>NC_086382.1:19958201-20281296 GCF_036588685.1 Mytilus trossulus | reverse complement strand
TAATGCCACTTTCATTACTACCGGCTTTTCATTGCGGACATTTTTTATCAGTAGAAACGAAAACAAAAACGAAACAAGTGGAATATATCATTCATATATATCTGTAGTCGCTGGGTTGCTGTCTCATTGAGGGAAACTAGCATCTCCTTTTCTCCATTCAGCGTGCTCATGTCGGTTTTTTTATTTGCGTCACTAGGTTGCTGTCTTATTGACGTTTACCCCACATTCTGTTTGTTGCACACTACATATTTTCAAACATGCAGTTAAGGTGTTATTTCATGTATAATAAAGTGAGAAAATGCAGAAGAGAAGATAAAAGGACTTAATAGAAAAAGAAGAAATGATATTTTGTTTTCTTCAAAAACGACCTGTTTGGTCACTCGTATATTAGTTGTCTATAAATATAGTCCATGTCAGTTTTATGAATGTAAACTATAAGAACTGTGTCTTTTAGGGGAAAATGTATGGCTCAAAATTATTAGTTATGTTATTTGTTTGATAGTGATGTATATCATCATTTCTTTAAATCTTATTTTTTTTAGTTGGCGTTATCGGATTAAGTGTCAGAGATGTATGAAAGGCAACTCTGTCTACTTAAACAGCGTAAAAATCGTAGATTTAAAAGTAGTGCGACTTTTCCAATGTGTCTAATGACTTTATTTCATGTCATTATTATAAGCAAAAATTCTCAATTAGTAAGCACACGAGTTAGTTCGTGTCAAGATGTACCACATATTTCAACTTTTGTTTTATTTTTAATAGTAGTTATAAATCTTAAATGTGTGTTTGCAAACATACAAAAATATGTCTTCACTGGGAACTCCAGAGCTGAAACCTACAGACTTCAGTTTAGCAGGGACGTAACTCTATGACATTTTTGCACATAGAATCTTTACAGACACAGCCAGTGAAGCACAGTTGTGCTTTCCAACGACATGTCTTCTTAGCTACCGAATGATGCATCCAAATAATGACTGAGTAATATATTCTCAAAAATTTCGCAATTCTTGAACATAAACCACACCCTTTCGTTGTAAGAAAAATAGTTCTATATATAAAGGTGACGTGTTAAAGTTATACAACGAACATACTTTACCTTTATAAAGTTTAAACTTTAAGTATAAAGTTAAAACTGAAAGGTCTCCATACTATATTTATGTGGACGCAAAGACCTATAAACGCAGGCCCTATATGTTTGATGCTTAACCCTTCTTTCCTTTCTTTTCAGTCTTCTTACTCTTCTTTGTCATATGCTTGTGTTTATCAAGCATATAACTTATATAAGCAATATGTTTCTCAACAAATGAATGAATTGTACAAGGCATTGATGCATTATTTGTGTATTTGATGTTGCTGCTGCATGTCCAGCGACAAATATAATAGTCATGTTTCAAAAAGATAGTAACATGAATGTGTGTCAAAACATTGCTTGAGTTAAATTGAAATTCCAGTTAACAGATTCTACAAGGTATTCAAGAAGAACTTTTAATCATCATTGAATCTGCTTCATGTCCAGCGACAAATATATCAATCAAAATACAAGAAGATAGTAACACGTATGTGTTGCAAAACATTGCTTTCAGTCAATTTAAAATCCTTCCAACATGTTCGAGTTTGCCAAACCAAAATACGATGTACGACACGTCTAAAAGAAACCCTGATTTATTGTATTGCTTTTTTTGGGGTGTTTAATGCCACTTTCATTACTACCGGCTTTTCATTGCGGACATTTTTTATCAGTAGAAACGAAAACAAAAACGAAACAAGTGGAATATATCATTCATATATATCTGTAGTCGCTGGGTTGCTGTCTCATTGAGGGAAACTCGCATCTCCTTTTCTCCATTCAGCGTGCTCATGTCGGTTTTTTTATTTGCGTCACTAGGTTGCTGTCTTATTGACGTTTACCCCACATTCTGTTTGTTGCACACTACATATTTTCAAACATGCAGTTAAGGTGTTATTTCATGTATAATAAAGTGAGAAAATGCAGAAGAGAAGATAAAAGGACTTAATAGAAAAAGAAGAAATGATATTTTGTTTTCTTCAAAAACGACCTGTTTGGTCACTCGTATATTAGTTGTCTATAAATATAGTCCATGTCAGTTTTATGAATGTAAACTATAAGAACTGTGTCTTTTAGGGGAAAATGTATGGCTCAAAATTATTAGTTATGTTATTTGTTTGATAGTGATGTATATCATCATTTCTTTAAATCTTATTTTTTTTAGTTGGCGTTATCGGATTAAGTGTCAGAGATGTATGAAAGGCAACTCTGTCTACTTAAACAGCGTAAAAATCGTAGATTTAAAAGTAGTGCGACTTTTCCAATGTGTCTAATGACTTTATTTCATGTCATTATTATAAGCAAAAATTCTCAATTAGTAAGCACACGAGTTAGTTCGTGTCAAGATGTACCACATATTTCAACTTTTGTTTTATTTTTAATAGTAGCTATAAATCTTAAATGTGTGTTTGCAAACATACAAAAATATGTCTTCACTGGGAACTCCAGAGCTGAAACCTACAGACTTCAGTTTAGCAGGGACGTAACTCTATGACATTTTTGCACATAGAATCTTTACAGACACAGCCAGTGAAGCACAGTTGTGCTTTCCATCGACATGTCTTCTTAGCTACCGAATGATGCATCCAAATAATGACTGAGTAATATATTCTCAAAAATTTCGCAATTCTTGAACATAAACCACACCCTTTCGTTGTAAGAAAAATAGTTCTATATATAAAGGTGACGTGTTAAAGTTATACAACGAACATACTTTATCTTTATAAAGTTTAAACTTTAAGTATAAAGTTAAAACTGAAAGGTCTCCATACTATATTTATGTGGACGCAAAGACCTATAAACGCAGGCCCTATATGTTTGATGCTTAACCCTTCTTTCCTTTCTTTTCAGTCTTCTTACTCTTCTTTGTCATATGCTTGTGTTTATCAAGCATATAACTTATATAAGCAATATGTTTCTCAACAAATGAATGAATTGTACAAGGCATTGATGCATTATTTGTGTATTTGATGTTGCTGCTGCATGTCCAGCGACAAATATAATAGTCATGTTTCAAAAAGATAGTAACATGAATGTGTGTCAAAACATTGCTTGAGTTAAATTGAAATTCCAGTTAACAGATTCTACAAGGTATTCAAGAAGAACTTTTAATCATCATTGAATCTGCTTCATGTCCAGCGACAAATATATCAATCAAAATACAAGAAGATAGTAACATGTATGTGTTGCAAAACATTGCTTTCAGTCAATTTAAAATCCTTCCAACATGTTCGAGTTTGCCAAACCAAAATACGATGTACGACACGTCTAAAAGAAACCCTGATTTATTGTATTGCTTTTTTTGGGGTGTTTAATGCCACTTTCATTACTACCGGCTTTTCATTGCGGACATTTTTTATCAGTAGAAACGAAAACAAAAACGAAACAAGTGGAATATATCATTCATATATATCTGTAGTCGCTGGGTTGCTGTCTCATTGAGGGAAACTCGCATCTCCTTTTCTCCATTCAGCGTGCTCATGTCGGTTTTTTTATTTGCGTCACTAGGTTGCTGTCTTATTGACGTTTACCCCACATTCTGTTTGTTGCACACTACATATTTTCAAACATGCAGTTAAGGTGTTATTTCATGTATAATAAAGTGAGAAAATGCAGAAGAGAAGATAAAAGGACTTAATAGAAAAAGAAGAAATGATATTTTGTTTTCTTCAAAAACGACCTGTTTGGTCACTCGTATATTAGTTGTCTATAAATATAGTCCATGTCAGTTTTATGAATGTGAACTATAAGAACTGTGTCTTTTAGGGGAAAATGTATGGCTCAAAATTATTAGTTATGTTATTTGTTTGATAGTGATGTATATCATCATTTCTTTAAATCTTATTTTTTTTAGTTGGCGTTATCGGATTAAGTGTCAGAGATGTATGAAAGGCAACTCTGTCTACTTAACCAGCGTAAAAATCGTAGATTTAAAAGTAGTGCGACTTTTCCAATGTGTCTAATGACTTTATTTCATGTCATTATTATAAGCAAGAATTCTCAATTAGTAAGCACACGAGTTAGTTCGTGTCAAGATGTACCACATATTTCAACTTTTGTTTTATTTTTAATAGTAGCTATAAATCTTAAATGTGTGTTTGCAAACATACAAAAATATGTCTTCACTGGGAACTCCAGAGCTGAAACCTACAGACTTCAGTTTAGCAGGGACGTAACTCTATGACATTTTTGCACATAGAATCTTTACAGACACAGCCAGTGAAGCACAGTTGTGCTTTCCAACGACATGTCTTCTTAGCTACCGAATGATGCATCCAAATAATGACTGAGTAATATATTCTCAAAAATTTCGCAATTCTTGAACATAAACCACACCCTTTCGTTGTAAGAAAAATAGTTCTATATATAAAGGTGACGTGTTAAAGTTATACAACGAACATACTTTACCTTTATAAAGTTTAAACTTTAAGTATAAAGTTAAAACTGAAAGGTCTCCATACTATATTTATGTGGACGCAAAGACCTATAAACGCAGGCCCTATATGTTTGATGCTTAACCCTTCTTTCCTTTCTTTTCAGTATTCTTACTCTTCTTTGTCATATGCTTGTGTTTATCAAGCATATAACTTATATAAGCAATATGTTTCTCAACAAATGAATGAATTGTACAAGGCATTGATGCATTATTTGTGTATTTGATGTTGCTGCTGCATGTCCAGCGACAAATATAATAGTCATGTTTCAAAAAGATAGTAACATGAATGTGTGTCAAAACATTGCTTGAGTTAAATTGAAATTCCAGTTAACAGATTCTACAAGGTATTCAAGAAGAACTTTTAATCATCATTGAATCTGCTTCATGTCCAGCGACAAATATATCAATCAAAATACAAGAAGATAGTAACATGTATGTGTTGCAAAACATTGCTTTCAGTCAATTTAAAATCCTTCCAACAGGTTCGAGTTTGCCAAACTAAAATACGATGTACGACACGTCTAAAAGAAACCCTGATTTATTGTATTGCTTTTTTTGGGGTGTTTAATGCCACTTTCATTACTACCGGCTTTTCATTGCGGACATTTTTTATCAGTAGAAACGAAAACAAAAACGAAACAAGTGGAATATATCATTCATATATATCAGTAGTCGCTGGGTTGCTGTCTCATTGAGGGAAACTCGCATCTCCTTTTCTCCATTCAGCGTGCTCATGTCGGTTTTTTTATTTGCGTCACTAGGTTGCTGTCTTATTGACGTTTACCCCACATTCTGTTTGTTGCACACTACATATTTTTAATCATGCAGTTAAGGTGTTATTTCATGTATAATAAAGTGAGAAAATGCAGAAGAGAAGATAAAAGGACTTAATAGAAAAAGAAGAAATGATATTTTGTTTTCTTCAAAAACGACCTGTTCGGTCACTCGTATATTAGTTGTCTATAAATATAGTCCATGTCAGTTTTATGAATGTAAACTATAAGAACTGTGTCTTTTAGGGGAAAATGTATGGCTCAAAATTATTAGTTATGTTATTTGTTTGATAGTGATGTATATCATCATTTCTTTAAATCTTATTTTTTTTAGTTGGCGTTATCGGATTTAGTGTCAGAGATGTATGAAAGGCAACTCTGTCTACTTAAACAGCGTAAAAATCGTAGATTTAAAAGTAGTGCGACTTTTCCAATGTGTCTAATGACTTTATTTCATGTCATTATTATAAGCAAAAATTCTCAATTAGTAAGCACACGAGTGAGTTCGTGTCAAGATGTACCACATATTTCAACTTTTGTTTTATTTTTAATAGTAGCTATAAATCTTAAATGTGTGTTTGCAAACATACAAAAATATGTCTTCACTGGGAACTCCAGAGCTGAAACCTACAGACTTCAGTTTAGCAGGGACGTAACTCTATGACATTTTTGCACATAGAATCTTTACAGACACAGCCAGTGAAGCACAGTTGTGCTTTCCAACGACATGTCTTCTTAGCTACCGAATGATGCATCCAAATAATGACTGAGTAATATATTCTCAAAAATTTCGCAATTCTTGAACATAAACCACACCCTTTCGTTGTAAGAAAAATAGTTCTATATATAAAGGTGACGTGTTAAAGTTATACAACGAACATACTTTGCCTTTATAAAGTTTAAACTTTAAGTATAAAGTTAAAACTGAAAGATCTCCATACTATATTTATGTGGACGCAAAGACCTATAAACGCAGGCCCTATATGTTTGATGCTTAACCCTTCTTTCCTTTCTTTTCAGTCTTCTTACTCTTCTTTGTCATATGCTTGTGTTTATCAAGCATATAACTTATATAAGCAATATGTTTCTCAACAAATGAATGAATTGTACAAGGCATTGATGCATTATTTGTGTATTTGATGTTGCTGCTGCATGTCCAGCGACAAATATAATAGTCATGTTTCAAAAAGATAGTAACATGAATGTGTGTCAAAACATTGCTTGAGTTAAATTGAAATTCCAGTTAACAGATTCTACAAGGTATTCAAGAAGAACTTTTAATCATCATTGAATCTGCTTCATGTCCAGCGACAAATATATCAATCAAAATACAAGAAGATAGTAAAATGTATGTGTTGCAAAACATTGCTTTCAGTCAATTTAAAATCCTTCCAACATGTTCGAGTTTGCCAAACCAAAATACGATGTACGACACGTCTAAAAGAAACCCTGATTTATTGTATTGCTTTTTTGGGGGTGTTTAATGCCACTTTCATTACTACCGGCTTTTCATTGCGGACATTTTTTATCAGTAGAAACGAAAACAAAAACGAAACAAGTGGAATATATCATTCATATATATCTGTAGTCGCTGGGTTGCTGTCTCATTGAGGGAAACTCGCATCTCCTTTTCTCCATTCAGCGTGCTCATGTCGGTTTTTTTATTTGCGTCACTAGGTTGCTGTCTTATTGACGTTTACCCCACATTCTGTTTGTTGCACACTACATATTTTCAATCATGCAGTTAAGGTGTTATTTCATGTATAATAAAGTGAGAAAATGCAGAAGAGAAGATAAAAGGACTTAATAGAAAAAGAAGAAATGATATTTTGTTTTCTTCAAAAACGACCTGTTCGGTCACTCGTATATTAGTTGTCTATAAATATAGTCCATGTCAGTTTTATGAATGTAAACTATAAGAACTGTGTCTTTTAGGGGAAAATGTATGGCTCAAAATTATTAGTTATGTTATTTGTTTGATAGTGATGTATATCATCATTTCTTTAAATCTTATTTTTTTTAGTTGGCGTTATCGGATTTAGTGTCAGAGATGTATGAAAGGCAACTCTGTCTACTTAAACAGCGTAAAAATCGTAGATTTAAAAGTAGTGCGACTTTTCCAATGTGTCTAATGACTTTATTTCATGTCATTATTATAAGCAAGAATTCTCAATTAGTAAGCACACGAGTTAGTTCGTGTCAAGATGTACCACATATTTCAACTTTTGTTTTATTTTTAATAATAGCTATAAATCTTAAATGTGTGTTTGCAAACATACAAAAATATGTCTTCACTGGGAACTCCAGAGCTGAAACCTACAGACTTCAGTTTAGCAGGGACGTAACTCTATGACATTTTTGCACATAGAATCTTTACAGACACAGCCAGTGAAGCACAGTTGTGCTTTCCAACGACATGTCTTCTTAGCTACCGAATGATGCATCCAAATAATGACTGAGTAATATATTCTCAAAAATTTCGCAATTCTTGAACATAAACCACACCCTTTCGTTGTAAGAAAAATAGTTCTATATATAAAGGTGACGTGTTAAAGTTATACAACGAACATACTTTACCTTTATAAAGTTTAAACTTTAAGTATAAAGTTAAAACTGAAAGGTCTCCATACTATATTTATGTGGACGCAAAGACCTATAAACGCAGGCCCTATATGTTTGATGCTTAACCCTTCTTTCCTTTCTTTTCAGTCTTCTTACTCTTCTTTGTCATATGCTTGTGTTTATCAAGCATATAACTTATATAAGCAATATGTTTCTCAACAAATGAATGAATTGTACAAGGCATTGATGCATTATTTGTGTATTTGATGTTGCTGCTGCATGTCCAGCGACAAATATAATAGTCATGTTTCAAAAAGATAGTAACATGAATGTGTGTCAAAACATTGCTTGAGTTAAATTGAAATTCCAGTTAACAGATTCTACAAGGTATTCAAGAAGAACTTTTAATCATCATTGAATCTGCTTCATGTCCAGCGACAAATATATCAATCAAAATACAAGAAGATAGTAACATGTATGTGTTGCAAAACATTGCTTTCAGTCAATTTAAAATCCTTCCAACATGTTCGAGTTTGCCAAACCAAAATACGATGTACGACACGTCTAAAAGAAACCCTGATTTATTGTATTGCTTTTTTTGGGGTGTTTAATGCCACTTTCATTACTACCGGCTTTTCATTGCGGACATTTTTTATCAGTAGAAACGAAAACAAAAACGAAACAAGTGGAATATATCATTCATATATATCTGTAGTCGCTGGGTTGCTGTCTCATTGAGGGAAACTCGCATCTCCTTTTCTCCATTCAGCGTGCTCATGTCGGTTTTTTTATTTGCGTCACTAGGTTGCTGTCTTATTGACGTTTACCCCACATTCTGTTTGTTGCACACTACATATTTTCAAACATGCAGTTAAGGTGTTATTTCATGTATAATAAAGTGAGAAAATGCAGAAGAGAAGATAAAAGGACTTAATAGAAAAAGAAGAAATGATATTTTGTTTTCTTCAAAAACGACCTGTTTGGTCACTCGTATATTAGTTGTCTATAAATATAGTCCATGTCAGTTTTATGAATGTAAACTATAAGAACTGTGTCTTTTAGGGGAAAATGTATGGCTCAAAATTATTAGTTATGTTATTTGTTTGATAGTGATGTATATCATCATTTCTTTAAATCTTATTTTTTTTAGTTGGCGTTATCGGATTAAGTGTCAGAGATGTATGAAAGGCAACTCTGTCTACTTAAACAGCGTAAAAATCGTAGATTTAAAAGTAGTGCGACTTTTCCAATGTGTCTAATGACTTTATTTCATGCCATTATTATAAGCAAAAATTCTCAATTAGTAAGCACACGAGTTAGTTCGTGTCAAGATGTACCACATATTTCAACTTTTGTTTTATTTTTAATAGTAGCTATAAATCTTAAATGTGTGTTTGCAAACATACAAAAATATGTCTTCACTGGGAACTCCAGAGCTGAAACCTACAGACTTCAGTTTAGCAGGGACGTAACTCTATGACATTTTTGCACATAGAATCTTTACAGACACAGCCAGTGAAGCACAGTTGTGCTTTCCAACGACATGTCTTCTTAGCTACCGAATGATGCATCCAAATAATGACTGAGTACTATATTCTCAAAAATTTCGCAATTCTTGAACATAAACCACACCCTTTCGTTGTAAGAAAAATAGTTCTATATATAAAGGTGACGTGTTAAAGTTATACAACGAACATACTTTACCTTTATAAAGTTTAAACTTTAAGTATAAAGTTAAAACTGAAAGGTCTCCATACTATATTTATGTGGACGCAAAGACCTATAAACGCAGGCCCTATATGTTTGATGCTTAACCCTTCTTTCCTTTCTTTTCAGTCTTCTTACTCTTCTTTGTCATATGCTTGTGTTTATCAAGCATATAACTTATATAAGCAATATGTTTCTCAACAAATGAATGAATTGTACAAGGCATTGATGCATTATTTGTGTATTTGATGTTGCTGCTGCATGTCCAGCGACAAATATAATAGTCATGTTTCAAAAAGATAGTAACATGAATGTGTGTCAAAACATTGCTTGAGTTAAATTGAAATTCCAGTTAACAGATTCTACAAGGTATTCAAGAAGAACTTTTAATCATCATTGAATCTGCTTCATGTCCAGCGACAAATATATCAATCAAAATACAAGAAGATAGTAACATGTATGTGTTGCAAAACATTGCTTTCAGTCAATTTAAAATCCTTCCAACATGTTCGAGTTTGCCAAACCAAAATACGATGTACGACACGTCTAAAAGAAACCCTGATTTATTGTATTGCTTTTTTTGGGGTGTTTAATGCCACTTTCATTACTACCGGCTTTTCATTGCGGACATTTTTTATCAGTAGAAACGAAAACAAAAACGAAACAAGTGGAATATATCATTCATATATATCTGTAGTCGCTGGGTTGCTGTCTCATTGAGGGAAACTCGCATCTCCTTTTCTCCATTCAGCGTGCTCATGTCGGTTTTTTTATTTGCGTCACTAGGTTGCTGTCTTATTGACGTTTACCCCACATTCTGTTTGTTGCACACTACATATTTTCAAACATGCAGTTAAGGTGTTATTTCATGTATAATAAAGTGAGAAAATGCAGAAGAGAAGATAAAAGGACTTAATAGAAAAAGAAGAAATGATATTTTGTTTTCTTCAAAAACGACCTGTTTGGTCACTCGTATATTAGTTGTCTATAAATATAGTCCATGTCAGTTTTATGAATGTAAACTATAAGAACTGTGTCTTTTAGGGGAAAATGTATGGCTCAAAATTATTAGTTATGTTATTTGTTTGATAGTGATGTATATCATCATTTCTTTAAATCTTATTTTTTTTAGTTGGCGTTATCGGATTAAGTGTCAGAGATGTATGAAAGGCAACTCTGTCTACTTAAACAGCGTAAAAATCGTAGATTTAAAAGTAGTGCGACTTTTCCAATGTGTCTAATGACTTTATTTCATGCCATTATTATAAGCAAAAATTCTCAATTAGTAAGCACACGAGTTAGTTCGTGTCAAGATGTACCACATATTTCAACTTTTGTTTTATTTTTAATAGTAGCTATAAATCTTAAATGTGTGTTTGCAAACATACAAAAATATGTCTTCACTGGGAACTCCAGAGCTGAAACCTACAGACTTCAGTTTAGCAGGGACGTAACTCTATGACATTTTTGCACATAGAATCTTTACAGACACAGCCAGTGAAGCACAGTTGTGCTTTCCAACGACATGTCTTCTTAGCTACCGAATGATGCATCCAAATAATGACTGAGTACTATATTCTCAAAAATTTCGCAATTCTTGAACATAAACCACACCCTTTCGTTGTAAGAAAAATAGTTCTATATATAAAGGTGACGTGTTAAAGTTATACAACGAACATACTTTACCTTTATAAAGTTTAAACTTTAAGTATAAAGTTAAAACTGAAAGGTCTCCATACTATATTTATGTGGACGCAAAGACCTATAAACGCAGGCCCTATATGTTTGATGCTTAACCCTTCTTTCCTTTCTTTTCAGTCTTCTTACTCTTCTTTGTCATATGCTTGTGTTTATCAAGCATATAACTTATATAAGCAATATGTTTCTCAACAAATGAATGAATTGTACAAGGCATTGATGCATTATTTGTGTATTTGATGTTGCTGCTGCATGTCCAGCGACAAATATAATAGTCATGTTTCAAAAAGATAGTAACATGAATGTGTGTCAAAACATTGCTTGAGTTAAATTGAAATTCCAGTTAACAGATTCTACAAGGTATTCAAGAAGAACTTTTAATCATCATTGAATCTGCTTCATGTCCAGCGACAAATATATCAATCAAAATGCAAGAAGATAGTAACATGTATGTGTTGCAAAACATTGCTTTCAGTCAATTTAAAATCCTTCCAACATGTTCGAGTTTGCCAAACCAAAATACGATGTACGACACGTCTAAAAGAAACCCTGATTTATTGTATTGCTTTTTTTGGGGTGTTTAATGCCACTTTCATTACTATCGGCTTTTCATTGCGGACATTTTTTATCAGTAGAAACGAAAACAAAAACGAAACAAGTGGAATATATCATTCATATATATCTGTAGTCGCTGGGTTGCTGTCTCATTGAGGGAAACTCGCATCTCCTTTTCTCCATTCAGCGTGCTCATGTCGGTTTTTTTATTTGCGTCACTAGGTTGCTGTCTTATTGACGTTTACCCCACATTCTGTTTGTTGCACACTACATATTTTCAAACATGCAGTTAAGGTGTTATTTCATGTATAATAAAGTGAGAAAATGCAGAAGAGAAGATAAAAGGACTTAATAGAAAAAGAAGAAATGATATTTTGTTTTCTTCAAAAACGACCTGTTTGGTCACTCGTATATTAGTTGTCTATAAATATAGTCCATGTCAGTTTTATGAATATAAACTATAAGAACTGTGTCTTTTAGGGGAAAATGTATGGCTCAAAATTATTAGTTATGTTATTTGTTTGATAGTGATGTATATCATCATTTCTTTAAATCTTATTTTTTTTAGTTGGCGTTATCGGATTAAGTGTCAGAGATGTATGAAAGGCAACTCTGTCTACTTAAACAGCGTAAAAATCGTAGATTTAAAAGTAGTGCGACTTTTCCAATGTGTCTAATGACTTTATTTCATGTCATTATTATAAGCAAAAATTCTCAATTAGTAAGCACACGAGTTAGTTCGTGTCAAGATGTACCACATATTTCAACTTTTGTTTTATTTTTAATAGTAGCTATAAATCTTAAATGTGTGTTTGCAATTATACAAAAATATGTCTTCACTGGGAACTCCAGAGCTGAAACCTACAGAGTTCAGTTTAGCAGGGACGTAACTGTATGACATTTTTGCACATAGAATCTTTACAGACACAGCCAGTGAAGCACAGTTGTGCTTTCCAACGACATGTCTTCTTAGCTACCGAATGATGCATCCAAATAATGACTGAGTAATATATTCTCAAAAATTTCGCAATTCTTGAACATAAACCACACCCTTTCGTTGTAAGAAAAATAGTTCTATATATAAAGGTGACGTGTTAAAGTTATACAACGAACATACTTTACCTTTATAAAGTTTAAACTTTAAGTATAAAGTTAAAACTGAAAGGTCTCCATACTATATTTATGTGGACACAAAGACCTATAAACGCAGGCCCTATATGTTTGATGCTTAACCCTTCTTTCCTTTCTTTCCAGTCTTCTTACTCTTCTTTGTCATATGCTTGTGTTTATCAAGCATATAACTTATATAAGCAATATGTTTCTCAACAAATGAATGAATTGTACAAGGCATTGATGCATTATTTGTGTATTTGATATTGCTGCTGCATGTTCAGCGACAAATATAATAGTCATGTTTCAAAAAGATAGTAACATGAATGTGTGTCAAAACATTGCTTGAGTTAAATTGAAATTCCAGTTAACAGATTCTACAAGGTATTCAAGAAGAACTTTTAATCATCATTGAATCTGCTTCATGTCCAGCGACAAATATATCAATCAAAATACAAGAAGATAGTAACATGTATGTGTTGCAAAACATAGCTTTCAGTCAATTTAAAATCCTTCCAACATGTTCGAGTTTGCCAAACCAAAATACGATGTATGACACGTCTAAAAGAAACCCTGATTTATATTGTATTGCTTTTTTTGGGGTGTTTAATGCCACTTTCATTACTACCGGCTTTTCATTGCGGACATTTTTTATCAGTAGAAACGAAAACAAAAACGAAACAAGTGGAATATATCATTCATATATATCTGTAGTCGCTGGGTTGCTGTCTCATTGAGGGAAACTCGCATCTCCTTTTCTCCATTCAGCGTGCTCATGTCGGTTTTTTTATTTGCGTCACTAGGTTGCTGTCTTATTGACGTTTACCCCACATTCTGTTTGTTGCACACTACATATTTTCAAACATGCAGTTAAGGTGTTATTTCATGTATAATAAAGTGAGAAAATGCAGAAGAGAAGATAAAAGGACTTAATAGAAAAAGAAGAAATGATATTTTGTTTTCTTCAAAAACGACCTGTTTGGTCACTCGTATATTAGTTGTCTATAAATATAGTTCATGTCAGTTTTATGAATGTAAACTATAAGAACTGTGTCTTTTAGGGGAAAATGTATGGCTCAAAATTATTAGTTATGTTATTTGTTTGATAGTGATGTATATCATCATTTCTTTAAATCTTATTTTTTTTAGTTGGCGTTATCGGATTAAGTGTCAGAGATGTATGAAAGGCAACTCTGTCTACTTAAACAGCGTAAAAATCGTAGATTTAAAAGTAGTGCGACTTTTCCAATGTGTCTAATGACTTTATTTCATGTCATTATTATAAGCAAAAATTCTCAATTAGTAAGCACACGAGTTAGTTCGTGTCAAGATGTACCACATATTTCAACTTTTGTTTTATTTTTAATAGTAGCTATAAATCTTAAATGTGTGTTTGCAATTATACAAAAATATGTCTTCACTGGGAACTCCAGAGCTGAAACCTACAGAGTTCAGTTTAGCAGGGACGTAACTGTATGACATTTTTGCACATAGAATCTTTACAGACACAGCCAGTGAAGCACAGTTGTGCTTTCCAACGACATGTCTTCTTAGCTACCGAATGATGCATCCAAATAATGACTGAGTAATATATTCTCAAAAATTTCGCAATTCTTGAACATAAACCACACCCTTTCGTTGTAAGAAAAATAGTTCTATATATAAAGGTGACGTGTTAAAGTTATACAACGAACATACTTTACCTTTATAAAGTTTAAACTTTAAGTATAAAGTTAAAACTGAAAGGTCTCCATACTATATATATGTGGACACAAAGACCTATAAACGCAGGCCCTATATGTTTGATGCTTAACCCTTCTTTCCTTTCTTTCCAGTCTTCTTACTCTTCTTTGTCATATGCTTGTGTTTATCAAGCATATAACTTATATAAGCAATATGTTTCTCAACAAATGAATGAATTGTACAAGGCATTGATGCATTATTTGTGTATTTGATGTTGCTGCTGCATGTCCAGCGACAAATATAATAGTCATGTTTCAAAAAGATAGTAACATGAATGTGTGTCAAAACATTGCTTGAGTTAAATTGAAATTCCAGTTAACAGATTCTACAAGGTATTCAAGAAGAACTTTTAATCATCATTGAATCTGCTTCATGTCCAGCGACAAATATATCAATCAAAATACAAGAAGATAGTAACATGTATGTGTTGCAAAACATTGCTTTCAGTCAATTTAAAATCCTTCCAACATGTTCGAGTTTGCCAAACCAAAATACGATGTACGACACGTCTAAAAGAAACCCTGATTTATTGTATTGCTTTTTTTGGGGTGTTTAATGCCACTTTCATTACTACCGGCTTTTCATTGCGGACATTTTTTATCAGTAGAAACGAAGACACAATCGAAACAAGTGGAATATATCATTCATATATATCTGTAGTCGCTGGGTTGCTGTCTCATTGAGGGAAACTCGCATCTCCTTTTCTCCATTCAGCGTGCTCATGTCGGGTTTTTTTTATTTGCGTCACTAGGTTGCTGTCTTATTGACGTTTACCCCACATTCTGTTTGTTGCACACTACATATTTTCAAACATGCAGTTAAGGTGTTATTTCATGTATAATAAAGTGAGAAAATGCAGAAGAGAAGATAAAAGGACTTAATAGAAAAAGAAGAAATGATATTTTGTTTTCTTCAAAAACGACCTGTTTGGTCACTCGTATATTAGTTGTCTATAAATATAGTCCATGTCAGTTTTATGAATGTAAACTATAAGAACTGTGTCTTTTAGGGGAAAATGTATGGCTCAAAATTATTAGTTATGTTATTTGTTTGATAGTGATGTATATCATCATTTCTTTAAATCTTATTTTTTTTAGTTGGCGTTATCGGATTAGGTGTCAGAGATGTATGAAAGGCAACTCTGTCTACTTAAACAGCGTAAAAATCGTAGATTTAAAAGTAGTGCGACTTTTCCAATGTGTCTAATGACTTTATTTCATGTCATTATTATAAGCAAAAATTCTCAATTAGTAAGCACACGAGTTAGTTCGTGTCAAGATGTACCACATATTTCAACTTTTGTTTTATTTTTAATAGTAGCTATAAATCTTAAATGTGTGTTTGCAAACATACAAAAATATGTCTTCACTGGGAACTCCAGAGCTGAAACCTACAGACTTCAGTTTAGCAGGGACGTAACTCTATGACATTTTTGCACATAGAATCTTTACAGACACAGCCAGTGAAGCACAGTTGTGCTTTCCAACGACATGTCTTCTTAGCTACCGAATGATGCATCCAAATAATGACTGAGTAATATATTCTCAAAAATTTCGCAATTCTTGAACATAAACCACACCCTTTCGTTGTAAGAAAAATAGTTCTATATATAAAGGTGACGTGTTAAAGTTATACAACGAACATACTTTACCTTTATAAAGTTTAAACTTTAAGTATAAAGTTAAAACTGAAAGGTCTCCATACTATATATATGTGGACACAAAGACCTATAAACGCAGGCCCTATATGTTTGATGCTTAACCCTTATTTCCTTTCTTTCCAGTCTTCTTACTCTTCTTTGTCATATGCTTGTGTTTATCAAGCATATAACTTATATAAGCAATATGTTTCTCAACAAATGAATGAATTGTACAAGGCATTGATGCATTATTTGTGTATTTGATGTTGCTGCTGCATGTCCAGCGACAAATATAATAGTCATGTTTCAAAAAGATAGTAACATGTATGTGTTGCAAAACATTGCTTTAGTTAAATTGAAATTCCAGTTAACAGATTCTACAAGGTATTCAAGAAGAAACTTTAATCATCATTGAATCTGCTTCATGTCCAGCGACAAATATATCAATCAAAATACAAGAAGATAGTAACATGTATGTGTTGCAAAACATTGCTTTCAGTCAATTTAAAATCCTTCCAACATGTTCGAGTTTGCCAAACCAAAATACGATGTACGACACGTCTAAAAGAAACCCTGATTTATTGTATTGCTTTTTTTGGGGTGTTTAATGCCACTTTCATTACTACCGGCTTTTCATTGCGGACATTTTTTATCAGTTGAAACGAAAACAAAAACGAAACAAGTGGAATATATCATTCATATATATCTGTAGTCGCTGGGTTGCTGTCTCATTGAGGGAAACTCGCATCTCCTTTTCTCCATTCAGCGTGCTCATGTCGGGTTTTTTTATTTGCGTCACTAGGTTGCTGTCTTATTGACGTTTACCCCACATTCTGTTTGTTGCACACTACATATTTTCAAACATGCAGTTAAGGTGTTATTTCATGTATAATAAAGTGAGAAAATGCAGAAGAGAAGATAAAAGGACTTAATAGAAAAAGAAGAAATGATATTTTGTTTTCTTCAAAAACGACCTGTTTGGTCACTCGTATATTAGTTGTCTATAAATATAGTCCATGTCAGTTTTATGAATGTAAACTATAAGAACTGTGTCTTTTAGAGGAAAATGTATGGCTCAAAATTATTAGTTATGTTATTTGTTTGATAGTGATGTATATCATCATTTCTTTAAATCTTATTTTTTTTAGTTGGCGTTATCGGATTAAGTGTCAGAGATGTATGAAAGGCAACTCTGTCTACTTAAACAGCGTAAAAATCGTAGATTTAAAAGTAGTGCGACTTTTCCAATGTGTCTAATGACTTTATTTCATGTCATTATTATAAGCAAAAATTCTCAATTAGTAAGCACACGAGTTAGTTCGTGTCAAGATGTACCACATATTTCAACTTTTGTTTTATTTTTAATAGTAGCTATAAATCTTAAATGTGTGTTTGCAAACATACAAAAATATGTCTTCACTGGGAAATCCAGAGCTGAAACCTACAGACTTCAGTTTAGCAGGGACGTAACTCTATGACATTTTTGCACATAGAATCTTTACAGACACAGCCAGTGAAGCACAGTTGTGCTTTCCAACGACATGTCTTCTTAGCTACCGAATGATGCATCCAAATAATGACTGAGTAATATATTCTCAAAAATTTCGCAATTCTTGAACATAAACCACACCCTTTCGTTGTAAGAAAAATAGTTCTATATATAAAGGTGACGTGTTAAAGTTATACAACGAACATACTTTACCTTTATAAAGTTTAAACTTTAAGTATAAAGTTAAAACTGAAAGGTCTCCATACTATATTTATGTGGACACAAAGACCTATAAACGCAGGCCCTATATATTTGATGCTTAACCCTTCTTTCCTTTCTTTTCAGTCTTCTTACTCTTCTTTGTCATATGCTTGTGTTTATCAAGCATATAACTTATATAAGCAATATGTTTCTCAACAAATGAATGAATTGTACAAGGCATTGATGCATTATTTGTGTATTTGATGTTGCTGCTGCATGTCCAGCGACAAATATAATAGTCATGTTTCAAAAAGATAGTAACATGTATGTGTTGCAAAACATTGCTTTAGTTAAATTGAAATTCCAGTTAACAGATTCTACAAGGTATTCAAGAAGAACTTTTAATCATCATTGAATCTGCTTCATGTCCAGCGACAAATATATCAATCAAAATACAAGAAGATAGTAACATGTATGTGTTGCAAAACATTGCTTTCAGTCAATTTAAAATCCTTCCAACATGTTCGAGTTTGCCAAACCAAAATACGATGTACGACACGTCTAAAAGAAACCCTGATTTATTGTATTGCTTTTTTTTGGGGTGTTGAATGCCACTTTCATTACTACCGGCTTTTCATTGCGGACATTTTTTATCAGTTGAAACGAAAACAAAAACGAAACAAGTGGAATATATCATTCATATATATCTGTAGTCGCTGGGTTGCTGTCTCATTGAGGGAAACTCGCATCTCCTTTTCTCCATTCAGCGTGCTCATGTCGGGTTTTTTTATTTGCGTCACTAGGTTGCTGTCTTATTGACGTTTACCCCACATTCTGTTTGTTGCACACTACATATTTTCAAACATGCAGTTAAGGTGTTATTTCATGTATAATAAAGTGAGAAAATGCAGAAGAGAAGATAAAAGGACTTAATAGAAAAAGAAGAAATGATATTTTGTTTTCTTCAAAAACGACCTGTTTGGTCACTCGTATATTAGTTGTCTATAAATATAGTCCATGTCAGTTTTATGAATGTAAACTATAAGAACTGTGTCTTTAAGGGGAAAATGTATGGCTCAAAATTATTAGTTATGTTATTTGTTTGATAGTGATGTATATCATCATTTCTTTAAATCTTATTTTTTTTAGTTGGCGTTATCGGATTAAGTGTCAGAGATGTATGAAAGGCAACTCTGTCTACTTAAACAGCGTAAAAATCGTAGATTTAAAAGTAGTGCGACTTTTCCAATGTGTCTAATGACTTTATTTCATGTCATTATTATAAGCAAAAATTCTCAATTAGTAAGCACACGAGTTAGTTCGTGTCAAGATGTACCACATATTTCAACTTTTGTTTTATTTTTAATAGTAGCTATAAATCTTAAATGTGTGTTTGCAAATATACAAAAATATGTCTTCACTGGGAAATCCAGAGCTGAAACCTACAGACTTCAGTTTAGCAGGGACGTAACTCTATGACATTTTTGCACATAGAATCTTTACAGACACAGCCAGTGAAGCACAGTTGTGCTTTCCAACGACATGTCTTCTTAGCTACCGAATGATGCATCCAAATAATGACTGAGTAATATATTCTCAAAAATTTCGCAATTCTTGAACATAAACCACACCCTTTCGTTGTAAGAAAAATAGTTCTATATATAAAGGTGACGTGTTAAAATTATACAACGAACATACTTTACCTTTATAAAGTTTAAACTTTAAGTATAAAGTTAAAACTGAAAGGTCTCCATACTATATTTATGTGGACACAAAGACCTATAAACGCAGGCCCTATATGTTTGATGCTAAACCCTTCTTTCCTTTCTTTTCAGTCTTCTTACTCTTCTTTGTCATATGCTTGTGTTTATCAAGCATATAACTTATATAAGCAATATGTTTCTCAACAAATGAATGAATTGTACAAGGCATTGATGCATTATTTGTGTATTTGATGTTGCTGCTGCATGTCCAGCGACAAATATAATAGTCATGTTTCAAAAAGATAGTAACATGTATGTGTTGCAAAACATTGCTTTAGTTAAATTGAAATTCCAGTTAACAGATTCTACAAGGTATTCAAGAAGAACTTTTTAATCATCATTGAATCTGCTTCATGTCCAGCGACAAATATAATAGTCATATTTCAAAAAGATAGTAACATGTATGTGTTGCAAAACATTGCTTTAGTTAAATTGAAATTCCAGTTAACAGATTCTACAAGGCATTCAAGAAGAACTTTTAATCATCATTGAATCTGCTTCATGTCCAGCGACAAATATATCAATCAAAATACAAGAAGATAGAAACATGTATGTGTTGCAAAACATTGCTTTCAGTCAATTTAAAATCCTTCCAACATGTTCGAGTTTGCCCAACCAAAATACGATGTAGGACGCGTGTAAAAGAAATCCTGATTTATTGTATTGCTTTTTTTTGGTGTTTAATGCCACTTTCGTTACTACCGGCTTTTCATTGCGGACATTTTTTATCAGTAGAAACAAAAACAAAAACGAAACAAGTGGTAGCATCAGCAAAGTGAATATATCATTCATATATATCTGTAGTCGCTGGGTTGCTGTCTCATTGAGGGAAACTCGCATCTCCTTTTCTCCATTCAGCGTGCTCATGTCGGTTTTTTTTATTTGCGTCACTATGTTGCTGTCTCATTGACGTTTACCCTACATTCTGTTTGTTGCACACTACATATTTTCAAACATGCAGTTAAGGTGTTATATCATGTATGATAAAGTGAGAAAATGCAGAAGAGAAGATAAAAGGACTTAATAGAAAAAGAAGAAATGATATTTTGTTTTCTTCAAAAACGACCTGTTTGGTCACTCGTATATTAGTTGTCTATAAATATAGTCCATGTCAGTTTTATGAATGTAAACTATAAGAACTGTGTCTTTTAGGGGAAAATGTATGGCTCAAAATTATTAGTTATGTTATTTGTTTGATAGTGATGTATATCATCATTTCTTTAAATCTTATTTTTTTTAGTTGGCGTTATCGGATTAAGTGTCAGAGATGTATGAAAGGCAACTCTGTCTACTTAAACAGCGTAAAAATCGTAGATTTAAAAGTAGTGCGACTTTTCCAATGTGTCTAATGACTTTATTTCATGTCATTATTATAAGCAAAAATTCTCAATTAGTAAGCACACGAGTTAGTTCGTGTCAAGATGTACCACATATTTCAACTTTTGTTTTATTTTTAATAGTAGCTATAAATCTTAAATGTGTGTTTGCAAACATACAAAAATATGTCTTCACTGGGAAATCCAGAGCTGAAACCTACAGACTTCAGTTTAGCAGGGACGTACCCAGTAAACAATCCAACGTTGGCATTACGTCGTGACAACGTAATACTATCGTTGTGACAACGTAGTGAAATTACGTCGGTACAACGTAATTTTGTGAACTCCAAGGCACGTGCTGACAACCATCCACACAACGTTGTCACAACGTAATTTGTGACGTAATTTATGACCTTCATAGGACGTTGTGACAACGTTGCAACTCAACTGTAAATGACCCTTGTCCTCATTTGATTGATAAGAGCAATAAAATTTCATTGAAGAAGTAAACAGGGTCTATATTTTCTTCTTTTCACCTGTTTTTTTAGTTGTAAAATTTTCAATGTAGGCAAGATGGACACAATAGATATAGGAAGATGTGGTATGAGTGCCAATAAGACAACTCTCCATCTAAATCAGAATTTATAAAAGTAAACCATTAGCGGTCAAGGTACAGCCTTCAACACGGAGTCTTGACTCACAACAAACAACAAGATATGAAGGGCTCCAAAATAACTTGTGTGAAACCATTCTAACAGGAAAACCAACAGTCTAATCTATATATATATATATATATATATATATATATATAAATAAAAACAAGAAACACCTATAAATTACATAAAAAAACGACAACAATGTTGATAGATGCTTTACTTCCAAACTGCCAGCAGTTTCCAATATAGTCACAAAATATTTTTTTTTCTTTTTTTCTTTTAGTCAGGTTTAAATATCAAATGTACATTTTTTGTATTTTGTCCAATCCATGATTCACAGTGACACAGTTTTAAGGTTAAAGTTTTAGTTTTAGTTTTTGCAATACTGAAGTACAAGATTTACACATTTCCATTAAACAAAAGCAACTTTCCTTCAAAAATTTAACACATAATACTATTCAAAAGGCGAGATTTTGTATGATGGCCAATGAGACAACCCTCTTTCCTAAAATCAAATATTAAATATGTTAGCAATTATGGTAAATGTACAGCCTTCAACATGACACTTTGGTACATGCTGCAACTTCTAAATGTTTAGGGTTTCAGTGTCCTAGACTAGTAGTTTCACTATATGACGGTGGAAATTCTAGAATGTAGATTTCATTTTGACAATGGAAACATTTTTTAATGAATTATTCAGAAGTACAAAAAAAACTACCACATATACCTTAATATGTACTGTAGAATCATTCAGCTGGATTCCCTACACAAGAACAGGCTACGAAAAATGTTTGGAAAAGTCCCCAAAGTCTGTAGTTTTCAAATATATATTTCTACACAACTTAAACAACTCGTCTAAACATCAACCTAACAATGTTAGGTCTGTAAATTTGCTTTCACAAATTTTTCGTTCTTCCCTCGCCGAGATTCAAACTCATGCTACTATGATATCGTGACACCAAATCGCCTGCACAGCAGCCATCCCACTAGACCACACGACCAACTTATACACACTTCTAAAAATATCCCAAAATGAAGAAAATAACTGAAATTCAATCAAACTAACTATTGCTTTTTTCCATTGACATACCAGAGAAATACCTATCCAAAAGTTAGGACTTCTATTTTCTTATGTACATGAACCAATAATAAAATAATAGTATGTTTCTGATTTTTTGAAATTTTATTCTAAATTCTAGTCTTGTGTTGGTTGTATACATGGCATTCAAAGTTTTGGTTTTCTGCCCTCTCATCAGCTGGTCTTGTGTTGGTTTCCAGTCTCTGAAAAAAAAATCATATATTATTAAATAGTTTTTTTTATCCCAACTTAGGAATAACAGCACTTCTTAAAAAATATCCTTGTTTAAACATAATCAATATTTTTTATGCGTGGTCGGTGGTTTTACGTAAAATTGTTCAAAATTTTACTAATTTAACAAACTTAAGAGTCGTTTATCAGGTCATTCAACATCATGCTTCGAGGGTTTCCTTGCAAAGTTATCTATAATTTGTTTTATGTTTAGTTCCAAACTGTAGTACACATGCATCAACGCAAGTCCGTTTAAACGTGATTGTCCCATAGTTGTTCTCAAGCAGGTTTTTAGAAGTGATAACTCACTGTTGGATCACTCACATTCGCAACTCGTCACCCCCATGGTGGCTATGATTTTTAAGATAACAGAAATAACTGGAAAGTCGGTTTTGCAACATTCTTTCAGAGCACCGGCTAAAGTTTCTGGTTTTGAAAGCATTGACTCGCAAGTCTTTTGCCACAACGCAGTACGGAAGGCATTATAGATGGACTCGGCAAATCAGTATGGTTAAAGTCTACAAAATGTTTAATTTCAACAAATGTTGCGCTTTGTACAAATGCCGGTACCAACTTCAGTGCTTGAATTGCTGTTGATGTTGGGGGAAAGGAGGGGGGGTGGCTCAAAGAGATAGATAAACAAATTTAATTTAATTCATTCATAATGATTGGTTTTTTTTCAAAATGTACAAATGAAATTTAAAACCGAGACTCCGTTAGTTGGAGAATGCAATTATATATGGAAATTTCACTTAAAAATACAAAAATAATTTGTATTTACCTTTCAAAATTAGAAGTCAACTTCTTCATATTGACGAGCTGTTTTGACAATTTAATTACATGTATACAGATGAAACGCATTGATCCATATTCTATCATTGTGACACCTCCAGGTATCTAGCTATAGGTAATCAATAACCAATTAGTGCGATGAAAGGATGTTATGTACAGATATATCTAAAAAAAAATGTAGCTTCGCATTTGTGATATTGATCAGACTTTTATGATTCCAACAATATTTAAAAATAAGTGCAAAAAAAACTTACAGCTTTTAAATATAAGGATTATAGGAGGTGTCATGGAGAGAAAACAATTGCCCTCCCCCTTTTTTACTTTCTATAGTCAATTGCTTAATATATCTTAAAAAACAACACAAGTTAATGGAGAAGTTTGAAAAATGGATTTATATAACACATATGTTGGCTTAAATATCCTGTACAATGTACCAGTGCAATAATATATTGACATTAAAAGAAGAAGTATCATATTTCAACTCGGTAACCAGTCAATGAGTCAACAGATTTGAACGAGGCGCCCTACACGGCAACAGATGTTATATTTTCTTGAATTATACTTGTTGTTATCATGGACAACTTTTTTGAAGTAATGTGCAATTTATATTTTACCTTCTTCTTTGTTCTGGAATCTGAATCGAGATAAATATTTCACTGCAACTTTATCACTGTTTTTCAAAATTCAGGCGGTAAAAGTGCGCATGCTCAGAGTTTTCGTACTATACGGCGGTAAAACCCGAGGACTGCTGAACGTGCACTATTATAAAACGATAATAAAATTATTAAAATAATAAATGACAAAACTTGATAATGGTATATATTAAACAATAAATATTCATATAAAATATTTATATGAGAACAAATAATTTGAATTTGTAATATTTTCTTGGATATTTTGGTGCAAATAATTTTAATTATGTATGTGCGGGGAAAAAGGGGGAATATTTTGAAAATCGAAAAAATCGTTAGCACATTTTAATGAAGGTGAATGATGTATCTAGTAAGACTCATAACCACAACATTCTCCCATAAAACCAGATTTTAATGTGTTAGCTGGTATTTACAGGGTCTGTTCACAACGTTAATATAATGTTGACAGAACGTAACAAAACGTAACGTCGGATTATGGCAGTTATAAGCACGTCGTCACAACGTAATAAAATGTTACGTCCTGACAGGGTACTAAATTTACGTAAATCCGACGTAATTTTATAACGTCGTCTCTACGTCTGCATCCAACGTTGGGTTTTTACGTTCCCACAACGTTGGTACGACGTACAATCAAGACATGACGTTCAGACGACCATTAACCGACGTTGGGAGTACGTCGTGTGTTTACTGGGTAACTCTATGACATTTTTGCACATAGAATCTTTACAGACACAGCCAGTGAAGCACAGTTGTGCTTTCCAACGACATGTCTTCTTAGCTACCGAATGATGCATCCAAATAATGACTGAGTAATATATTCTCAAAAATTTCGCAATTCTTGAACATAAACCACACCCTTTCGTTGTAAGAAAAATAGTTCTATATATGAAGGTGACGTGTTAAAGTTATACAACGAACATACTTTACCTTTATAAAGTTTAAACTTTAAGTATAAAGTTAAAACTGAAAGGTCTCCATACTTTATTTATGTGGACACAAAGACCTATAAATGCAGGCCCTATATGTTTGATGCTTAACCCTTCTTTCCTTTCTTTTCAGTCTTCTTACTCTTCTTTGTCATATGCTTGTGTTTATCAAGCATATAACTTATATAAGCAATATGTTTCTCAACAAATGAATGAATTGTACAAGGCATTGATGCATTATTTGTGTATTTGATGTTGCCGCTGCATGTCCAGCGACAAATATAATAGTCATGTTTCCAAAAGATAGTAACATGTATGTGTTGCAAAACATTGCTTTAGTTAAATTGAAATTCCAGTTAACAAATTCTACAAGGTATTCAAGAAGAACTTTTAATCATCATTGAATCTGCTTCATGTCCAGCGTCAAATATAATAGTCATATTTCAAAAAGATAGTAACATGTATGTGTTGCAAAACATTGCTTAAGCTAAATTGAAATTCCAGTTAACAGATTCTACAAGGCATTCAAGCAGAACTTTTAATCATCATTGAATCTGCTTCATGTCCAGCGACAAATATATCAATCAAAATACAAGAAGATAGAAACATGTATGTGTTGCAAAACATTGCTTTCAGTCAATTTAAAATCCTTCCAACATGTTCGAGTTTGCCCAACCAAAATACGATGTAGGACGCGTGTAAAAGAAATCCTGATTTATTGTATTGCTTTTTTTGGTGTTTAATGCCACTTTCGTTACTACCGGCTTTTCATTGCGGACATTTTTTATCAGTAGAAACAAAAACAAAAACGAAACAAGTGGTAGCATCAGGAAAGTGAATATATCATTCATATATATCTGTAGTCGCTGGGTTGCTGTCTCATTGAGGGAAACTCGCATCTCCTTTTCTCCATTCAGCGTGCTCATGTCGTTTTTTTTTATTTGTCACTATGTTGCTGTCTCATTGACGTTTACCCCACATTCTGTTTGTTGCACACTACATATTTTCAAACATGCAGTTAAGGTGTTATTTCATGTATAATAAAGTGAGAAAATGCAGAAGAGAAGATAAAAGGACTTAATAGAAAAAGAAGAAATGATATTTTGTTTTCTTCAAAAACGACCTGTTTGGTCACTCGTATATTAGTTGTCTATAAATATAGTCCATGTCAGTTTTATGAATGTAAACTATAAGAACTGTGTCTTTTAGGGGAAAATGTATGGCTCAAAATTATTAGTTATGTTATTTGTTTGATAGTGATGTATATCATCATTTCTTTAAATCTTATTTTTTTTTAGTTGGCGTTATCGGATGAAGTGTCAGAGATGTATGAAAGGCAACTCTGTCTACTTAAACAGCGTAAAAATCGTAGATTTAAAAGTAGTGCGACTTTTCCAATGTGTCTAATGACTTTATTTCATGTCCTTATTATAAGCAAAAATTCTCAATTAGTAAGCACACGAGTTAGTTCGTGTCAAGATGTACCACATATTTCAACTTTTGTTTTATTTTTAATAGTAGCTATAAATCTTAAATGTGTGTTTGCAAACATACAAAAATATGTCTTCACTGGGAAATCCAGAGCTGAAACCTACAGACTTCAGTTTAGCAGGTACGTAACTCTATGACATTTTTGCACATAGAATCTTTACAGACACAGCCAGTGAAGCACAGTTGTGCTTTCCAACGACATGTCTTCTTAGCTACCGAATGATGCATCCAAATAATGACTGAGTAATATATTCTAAAAAATTTCGCAATTCTTGAACATAAACCACACCCTTTCGTTGTAAGAAAAATAGTTCTATATATAAAGGTGACGTGTTAAAGTTATACAACGAACATACTTTACCTTTATAAAGTTTAAACTTTAAGTATAAAGTTAAAACTGAAAAGTCTCCATACTATATTTATGTGGACACAAAGACCTATAAACGCAGGCCCAATATGTTTGATGCTTAACCCTTCTTTCCTTTCTTTTCAGTCTTCTTACTCTTCTTTGTCATATGCTTGTGTTTATCAAGCATATAACTTATATAAGCAATATGTTTCTCAACAAATGAATGAATTGTACAAGGCATTGATGCATTATTTGTGTATTTGATGTTGCTGCTGCATGTCCAGCGACAAATATAATAGTCATGTTTCAAAAAGATAGTAACATGTATGTGTTGCAAAACATTGCTTTAGTTAAATTGAAATTCCAGTTAACAGTTTCTACAAGGTATTCAAGAATCATTGAATCTGCTTCATGTCCAGCGACAAATATATCAATCAAAATACAAGAAGATAGTAACATGTATGTGTTGCAAAACATTGCTTTCAGTCAATTTAAAATCCTTCCAACATGTTCGAGTTTGCCAAACCAAAATACGATGTACGACACGTCTAAAAGAAACCCTGATTTATTGTATTGCTTTTTTTGGGGTGTTTAATGCCACTTTCATTACTACCGGCTTTTCATTGCGGACATTTTTTATCAGTTGAAACGAAAACAAAAACGAAACAAGTGGAATATATCATTCATATATATCTGTAGTCGCTGGGTTGCTGTCTCATTGCGGGAAACTCGCATCTCCTTTTCTCCATTCAGCGTGCTCATGTCGGTTTTTTTTATTTGCGTCACTACAGATGGGTGCACTCCTAACCTGTACAGCAAGTTAACTTGATAACCAGTCATTTGGACTGGTCAAAGTTAACCTGTGACCGAATATAGGACTGCTCTGACCAGTCCTAGGACCAAAATCTAGTTAACTTGAAAAGCGGACTTGGTTCTAGGACTGTTTTTATGTCTGCCAAAAAGTTAACTTGGAAACAGGTCCGCTATTGTTATAAGTTAACTTCGAACCAGTCCTGTCATAAGTTAACATAAGTTAACTTCGGAACCAGTCCTGTCATAAAGTTAACATAAGTTAACTTGGAAACCGGTCCTGCCACAAAGTTAACTTCTGCTTGTACAAATCCGATCAAAACCAGACCTGTTCCCAAGTTAACTTTTGACTGGTCTGCTCAACACTAAGTTAACTTGTAACCAGGACCGCTCTTCGTTGATTTAAAAAAAAAATAATATCTTTGTTTCGTAGTATAAATTTCGAAAATAAAGTAATTTAAAAATTAATACTTCCGTTTTATGAACAGGATTAAATACAAATATTTGAAAATAAGTACGCAAAGAACATAACACAAATTTATCTGTGATCTGACAATCTATCAGTATCAGTATCTATTATAAAAACGATCTCGGTTACAATGATAACAGGCACTGAATATATATATATTCCGAGATCAAATTCAATCATATTATGTATATTTTTGAAAAGAAGTATATTTGATGTTAGGTGTATACGTCCTTGTTCTATGCAGCCACAATCAGAAATAGTTTAATTCATTTAAATAATTACTACACATTTTTGTTCGCCTAAATTAAGGGTGCCAGCATGTCCTCTTTTTACTCAAAATACTGATACGTAACAAAATTTCAGTAGTTTTGATGCCTCCAGTTGACTTGTACAACAAAATTATTTGACCGCATCCACCAAAACTGTCTGACCACATATGCACTTTAATTTGTAAATTTATATACCCACATAGTAAATCAGCCACATTTTTTATGTCAGGATTCAATGTATAATACAATCATGACAATGGACAGCAAAACTGCAATATATAACAAAAACTTTTGGTTCGCATAAATTTAGGATACCAGCATGTCCTCATTTTATTCAAAATATTGATACGTAACAAAATTTCAGTAGTTTTGATACCTCCAGCTGACTTGTACAACAAAATTATTTGACCGCATCCACCAAAACTGACCATATGTGAACTTTAAATTGTAAATCTATATATCAGCATAGTAAATCAGCCTTATTTTTAATGTCAGGATTCAATGTATAATACAATCATGACAATGGACAGCAATATTGCAATATAATAACAAAAATTTTTGTTCGCCTAAATTAAGGGTGCCAGCATGTCCTCTTTTTACTCAAAATATTGATACGTAACAAAATTTTGGTAGTTTTGATACCTCCAGCTGACTTGTACAACAAAATTGTTTGACCGCATTACCAAAACTGACCATATGTGAACTTTAAATTGTAAATCTATATACCAGCATAGTAAATCAGCCTTATTTTTAATGTCAGGATTCAATGTATAATACAATCATGACAATGGACAGCAATATTGCAATATAATAACAAAAAATTTTTGTTCGCCTAAATTAAGGTGCCAGCATGTCCTCATTTTACATAAAATACTGATACATAACAAAATTTCAGTAGTTTTGATGCCTCCAGTTGACTTGTACATGTACAACAAAATTATTTGACCGCATCCACCAAAACTGACCATATATGCACTTTAATTTGTAAATCTATATACCAGCATAGTAAATCAGCCTTATTTTTAATGTCAGGATTCAATGTATAATACAATCATGACAATGGACAGCAAAATTGCAATATAATAACGAACAATTTTGGTTCGCATAAATTTAGGATACCAGCATGTCCTCATTTTATTCAAAATATTGATACGTAACAAAATTTCAGTAGTTTTGATACCTCCAGCTGACTTGTACAACAAAATTATTTGACCGCATTACCAAAACTGACCATATGTGAACTTTAAATTGTAAATCTATATACCAGCATAGTAAATCAGCCTTATTTTTAATGTCAGGATTCAATGTATAATACAATCATGACAATGGACAGCAATATTGCAATATAATAACAAAAAATTTTTGTTCGCCTAAATTAAGGGTGCCAGCATGTCCTCTTTTTACTTAAAATATTGATACGTAACAAAAATTCAGTAGTTTTGATACCTCCAGCTGACTTGTACAACAAAATTGTTTGACCGCATTACCAAAACTGACCATATGTGAACTTTAAATTGTAAATCTATATACCAGCATAGTAAATCAGCCTTATTTTTAATGTCAGGATTCAATGTATAAAACAATCATGACAATGGACAGCAATATTGCAATATAATAACAACAAATTTTTATTCGCCTAAATTAAGGGTGCGAGCATGTCCTCATTTTACATAAAATACTGATACGTAACAAAATTTCAGTAGTTTTGATGCCTCCAGTTGACTTGTACAACAAAATGATTTGATGGCATCCACCAAAACTGACCATATATGCACTTTAATTTGTAAATCTATATACCAGCATAGTAAATCAGCCTTATTTTTAATGTCAGGATTCAATGTATAATACAATCATGACAATGGACAGCAATATTGCAATATAATAACAAACAATTTTGGTTCGCATAAATTTAGGATACCAGCATGTCCTCATTTTATTCAAAATATTGATATGTAACAAAATTTCAGTAGTTTTGATACCTCCAGCTGACTTGTACAACAAAATTTTTTGACCGCATCCACCAAAACTGACCACATGGGCACTTTAATTTTAAAATCTATATATCCGGGGACAGTAAATCAGTTATTGTTTTTATGTCAGGATTTAATGTATAATACAATCATGACAATGGACAGCAATATTGCAATATAATAACAACAAATTTTTGTTTGCATAAATTTAGGATACCAACATGTCCTCATTTTATTCAAAATATTGATACGTAACAAAATTTCAGTAGTTTTGATAGCTCCAGCTGACTTGTACAACAAAATTATTTGACCGCATTACCAAAACTGACCATATATGTGCACTTTAATTTGTAAATCTATATACACCATGACGTACCCGCATAGTATTAATCAGCCGTATTTTTTATGTCAGGAATCAATATTTAATATAATCATGACAATGACCTCATGCTGACTTGGAAAACAAAACTATTTGACCAAAACTGATCATATGTGCACTTTTATTTGCAAATCTACATACCCGTATACCATTGTAACGAGCTTCTTAATTAATGTCTTCTCCTGGCGCTCCTGTTCACATTTTAGTAGGACTGTAAATGTACACGTAATCAATAATATTGGAAAACTATTAATGCAAAAAATATCTTGAATAAATTGAGAATGTCAGAACTTCATCTCTTTATTCATAATAACAGTCACATCATATATAGGAGTTCATGATGGTGTAGTCACTGTCGTGTAAATAAAACTATTATGCCACATCATCAAAGTACCAACACTGACATGTCTGAATTCATTTGTACTATTTACAATGATTTAATAAAAAAAGTATACGAGGTTCTCTTCTTGGAATCTATTATGTCGGTTGATTGATTTTGTTTATAGTTAAACGTCAAGTGGCAACTATTTCATTAAAGTGCGCATTGAGTATAATTTTAGGACGTCCCATATAAATATCGGCAATGACAAATCTCTCGATAAATCTGACGAATTTGACGAGATTGTTGATAGTTTTTCCACACAGTATGCTTACGGACACTGTACAATTTCTGTTAGAATATTCTGCGGGAAATAGAATAGTAAATCCAATGCAAACAAGTTGAATATCAATGAAATATCCATGCAAGTATAAGTTTATGCATAAAGTAAAATTTAGGAAGGGACAGGTAAACAACGGGGAACGAAGTAACGTAGACAATGTTGCCGAGGGAGGGTCTAAAACGCGGAAGTGGAAAACGCGGAAGTGAAAAATGGGTGTATTATTACTAATATCTCTGGAACCGCTTAAGCTAAATCGATAAATAAAACTGATTTTAGAAGCTATTTCAATAGTCTGTTAGATAAAATAAAAAAAATATATATTTGAAAATGCTTTCTTACCGAAAAGTTGACCGGAAGTCATTCTTAGTGTGACTCTGACAACACATTTTTGAACATTAAAACTTAAATTCACGAAAAAGCATATAACCCGGTCAAAGTCTGTAAATTGATTCTTAAAGACATTTAAATGACAAAAAATATGATATAAAGGAAAAATATAATATATTTCTATAAAAGGGCAAAAAGTTGACCGGAAGTCCCCCTTGTACACAAATGTTGAAGTGAAATTTCCAACTTTGAATGAAAATTCACAAAAATATAAAAATCCCGGTCAAAGTCTGTAAACTGATTCTTAAAGATATTTAAATGACAAATAATATGATATATAGAAAAAAATTAATATATTACTATAAAAGGGCAAAAAGTTGACCGGAAGTCACTCTTGTATATAAATGATATAGTAAAATTTTCTACTGTGAACTAAAATTCATATGAAATTATTATGAAAGACAATTCAATTACAAATAATATGATATAAAAAATATGAATAAGTTCATCAAAACTAATTAAACCTTGCCCGAAAGCCTATCTTGTGTATAAATGAAGAGTTCGAAATTTCATCTTCAAACTTATAAAAAATACATAAAACTGAATCTATGATAGAATATCGAAAAAAACTAGAGATTGATATTTAATACATACATTAATTGCAAATTTTACAGAAAAATAATCATAAATAATTATAAATAAATAAGATATTCAACCCTGTAATCTTTTCGATATCCCGAAAATCAATTACCGATCGACACGTGCCAAATAAAATATCAACTGATAAAACAATCATAATTTTTTTTATTTCAATGATTAACAATTGTTCTGAAAATATTTATGCTTAATATTTATAATTTGTAGAATATATAAGTATATTGTGTCAAATGTAGAATTACAATTTTATTTACATTTTCTGTAATAGCTCGTAAGTGCATAACGAAAATTCGCCTTAGGGTTAGGGTGCATTGAAACTGGACGTTTTTATGGAATAAGTAAAAACAGTGGAATGTGTTTTATGTGAGATATAAATGTATAGTTGAGGATGAGTTTCATTTTATTTTACAATATACAAATAATGGTGATATACGTAAGAAGTTTATCAAGAAATGTAATTGGACTAGACCGTCAACTTATAAATTAGTACATTTACTTTCTGTTGAAAACACTAAGGAACACTGGAGTCGACGCACCCGTAGTTTACGAACATTTCAATAGATATATAACTCCGGCAATACAAAATCACTCTGGTAAATGGTTAACTGAAAAATATCCTGGCATGTTTGATCCTTATTTTGAGTTACAAGCTAGAGTTCTGAAAGTGTGTATGCCGTTTTAAAAAGAGAAAATAATTAGAAAGAGCTACCAGTAGTTTGGGCTTGCTTTGTTTTTTGTGACATATTTTTTTTTATCATTATGAAATATACGTTGATGTTCTGTAAGTCATTTAAGAAGTACTTGAATACTTAAAAAAAAACGATAAGCCACTTTTTCAGTCTTATTCTTTCCAATCTTGGATACTGATCCTTAAGGCAATCTTAATTCACAGGAAATTATAAAACAAACAAAATCTGATGAAAACACTAACCAGGCCTTATTAGATAATAATGAGGTAGTAGTTAATCAACAACCTGTCATAAATTACCCGACAATTAATACTGATTGCAGTCAACAAAGTTTGGCACGGTTTATTGTTGACAATACCCCTAGAATTAATTAAAGAAAAATGTTATATTGAATTACATGTACTTTTAGAAATTTTTGTTTTGTTGTATGAAGATGACACTGTTATTTTTGCTGATAATTATGTTGAAATGCAAATTGCTCTCAAAGCTTTTGAAACTTTTGTAAAATGTGGAAACTTAGTGTGAATATTGGTAAAACTATAGTGATGGTTTTTAGCAAAAGAAAAACGAAAATGGATTTTGATTTTAAACTTGATGGTACATCTCTTGAAATTGTAGAAAGCTATACATATCTTGGTCTTCTGCTTAATTACAAAGGGTCATTTGTTTGTGCAAAGAAAAAGCATGTAAAACAGGCACAAAAAGCACTTTTTTTTTTTGGAAAATTTTACTATATCATTTATATACAAGGGTGACTTCCGGTCAACTTTTGACCTCTTTTACGTAATGTATTTATATTTTTCGTTATACCATATTATTAAATTGTCTTTCAGAATCATGTTCTAGATTTTGACCGGGCGTTTTATTTTTTTTGTGAATTTTAGTTCAAAGTTAAAAATTTGACTTCATCATTTATATACAAGAGTGACTTCCGGTCAACTTTTTGCCCTTTTATAGTAATATATTTATTTTTTTCTTTATATCATATTATTTGTCATTTAAATATCTTTAAGAATCAGTTTTCAGACTTTGACCGGGATTTTTATATTTTTGTGAATTTTCATTCAAAGTTGGAAATTTCACTTCAACATTTGTGTACAAGGGGGACTTCCGGTCAATTTTTTGCCCTTTTATAGAAATATATTATTTTTTTCCTTTATCTTATATTATTTGTCATTTAAATGTCTTCAAGAATCAATTTACAGACTTTGACCGGGTTATATGCTTTTTCGTGAATTTAAGTTTTAATGTTTAAAAATGTGTTGCCAGAGTCACACTAAGAATGACTTCCGGTCAACTTTTCGGTAAGAAAGCATTTTCAAATATATATTTTATTTATTTTATCTAATAGACTATTGAAATAGCTTCTAAAATCAGTTTTATTTATCGATTTAGCTTAAGCGGTTCCAGAGATATTAGTAATAATACACCCATTTTTCACTTCCGCGTTTTCCACTTCCGCGTTTTAGACCCTCCCTGTTGCCGATATCCCGTGATATAAGAATATTGTTCCGATGCGTTGGATAACCTTTCTATCCGCCTTCTAATACAAAAAAGCTCTGTGTGATCGTATAGCCATTTTTTATTTATATAAGAATACATTTATATCAAATAAAAGAGAGCATTTTTATAATATCTAGTAGAGTCTAGCGAGTAAATAATAAATGATATCTGTGGAAAAACAATGCGAATGTTGTTTACATATTTTAATGAAAGCTCAAGTCTGATATGAAAACTCTTATAACGATAATCTGTCATAAGCAGACCTGTCCTCAGGTCTGGTCAATAGTAGACTTGTCCACAGGTCTGGTCAGGAGCAGACCTGTCCACAGGTCTGGTCTGAGGCAGACCTGTCCTCAGGACTGGTCAAAAGCAGACCTGTCCACAGGTCTGATCTGGGGCAGACCTGTCCTCAGGACTGGTCAAAAGCAGACTTGTCCACAGGTCTGGTCTGGAGCAGACTTGTCGATAGGTCTGCAGCAGTCCTAAAAAAGCAGACCGTAGGTCTGGTCCACCAACGACGAAGTTAACTTGCTTGACTGCTTAAAAATTCTCAAGTTAACTTAGAAAGCAGTCAACAAGTTAACTCTAAGTTAACTTTTGTCAAGGTTAGGACCGCACCCATCTGTAGGTTGCTGTCTTATTGACGTTTACCCCACATTCTGTTTGTTGCACACTACATATTTTCAAACATGCAGTTAAGGTGTTATTTCATGTATAATAAAGTGAGAAAATGCAGAAGAGAAGATAAAAGGACTTAATAGAAAAAGAAGAAATTATATTTTGTTTTCTTCAAAAACGACCTGTTTGGTCACTCGTATATTAGTTGTCTATAAATATAGTCCATGTCAGTTTTATGAATGTAAACTATAAGAACTGTGTCTTTTAGGGGAAAATGTATGGCTCAAAATTATTAGTTATGTTATTTGTTTGATAGTGATGTATATCATCATTTCTTTAAATCTTATTTTTTTTTAGTTGGCGTTATCGGATTAAGTGTCAGAGATGTATGAAAGGCAACTCTGTCTACTTAAACAGCGTAAAAATCGTAGATTTAAAAGTAGTGCGACTTTTCCAATGTGTCTAATGACTTTATTTCATGTCATTATTATAAGCAAAAATTCTCAATTAGTAAGCACACGAGTTAGTTCGTGTCAAGATGTACCACATATTTCAACTTTTGTTTTATTTTTAATAGTAGCTATAAATTTTAAATGTGTGTTTGCAAACATACAAAAATATGTCTTCACTGGGAAATCCAGAGCTGAAACCTACAGACTTCAGTTTAGCAGGGACGTAACTCTATGACATTTTTGCACATAGAATCTTTACAGACACAGCCAGTGAAGCACAGTTGTGCTTTCCAACGACATGTCTTCTTAGCTACCGAATGATGCATCCAAATAATGACTGAGTAATATATTCTCAAAAATTTCGCAATTCTTGAACATAAACCACACCCTTTCGTTGTAAGAAAAATAGTTCTATATATAAAGGTGACGTGTTAAAGTTATACAACGAACATACTTTACCTTTATAAAGTTTAAACTTTAAATATAAAGTTAAAACTGAAAGGTCTCCATACTATATTTATGTGGACACAAAGACCTATAAACGCAGGCCCTATATGTTTGATGCTTAACCCTTCTTTCCTTTCTTTTCAGTCTTCTTACTCTTCTTTGTCATATGCTTGTGTTTATCAAGCATATAACTTATATAAGCAATATGTTTCTCAACAAATGAATGAATTGTACAAGGCATTGATGCATTATTTATGTATTTGATGTTGCCGCTGCATGTCCAGCGACAAATATAATAGTCATGTTTCAAAAAGATAGTAATATGTATGTGTTGCAAAACATTGCTTTAGTTAAATTGAAATTCCAGTTAACAAATTCTACAAGGTATTCAAGAAGAACTTTTAATCATCATTGAATCTGCTTCATGTCCAGCGATAAATATAATATTCATATTTCAAAAAGATAGTAACATGTATGTGTTGCAAAACATTGCTTTAGTTAAATTGAAATTCCAGTTAACAGATTCTACAAGGCATTCAAGAAGAACTTTTAATCATCATTGAATCTGCTTCTTGTCCAGCGACAAATATATCAATCAAAATACAAGAAGATAGAAACATGTATGTGTTGCAAAACATTGCTTTCAGTCAATTTAAAATCCTTCCAACATGTTCGAGTTTGCCCAACCAAAATACGATGTAGGACGCGTGTAAAAGAAACCCTGATTTATTGTATTGCTTTTTTTTGGTGTTTAATGCCACTTTCGTTACTACCGGCTTTTCATTGCGGACATTTTTTATCAGTAGAAACAAAAACAAAAACGAAACAAGTGGTAGCATCAGCAAAGTGAATATATCATTCATATATATCTGTAGTCGCTGGGTTGCTGTCTCATTGAGGGAAACTCGCATCTCCTTTTCTCCATTCAGCGTGCTCATGTCGTTTTTTTTTATTTGCGTCACTATGTTGCTGTCTCATTGACGTTTACCCCACATTCTGTTTGTTGCACACTACATATTTTCAAACATGCAGTTAATGTGTTATTTCATGTATAATAAAGTGAGAAAATGCAGAAGAGAAGATAAAAGGACTTAATAGAAAAAGAAGAAATGATATTTTGTTTTCTTCAAAAACGACCTGTTTGGTCACTCGTATATTAGTTGTCTATAAATATAGTCCATGTCAGTTTTATGAATGTAAACTATAAGAACTGTGTCTTTTAGGGGAAAATGTATGGCTCAAAATTATTAGTTATGTTATTTGTTTGATAGTGATGTATATCATCATTTCTTTAAATCTTATTTTTTTTTTAGTTGGCGTTATCGGATGAAGTGTCAGAGATGTATGAAAGGCAACTCTGTCTACTTAAACAGCGTAAAAATCGTAGATTTAAAAGTAGTGCGACTTTTCCAATGTGTCTAATGACTTTATTTCATGTCATTATTATAAGCAAAAATTCTCAATTAGTAAGCACACGAGTTAGTTCGTGTCAAGATGTACCACATATTTCAACTTTTGTTTTATTTTTAATAGTAGCTATAAATTTTAAATGTGTGTTTGCAAACATACAAAAATATGTCTTCACTGGGAAATCCAGAGCTGAAACCTACAGACTTCAGTTTAGCAGGGACGTAACTCTATGACATTTTTGCACATAGAATCTTTACAGACACAGCCAGTGAAGCACAGTTGTGCTTTCCAACGACATGTCTTCTTAGCTACCGAATGATGCATCCAAATAATGACTGAGTAATATATTCTCAAAAATTTCGCAATTCTTGAACATAAACCACACCCTTTCGTTGTAAGAAAAATAGTTCTATATATAAAGGTGACGTGTTAAAGTTATACAACGAACATACTTTACCTTTATAAAGTTTAAACTTTAAATATAAAGTTAAAACTGAAAGGTCTCCATACTATATTTATGTGGACACAAAGACCTATAAACGCAGGCCCTATATGTTTGATGCTTAACCCTTCTTTCCTTTCTTTTCAGTCTTCTTACTCTTCTTTGTCATATGCTTGTGTTTATCAAGCATATAACTTATATAAGCAATATGTTTCTCAACAAATGAATGAATTGTACAAGGCATTGATGCATTATTTATGTATTTGATGTTGCCGCTGCATGTCCAGCGACAAATATAATAGTCATGTTTCAAAAAGATAGTAATATGTATGTGTTGCAAAACATTGCTTTAGTTAAATTGAAATTCCAGTTAACAAATTCTACAAGGTATTCAAGAAGAACTTTTAATCATCATTGAATCTGCTTCATGTCCAGCGATAAATATAATATTCATATTTCAAAAAGATAGTAACATGTATGTGTTGCAAAACATTGCTTTAGTTAAATTGAAATTCCAGTTAACATATTCTACAAGGCATTCAAGAAGAACTTTTAATCATCATTGAATCTGCTTCTTGTCCAGCGACAAATATATCAATCAAAATACAAGAAGATAGAAACATGTATGTGTTGCAAAACATTGCTTTCAGTCAATTTAAAATCCTTCCAACATGTTCGAGTTTGCCCAACCAAAATACGATGTAGGACGCGTGTAAAAGAAACCCTGATTTATTGTATTGCTTTTTTTTGGTGTTTAATGCCACTTTCGTTACTACCGGCTTTTCATTGCGGACATTTTTTATCAGTAGAAACAAAAACAAAAACGAAACAAGTGGTAGCATCAGCAAAGTGAATATATCATTCATATATATCTGTAGTCGCTGGGTTGCTGTCTCATTGAGGGAAACTCGCATCTCCTTTTCTCCATTCAGCGTGCTCATGTCGTTTTTTTTTATTTGCGTCACTATGTTGCTGTCTCATTGACGTTTACCCCACATTCTGTTTGTTGCACACTACATATTTTCAAACATGCAGTTAATGTGTTATTTCATGTATAATAAAGTGAGAAAATGCAGAAGAGAAGATAAAAGGACTTAATAGAAAAAGAAGAAATGATATTTTGTTTTCTTCAAAAACGACCTGTTTGGTCACTCGTATATTAGTTGTCTATAAATATAGTCCATGTCAGTTTTATGAATGTAAACTATAAGAACTGTGTCTTTTAGGGGAAAATGTATGGCTCAAAATTATTAGTTATGTTATTTGTTTGATAGTGATGTATATCATCATTTCTTTAAATCTTATTTTTTTTTTAGTTGGCGTTATCGGATGAAGTGTCAGAGATGTATGAAAGGCAACTCTGTCTACTTAAACAGCGTAAAAATCGTAGATTTAAAAGTAGTGCGACTTTTCCCATGTGTCTAATGACTTTATTTCATGTCATTATTATAAGCAAAAATTCTCAATTAGTAAGCACACGAGTTAGTTCGTGTCAAGATGTACTACATATTTCAACTTTTGTTTTATTTTTAATAGTAGCTATAAATCTTAAATGTGTGTTTGCAAACATACAAAAATATGTCTTCACTGGGAAATCCAGAGCTGAAACCTACAGACTTCAGTTTAGCAGGGACGTAACTCTATGACATTTTTGCACATAGAATCTTTACAGACACAGCCAGTGAAGCACAGTTGTGCTTTCCAACGACATGTCTTCTTAGCTACCGAATGATGCATCCAAATAATGACTGAGTAATATATTCTCAAAAATTTCGCAATTCTTGAACATAAACCACACCCTTTCGTTGTAAGAAAAATAGTTCTATATATAAAGGTGACGTGTTAAAGTTATACAACGAACATACTTTACCTTTATAAAGTTTAAACTTTAAGTATAAAGTTAAAACTGAAAGGTCTCCATACTATATTTATGTGGACACAAAGACCTATAAACGCAGGCCCTATATGATTGATGCTTAACCCTTCTTTCCTTTCTTTTCAGTCTTCTTACTCTTCTTTGTCATATGCTTGTGTTTATCAAGCATATAACTTATATAAGCAATATGTTTCTCAACAAATGAATGAATTGTACAAGGCATTGATGCATTATTTGTGTATTTGATGTTGCCGCTGCATGTCCAGCGACAAATATAATAGTCATGTTTCAAAAAGATAGTAACATGTATGTGTTGCAAAACATTGCTTTAGTTAAATTGAAATTCCAGTTAACAAATTCTACAAGGTATTCAAGAAGAACTTTTAATCATCATTGAATCTGCTTCATGTCCAGCGATAAATATAATATTCATATTTCAAAAAGATAGTAACATGTATGTGTTGCAAAACATTGCTTTAGTTAAATTGAAATTCCAGTTAACAGATTCTACAAGGCATTCAAGAAGAACTTTTAATCATCATTGAATCTGCTTCTTGTCCAGCGACAAATATATCAATCAAAATACAAGAAGATAGAAACATGTATGTGTTGCAAAACATTGCTTTCAGTCAATTTAAAATCCTTCCAACATGTTCGAGTTTGCCCAACCAAAATACGATGTAGGACGCGTGTAAAAGAAACCCTGATTTATTGTATTGCTTTTTTTTGGTGTTTAATGCCACTTTCGTTACTACCGGCTTTTCATTGCGGACATTTTTTATCAGTAGAAACAAAAACAAAAACGAAACAAGTGGTAGCATCAGCAAAGTGAATATATCATTCATATATATCTGTAGTCGCTGGGTTGCTGTCTCATTGAGGGAAACTCGCATCTCCTTTTCTCCATTCAGCGTGCTCATGTCGTTTTTTTTTATTTGCGTCACTATGTTGCTGTCTCATTGACGTTTACCCCACATTCTGTTTGTTGCACACTACATATTTTCAAACATGCAGTTAATGTGTTATTTCATGTATAATAAAGTGAGAAAATGCAGAAGAGAAGATAAAAGGACTTAATAGAAAAAGAAGAAATGATATTTTGTTTTCTTCAAAAACGACCTGTTTGGTCACTCGTATATTAGTTGTCTATAAATATAGTCCATGTCAGTTTTATGAATGTAAACTATAAGAACTGTGTCTTTTAGGGGAAAATGTATGGCTCAAAATTATTAGTTATGTTATTTGTTTGATAGTGATGTATATCATCATTTCTTTAAATCTTATTTTTTTTTTAGTTGGCGTTATCGGATGAAGTGTCAGAGATGTATGAAAGGCAACTCTGTCTACTTAAACAGCGTAAAAATCGTAGATTTAAAAGTAGTGCGACTTTTCCCATGTGTCTAATGACTTTATTTCATGTCATTATTATAAGCAAAAATTCTCAATTAGTAAGCACACGAGTTAGTTCGTGTCAAGATGTACTACATATTTCAACTTTTGTTTTATTTTTAATAGTAGCTATAAATCTTAAATGTGTGTTTGCAAATATACAAAAATATGTCTTCACTGGGAACTCCAGAGCTGAAACCTACATACTTCAGTTTAGCAGGGACGTAACTCTATGACATTTTTGCACATAGAATCTTTACAGACACAGCCAGTGAAGCACAGTTGTGCTTTCCAACGACATGTCTTCTTAGCTACCGAATGATGCATCCAAATAATGACTGAGTAATATATTCTCAAAAATTTCGCAATTCTTGAACATAAACCACACCCTTTCGTTGTAAGAAAAATAGTTCTATATATAAAGGTGACGTGTTAAAGTTATACAACGAACATACTTTACCTTTATAAAGTTTAAACTTTAAGTATAAAGTTAAAACTGAAAGGTCTCCATACTATATTTATGTGGACACAAAGACCTATAAACGCAGGCCCTATATGATTGATGCTTAACCCTTCTTTCCTTTCTTTTCAGTCTTCTTACTCTTCTTTGTCATATGCTTGTGTTTATCAAGCATATAACTTATATAAGCAATATGTTTCTCAACAAATGAATGAATTGTACAAGGCATTGATGCATTATTTGTGTATTTGATGTTGCCGCTGCATGTCCAGCGACAAATATAATAGTCATGTTTCAAAAAGATAGTAACATGTATGTGTTGCAAAACATTGCTTTAGTTAAATTGAAATTCCAGTTAACAAATTCTACAAGGTATTCAAGAAGAACTTTTAATCATCATTGAATCTGCTTCATGTCCAGCGATAAATATAATATTCATATTTCAAAAAGATAGTAACATGTATGTGTTGCAAAACATTGCTTTAGTTAAATTGAAATTCCAGTTAACAGATTCTACAAGGCATTCAAGAAGAACTTTTAATCATCATTGAATCTGCTTCTTGTCCAGCGACAAATATATCAATCAAAATACAAGAAGATAGAAACATGTATGTGTTGCAAAACATTGCTTTCAGTCAATTTAAAATCCTTCCAACATGTTCGAGTTTGCCCAACCAAAATACGATGTAGGACGCGTGTAAAAGAAAACCTGATTTATTGTATTGCTTTTTTTTGGTGTTTAATGCCACTTTCGTTACTACCGGCTTTTCATTGCGGACATTTTTTTATCAGTAGAAACAAAAACAAAAACGAAACAAGTGGTAGCATCAGCAAAGTGAATATATCATTCATATATATCTGTAGTCGCTGGGTTGCTGTCTCATTGAGGGAAACTCGCATCTCCTTTTCTCCATTCAGCGTGCTCATGTCGTTTTTTTTTATTTGCGTCACTATGTTGCTGTCTCATTGACGTTTACCCCACATTCTGTTTGTTGCACACTACATATTTTCAAACATGCAGTTAATGTGTTATTTCATGTATAATAAAGTGAGAAAATGCAGAAGAGAAGATAAAAGGACTTAATAGAAAAAGAAGAAATTATATTTTGTTTTCTTCAAAAACGACCTGTTTGGTCACTCGTATATTAGTTGTCTATAAATATAGTCCATGTCAGTTTTATGAATGTAAACTATAAGAACTGTGTCTTTTAGGGGAAAATGTATGGCTCAAAATTATTAGTTATGTTATTTGTTTGATAGTGATGTATATCATCATTTCTTTAAATCTTATTTTTTTTTTAGTTGGCGTTATCGGATGAAGTGTCAGAGATGTATGAAAGGCAACTCTGTCTACTTAAACAGCGTAAAAATCGTAGATTTAAAAGTAGTGCGACTTTTCCAATGTGTCTAATGACTTTATTTCATGTCATTATTATAAGCAAAAATTCTCAATTAGTAAGCACACGAGTTAGTTCGTGTCAAGATGTACCACATATTTCAACTTTTGTTTTACTTTTAATAGTAGCTATAAATCTTAAATGTGTGTTTGCAAACATACAAAAATATGTCTTCACTGGGAACTCCAGAGCTGAAACCTACATACTTCAGTTTAGCAGGGACGTAACTCTATGACATTTTTGCACATAGAATCTTTACAGACACAGCCAGTGAAGCACAGTTGTGCTTTCCAACGACATGTCTTCTTAGCTACCGAATGATGCATCCAAATAATGACTGAGTAATATATTCTAAAAAATTTCGCAATTCTTGAACATAAACCACACCCTTTCGTTGTAAGAAAAATAGTTCTATATATAAAGGTGACGTGTTAAAGTTATACAACGAACATACTTTACCTTTATAAAGTTTAAACTTTAAGTATAAAGTTAAAACTGAAAGGTCTCCATACTATATTTATGTGGACACAAAGACCTATAAACGCAGGCCCTATATGATTGATGCTTAACCCTTCTTTCCTTTCTTTTCAGTCTTCTTACTCTTCTTTGTCATATGCTTGTGTTTATCAAGCATATAACTTATATAAGCAATATGTTTCTCAACAAATGAATGAATTGTACAAGGCATTGATGCATTATTTGTGTATTTGATGTTGCTGCTGCATGTCCAGCGACAAATATAATAGTCATGTTTCAAAAAGATAGTAACATGTATGTGTTGCAAAACATTGCTTTAGTTAAATTGAAATTCCAGTTAAAAGTTTCTACAAGGTATTCAAGAAGAACTTTTAATCATCATTGAATCTGCTTCATGTCCAGCGACAAATATATCAATCAAAATACAAGAAGATAGTAACATGTATGTGTTGCAAAACATTGCTTTCAGTCAATTTAAAATCCTTCCAACATGTTCGAGTTTGCCAAACCAAAATACGATGTATGACACGTCTAAAAGAAACCCTGATTTATTGTATTGCTTTTTTGGGGTGTTTAATGCCACTTTCATTACTACCGGCTTTTCATTGCTGACATTTTTTATCAGTTGAAACGAAAACAAAAACGAAACAAGTGGAATATATCATTCATATATATCTGTAGTCGCTGGGTTGCTGTCTCATTGCGGGAAACTCGCATCTCCTTTTCTCCATTCAGCGTGCTCATGTTGGTTTTTTTTATTTGCGTCACTAGGTTGCTGTCTTATTGACGTTTACCCCACATTCTGTTTGTTGCACACTACATATTTTCAAACATGCAGTTAAGGTGTTATTTCATGTATAATAAAGTGAGAAAATGCAGAAGAGAAGATAAAAGGACTTAATAGAAAAAGAAGAAATTATATTTTGTTTTCTTCAAAAACGACCTGTTTGGTCACTCGTATATTAGTTGTCTATAAATATAGTCCATGTCAGTTTTATGAATGTAAACTATAAGAACTGTGTCTTTTAGGGGAAAATGTATGGCTCAAAATTATTAGTTATGTTATTTGTTTGATAGTGATGTATATCATCATTTCTTTAAATCTTATTTTTTTTTAGTTGGCGTTATCGGATTAAGTGTCAGAGATGTATGAAAGGCAACTCTGTCTACTTAAACAGCGTAAAAATCGTAGATTTAAAAGTAGTGCGACTTTTCCAATGTGTCTAATGACTTTATTTCATGTCATTATTATAAGCAAAAATTCTCAATTAGTAAGCACACGAGTTAGTTCGTGTCAAGATGTACCACATATTTCAACTTTTGTTTTATTTTTAATAGTAGCTATAAATCTTAAATGTGTGTTTGCAAACATACAAAAATATGTCTTCACTGGGAAATCCAGAGCTGAAACCTACAGACTTCAGTTTAGCAGGGACGTAACTCTATGACATTTTTGCACATAGAATCTTTACAGACACAGCCAGTGAAGCACAGTTGTGCTTTCCAACGACATGTCTTCTTAGCTACCGAATGATGCATCCAAATAATGACTGAGTAATATATTCTCAAAAATTTCGCAATTCTTGAACATAAACCACACCCTTTCGTTGTAAGAAAAATAGTTCTATATATAAAGGTGACGTGTTAAAGTTATACAACATACTTTACCTTTATAAATTTAAACTTTAAGTATAAAGTTAAAACTGAAAAGTCTCCATACTATATTTATGTGGACACAAAGACCTATAAACGCAGGCCCTATATGTTTGATGCTTAACCCTTCTTTCCTTTCTTTTCAGTCTTCTTACTCTTCTTTGTCATATGCTTGTGTTTATCAAGCATATAACTTATATAAGCAATATGTTTCTCAACAAATGAATGAATTGTACAAGGCATTGATGCATTATTTGTGTATTTGATGTTGCTGCTGCATGTCCAGCGACACATATAATAGTCATGTTTCAAAAAGATAGTAACATGTATGTGTTGCAAAACATTGCTTTAGTTAAATTGAAATTCCAGTTAACAGATTCTACAAGGTATTCAAGAAGAACTTTTAATCATCATTGAATCTGCTTCATGTCCAGCGACAAATATATCAATCAAAATACAAGAAGATAGTAACATGTATGTGTTGCAAAACATTGCTTTCAGTCAATTTAAAATCCTTCCAACATGTTCGAGTTTGCCAAACCAAAATACGATGTACGACACGTCTAAAAGAAACCCTGATTTATTGTATTGCTTTTTTTGGGGTGTTTAATGCCACTTTCATTACTACCGGCTTTTCATTGCGGACATTTTTTATCAGTTGAAACGAAAACAAAAACGAAACAAGTGGAATATATCATTCATATATATCTGTAGTCGCTGGGTTGCTGTCTCATTGAGGGAAACTCGCATCTCCTTTTCTCCATTCAGCGTGCTCATGTCGGTTTTTTTTATTTGCGTCACTAGGTTGCTGTCTCATTGACGTTTACGTCACATTCTGTTTGTTGCAAACTACATATTTTAAAACATGCAGTTAAGGTGTTATTTCATGTATAAAAAAGTGAGAAAATGCAGAAGAGAAGATAAAAGGACTTAATAGAAAAAGAAGAAAGGATATTTTGTTTTCTTCAAAAACGACCTGTTTGGTCACTCGTATATTAGTTGTCTATAAATATAGTCCATGTCAGTTTTATGAATGTAAACTATAAGAACTGTGTCTTTTAGGGGAAAATGTATGGCTCAAAATTATTAGTTATGTTATTTGTTTGATAGTGATGTATATCATCATTTCTTTAAATTATCTTTTTTAGTTGGTGTTATCGGATTAAGTGTCAGAGATGTATGAAAGGCAACTCTGTCTACTTAAACAGCGTAAAAATCGTAGATTTAAAAGTAGTGCGACTTTTCCCATGTGTCGAATGACTTTATTTCATGTCATTATTATAAGCAAAAATTCTCAATTAGTAAGCACACGAGTTAGTTCGTGTCAAGATGTACCACATATTTCAACTTTTGTTTTATTTTTAATAGTAGCTATAAATCTTAAATGTGTGTTTGCAAACATACAAAAATATGTCTTCACTGGGAACTCCAGAGCTGAAACCTACAGACTTCAGTTAAGCAGGGACGTAACTCTATGACATTTTTGCACATAGAATCTTTACAAACACAGCCAGTGAAGCACAGTTGTGCTTTCCAACGACATGTCTTCTTAACTACCGAATGATGCATCCAAATAATGACTGCGCAATACATTCTCAAAAATTTCGCAATTCTTGAACATAAACCACACCCTTTCGTTGTAAGAAAAAATGTTCTATATTTAAAGGTGATGTGTTAAAGTTATACAACGAGCATACTTTACTTTTTTAAAGTTTAAACTTTAAGTATAAAGTTAAAACTGAAAGGTCTCCACACCATATTTATGTGGACACAAAGACCTATAAACGCAGGCCCTATATGTTTGATGCTTAACCCTTCTTTCCTTTCTCTTCAGTTTTCTTACTCTTCTTTGTCATATGCTTGTGTTTATCAAGCATATAACTCACATAAGCAATAGGTTTCTCAACAAATGAATGAATTGTACAAGGCATTGATGTATTATTTCTATTTGATGTTGCTGCTGCATGTCCAGCGACAAATATAATAGTCATATTTCAAAAAGATAGTAACATGTATGTGTTGCAAAACATTGCTTTAGTTAAATTGAAATTCCAGTTAACAGATTCTACAAGGCATTCAAGAAGAACTTTTAATCATCATTGAATCTGCTTCATGTCCAACGACAAATATATCAATCAAAATACAAGAAGATAGTAACATGTATGTGTTGCAAAACATTGCTTTCAGTCAATTTAAAATCCTTCCAACATGTTCGAGTTTGCCCAACCAAAATACGATGTAGGACGCGTGTAAAAGAAACCCTGATTTATTGTATTGCTTTTTTTTTGGTGTTTAATGCCACTTTCGTTACTACCGGCTTTTCATTGCGGACATTTTTTTATCAGTAGAAACAAAAACAAAAACGAAACAAGTGGTAGCATCAGCAAAGTGAATATATCATTCATATATATCTGTAGTCGCTGGGTTGCTGTCTCATTGAGGGAAACTCGCATCTCCTTTTCTCCATTCAGCGTGCTCATGTCGTTTTTTTTATTTGCGTCACTAGGTTGCTGTCTCATTGACGTTTACCCTACATTCTGTTTGTTGCACACTTCATATTTTAAAACATGCAGTTAAGGTGTTATTTCATGTATAATAAAGTGAGAAAATGCAGAAGAGAAGATAAAAGGACTTAATAGAAAAAGAAGAAAGGATATTTTGTTTTCTTCAAAAACGACCTGTTTGGTCACTCGTATATTAGTTGTCTATAAATATAGTCCATGTCAGTTTTATGAATGTAAACTATAAGAACTGTGTCTTTTAGGGGAAAATGTATGGCTCAAAATTATTAGTTATGTTATTTGTTTGATAGTGATGTATATCATCATTTCTTTAAATCTTATCTTTTTTAGTTGGTGTTATCGGATTAAGTGTCAGAGATGTATGAAAGGCAACTCTGTCTACTTAAACAGCGTAAAAATCGTAGATTTAAAAGTAGTGCGACTTTTCCCATGTGTCTAATGACTTTATTTCATGTCATTATTATAAGCAAAAATTCATTCTCAATTAGTAAGCACACGAGTTAGTTCGTGTCAAGATGTACCACATATTTCAACTTTTGTTTTATTTTTAATAGTAGCTATAAATCTTAAATGTGTGTTTGCAAACATACAAAAATATGTCTTCACTGGGAACTCCAGAGCTGAAACCTACAGACTTCAGTTTAGCAGGGACGTAACTCTATGACATTTTTGCACATAGAATCTTTACAAACACAGCCAGCGAAGCACAGTTGTGCTTTCCAACGATATGTCTTCTTAGCTACCGAATGATGCATCCAAATAATGACTGCGCAATACATTCTCAAAAATTTCGCAATTCTTGAACATAAACCACACCCTTTCGTTGTAAGAAAAAATGTTCTATATTTAAAGGTGATGTGTTAAAGTTATACAACGAGCATACTTTACTTTTTTAAAGTTTAAACTTTAAGTATAAAGTTAAAACTGAAAGGTCTCCACACCATATTTATGTGGACACAAAGACCTATAAACGCAGGCCCTATATGTTTGATGCTTAACCCTTCTTTCCTTTCTCTTCAGTTTTCTTACTCTTCTTTGTCATATGCTTGTGTTTATCAAGCATATAACTCACATAAGCAATAGGTTTCTCAACAAATGAATGATTTGTACAAGGCATTGATGTATTATTTCTATTTGATGTTGCTGCTGCATGTCCAGCGACAAATATAATAGTCATATTTCAAAAAGATAGTAACATGTATGTGTTGCAAAACATTGCTTTAGTTAAATTGAAATTCCAGTTAACAGATTCTACAAGGCATTCAAGAAGAATTTTTAATCATCATTGAATCTGCTTCATGTCCAGCGACAAATATATCAATCAAAATACAAGAAGATAGTAACATGTATGTGTTGCAAAACATTGCTTTCAGTCAATTTAAAATCCTTCCAACATGTTCGAGTTTGCCCAACCAAAATACGATGTAGGACGCGTGTAAAAGAAACCCTGATTTATTGTATTGCTTTTTTTTGGTGTTTAATGCCACTTTCGTTACTACCGGCTTTTCATTGCGGACATTTTTTTATCAGTAGAAACAAAAACAAAAACGAAACAAGTGGTAGCATCAGCAAAGTGAATATATCATTCATATATATCTGTAGTCGCTGGGTTGCTGTCTCATTGAGGGAAACTCGCATCTCCTTTTCTCCATTCAGCGTGCTCATGTCGTTTTTTTTATTTGCGTCACTAGGTTGCTGTCTCATTGACGTTTACCCCACATTCTGTTTGTTGCACACTTCATATTTTAAAACATGCAGTTAAGGTGTTATTTCATGTATAATAAAGTGAGAAAATGCAGAAGAGAAGATAAAAGGACTTAATAGAAAAAGAAGAAAGGATATTTTGTTTTCTTCAAAAACGACCTGTTTGGTCACTCGTATATTAGTTGTCTATAAATATAGTCCATGTCAGTTTTATGAATGTAAACTATAAGAACTGTGTCTTTTAGGGGAAAATGTATGGCTCAAAATTATTAGTTATGTTATTTGTTTGATAGTGATGTATATCATCATTTCTTTAAATCTTATCTTTTTTAGTTGGTGTTATCGGATTAAGTGTCAGAGATGTATGAAAGGCAACTCTGTCTACTTAAACAGCGTAAAAATCGTAGATTTAAAAGTAGTGCGACTTTTCCCATGTGTCTAATGACTTTATTTCATGTCATTATTTTAAGCAAAAATTCATTCTCAATTAGTAAGCACACGAGTTAGTTCGTGTCAAGATGTACCACATATTTCAACTTTTGTTTTATTTTTAATAGTAGCTATAAATCTTAAATGTGTGTTTGCAAACATACAAAAATATGTCTTCACTGGGAACTCCAGAGCTGAAACCTACAGACTTCAGTTTAGCAGGGACGTAACTCTATGACATTTTTGCACATAGAATCTTTACAAACACAGCCAGCGAAGCACAGTTGTGCTTTCCAACGAAATGTCTTCTTAGCTACCGAATGATGCATCCAAATAATGACTGCGCAATACATTCTCAAAAATTTCGCAATTCTTGAACATAAACCACACCCTTTCGTTGTAAGAAAAAATGTTCTATATATAAAGGTGATGTGTTAAAGTTATACAACGAACATACTTTACCTTTATAAAGTTTAAACTTTAAGTATAAAGTTAAAACTGAAAGGTCTCCACACCATATTTATGTGGACACAAAGACCTATAAACGCAGGCCCTATATGTTTGATGCTTAACCCTTCTTTCCTTTCTCTTCAGTTTTCTTACTCTTCTTTGTCATATGCTTGTGTTTATCAAGCATATAACTCACATAAGCAATAGGTTTCTCAACAAATGAATGAATTGTACAAGGCATTGATGTATTATTTGTATTTGATGTTGCTGCTGCATGTCCAGCGACAAATATAATAGTCATATTTCAAAAAGATAGTAACATGTATGTGTTGCAAAACATTGCTTTAGTTAAATTGAAATTCCAGTTAACAGATTCTACAAGGCATTCAAGAAGAACTTTTAATCATCATTGAATCTGCTTCATGTCCAGCGACAAATATATCAATCAAAATACAAGAAGATAGTAACATGTATGTGTTTCAAAACATTGCTTTCAGTCAATTTAAAATCCTTCCAACATGTTCGAGTTTGCCCAACCAAAATACGATGTAGGACGCGTGTAAAAGAAACCCTGATTTAATGTATTGCTTTTTTTTTTGGTGTTTAATGCCACTTTCGTTACTACCGGCTTTTCATTGCGGACATTTTTTATCAGTAGAAACAAAAACAAAAACGAAACAAGTGGTAGCATCAGCAAAGTGAATATATCATTCATATATATCTGTAGTCGCTGGGTTGCTGTCTCATTGAGGGAAACTCGCATCTCCTTTTCTCCATTCAGCGTGCTCATGTCGTTTTTTTTATTTGCGTCACTAGGTTGCTGTCTCATTGACGTTTACCCCACATTCTGTTTGTTGCACACTACATATTTTCAAACATGCAGTTAAGGTGTTATTTCATGTATAATAAAGTGAGAAAATGCAGAAGAGAAGATAAAAGGACTTAATAGAAAAAGAAGAAAGGATATTTTGTTTTCTTCAAAAACGACCTGTTTGGTCACTCGTATATTAGTTGTCTATAAATATAGTCCATGTCAGTTTTATGAATGTAAACTATAAGAACTGTGTCTTTTAGGGGAAAATGTATGGCTCAAAATTATTAGTTATGTTATTTGTTTGATAGTGATGTATATCATCATTTCTTTAAATCTTATCTTTTTTAGTTGGTGTTATCGGATTAAGTGTCAGAGATGTATGAAAGGCAACTCTGTCTACTTAAACAGCGTAAAAATCGTAGATTTAAAAGTAGTGCGACTTTTCCCATGTGTCTAATGACTTTATTTCATGTCATTATTATAAGCAAAAATTCTCAATTAGTAAGCACACGAGTTAGTTCGTGTCAAGATGTACCACATATTTCAACTTTTGTTTTATTTTTAATAGTAGCTATAAATCTTAAATGTGTGTTTGCAAACATACAAAAATATGTCTTCACTGGGAACTCCAGAGCTGAAACCTACAGACTTCAGTTTAGCAGGGACGTAACTCTATGACATTTTTGCACATAGAATCTTTACAAACACAGCCAGCGAAGCACAGTTGTGCTTTCCAACGACATGTCTTCTTAGCTACCGAATGATGCATCCAAATAATGACTGCGCAATACATTCTCAAAAATTTCGCAATTCTTGAACATAAACCACACCCTTTCGTTGTAAGAAAAAATGTTCTATATTTAAAGGTGATGTGTTAAAGTTATACAACGAACATATTTTACTTTTATAAAGTTTAAACTTTAAGTATAAAGTTAAAACTGAAAGGTCTCCACACCATATTTATGTGGACACAAAGACCTATAAACGCAGGCCCTATATGTTTGATGCTTAACCCTTCTTTCCTTTCTCTTCAGTTTTCTTACTCTTCTTTGTCATATGCTTGTGTTTATCAAGCATATAACTCACATAAGCAATAGGTTTCTCAACAAATGAATGAATTGTACAAGGCATTGATGTATTATTTGTATTTGATGTTGCTGCTGCATGTCCAGCGACAAATATAATAGTCATATTTCAAAAAGATAGTAACATGTATGTGTTGCAAAACATTGCTTTAGTTAAATTGAAATTCCAGTTAACAGATTCTACAAGGCATTCAAGAAGAACTTTTAATCATCATTGAATCTGCTTCATGTCCAGCGACAAATATATCAATCAAAATACAAGAAGATAGTAACATGTATGTGTTGCAAAACATTGCTTTCAGTCAATTTAAAATCCTTCCAACATGTTCGAGTTTGCCCAACCAAAATACGATGTAGGACGCGTGTAAAAGAAACCCTGATTTATTATATTGCTTTTTTTTTGGTGTTTAATGCCACTTTCGTTACTACCGGCTTTTCATTGCGGACATTTTTTTATCAGTAGAAACAAAAACAAAAACGAAACAAGTGGTAGCATCAGCAAAGTGAATATATCATTCATATATATCTGTAGTCGCTGGGTTGCTGTCTCATTGAGGGAAACTCGCATCTCCTTTTTTCCATTCAGCGTGCTCATGTCGTTTTTTTTATTTGCGTCACTAGGTTGCTGTCTCATTGACGTTTACCCCACATTCTGTTTGTTGCACACTACATATTTTCAAACATGCAGTTAAGGTGTTATTTCATGTATAATAAAGTGAGAAAATGCAGAAGAGAAGATAAAGGGACTTAATAGAAAAAGAAGAAAGGATATTTTGTTTTCTTCAAAAACGACCTGTTTGGTCACTCGTATATTAGTTGTCTTGTCTATAAATATAGTCCATGTCAGTTTTATGAATGTAAACTATAAGAACTGTGTCTTTTAGGGGAAAATGTATGGCTCAAAATTATTAGTTATGTTATTTGTTTGATAGTGATGTATATCATCATTTCTTTAAATCTTATCTTTTTTAGTTGGTGTTATCGGATTAAGTGTCAGAGATGTATGAAAGGCAACTCTGTCTACTTAAACAGCGTAAAAATCGTAGATTTAAAAGTAGTGCGACTTTTCCCATGTGTCTAATGACTTTATTTCATGTCATTATTTTAAGCAAAAATTCATTCTCAATTAGTAAGCACACGAGTTAGTTCGTGTCAAGATGTACCACATATTTCAACTTTTGTTTTATTTTTAATAGTAGCTATAAATCTTAAATGTGTGTTTGCAAACATACAAAAATATGTCTTCACTGGGAACTCCAGAGCTGAAACCTACAGACTTCAGTTTAGCAGGGACGTAACTCTATGACATTTTTGCACATAGAATCTTTACAAACACAGCCAGCGAAGCACAGTTGTGCTTTCCAACGAAATGTCTTCTTAGCTACCGAATGATGCATCCAAATAATGACTGCGCAATACATTCTCAAAAATTTCGCAATTCTTGAACATAAACCACACCCTTTCGTTGTAAGAAAAAATGTTCTATATATAAAGGTGATGTGTTAAAGTTATACAACGAACATACTTTACCTTTATAAAGTTTAAACTTTAAGTATAAAGTTAAAACTGAAAGGTCTCCACACCATATTTATGTGGACACAAAGACCTATAAACGCAGGCCCTATATGTTTGATGCTTAACCCTTCTTTCCTTTCTCTTCAGTTTTCTTACTCTTCTTTGTCATATGCTTGTGTTTATCAAGCATATAACTCACATAAGCAATAGGTTTCTCAACAAATGAATGAATTGTACAAGGCATTGATGTATTATTTGTATTTGATGTTGCTGCTGCATGTCCAGCGACAAATATAATAGTCATATTTCAAAAAGATAGTAACATGTATGTGTTGCAAAACATTGCTTTAGTTAAATTGAAATTCCAGTTAACAGATTCTACAAGGCATTCAAGAAGAACTTTTAATCATCATTGAATCTGCTTCATGTCCAGCGACAAATATATCAATCAAAATACAAGAAGATAGTAACATGTATGTGTTTCAAAACATTGCTTTCAGTCAATTTAAAATCCTTCCAACATGTTCGAGTTTGCCCAACCAAAATACGATGTAGGACGCGTGTAAAAGAAACCCTGATTTAATGTATTGCTTTTTTTTTTGGTGTTTAATGCCACTTTCGTTACTACCGGCTTTTCATTGCGGACATTTTTTATCAGTAGAAACAAAAACAAAAACGAAACAAGTGGTAGCATCAGCAAAGTGAATATATCATTCATATATATCTGTAGTCGCTGGGTTGCTGTCTCATTGAGGGAAACTCGCATCTCCTTTTCTCCATTCAGCGTGCTCATGTCGTTTTTTTTATTTGCGTCACTAGGTTGCTGTCTCATTGACGTTTACCCCACATTCTGTTTGTTGCACACTACATATTTTCAAACATGCAGTTAAGGTGTTATTTCATGTATAATAAAGTGAGAAAATGCAGAAGAGAAGATAAAAGGACTTAATAGAAAAAGAAGAAAGGATATTTTGTTTTCTTCAAAAACGACCTGTTTGGTCACTCGTATATTAGTTGTCTATAAATATAGTCCATGTCAGTTTTATGAATGTAAACTATAAGAACTGTGTCTTTTAGGGGAAAATGTATGGCTCAAAATTATTAGTTATGTTATTTGTTTGATAGTGATGTATATCATCATTTCTTTAAATCTTATCTTTTTTAGTTGGTGTTATCGGATTAAGTGTCAGAGATGTATGAAAGGCAACTCTGTCTACTTAAACAGCGTAAAAATCGTAGATTTAAAAGTAGTGCGACTTTTCCCATGTGTCTAATGACTTTATTTCATGTCATTATTATAAGCAAAAATTCTCAATTAGTAAGCACACGAGTTAGTTCGTGTCAAGATGTACCACATATTTCAACTTTTGTTTTATTTTTAATAGTAGCTATAAATCTTAAATGTGTGTTTGCAAACATACAAAAATATGTCTTCACTGGGAACTCCAGAGCTGAAACCTACAGACTTCAGTTTAGCAGGGACGTAACTCTATGACATTTTTGCACATAGAATCTTTACAAACACAGCCAGCGAAGCACAGTTGTGCTTTCCAACGACATGTCTTCTTAGCTACCGAATGATGCATCCAAATAATGACTGCGCAATACATTCTCAAAAATTTCGCAATTCTTGAACATAAACCACACCCTTTCGTTGTAAGAAAAAATGTTCTATATTTAAAGGTGATGTGTTAAAGTTATACAACGAACATATTTTACTTTTATAAAGTTTAAACTTTAAGTATAAAGTTAAAACTGAAAGGTCTCCACACCATATTTATGTGGACACAAAGACCTATAAACGCAGGCCCTATATGTTTGATGCTTAACCCTTCTTTCCTTTCTCTTCAGTTTTCTTACTCTTCTTTGTCATATGCTTGTGTTTATCAAGCATATAACTCACATAAGCAATAGGTTTCTCAACAAATGAATGAATTGTACAAGGCATTGATGTATTATTTGTATTTGATGTTGCTGCTGCATGTCCAGCGACAAATATAATAGTCATATTTCAAAAAGATAGTAACATGTATGTGTTGCAAAACATTGCTTTAGTTAAATTGAAATTCCAGTTAACAGATTCTACAAGGCATTCAAGAAGAACTTTTAATCATCATTGAATCTGCTTCATGTCCAGCGACAAATATATCAATCAAAATACAAGAAGATAGTAACATGTATGTGTTGCAAAACATTGCTTTCAGTCAATTTAAAATCCTTCCAACATGTTCGAGTTTGCCCAACCAAAATACGATGTAGGACGCGTGTAAAAGAAACCCTGATTTATTATATTGCTTTTTTTTTGGTGTTTAATGCCACTTTCGTTACTACCGGCTTTTCATTGCGGACATTTTTTTATCAGTAGAAACAAAAACAAAAACGAAACAAGTGGTAGCATCAGCAAAGTGAATATATCATTCATATATATCTGTAGTCGCTGGGTTGCTGTCTCATTGAGGGAAACTCGCATCTCCTTTTTTCCATTCAGCGTGCTCATGTCGTTTTTTTTATTTGCGTCACTAGGTTGCTGTCTCATTGACGTTTACCCCACATTCTGTTTGTTGCACACTACATATTTTCAAACATGCAGTTAAGGTGTTATTTCATGTATAATAAAGTGAGAAAATGCAGAAGAGAAGATAAAGGGACTTAATAGAAAAAGAAGAAAGGATATTTTGTTTTCTTCAAAAACGACCTGTTTGGTCACTCGTATATTAGTTGTCTTGTCTATAAATATAGTCCATGTCAGTTTTATGAATGTAAACTATAAGAACTGTGTCTTTTAGGGGAAAATGTATGGCTCAAAATTATTAGTTATGTTATTTGTTTGATAGTGATGTATATCATCATTTCTTTAAATCTTATCTTTTTTAGTTGGTGTTATCGGATTAAGTGTCAGAGATGTATGAAAGGCAACTCTGTCTACTTAAACAGCGTAAAAATCGTAGATTTAAAAGTAGTGCGACTTTTCCCATGTGTCTAATGACTTTATTTCATGTCATTATTTTAAGCAAAAATTCATTCTCAATTAGTAAGCACACGAGTTAGTTCGTGTCAAGATGTACCACATATTTCAACTTTTGTTTTATTTTTAATAGTAGCTATAAATCTTAAATGTGTGTTTGCAAACATACAAAAATATGTCTTCACTGGGAACTCCAGAGCTGAAACCTACAGACTTCAGTTTAGCAGGGACGTAACTCTATGACATTTTTGCACATAGAATCTTTACAAACACAGCCAGCGAAGCACAGTTGTGCTTTCCAACGAAATGTCTTCTTAGCTACCGAATGATGCATCCAAATAATGACTGCGCAATACATTCTCAAAAATTTCGCAATTCTTGAACATAAACCACACCCTTTCGTTGTAAGAAAAAATGTTCTATATATAAAGGTGATGTGTTAAAGTTATACAAAGAACATACTTTACCTTTATAAAGTTTAAACTTTAAGTATAAAGTTAAAACTGAAAGGTCTCCACACCATATTTATGTGGACACAAAGACCTATAAACGCAGGCCCTATATGTTTGATGCTTAACCCTTCTTTCCTTTCTCTTCAGTTTTCTTACTCTTCTTTGTCATATGCTTGTGTTTATCAAGCATATAACTCACATAAGCAATAGGTTTCTCAACAAATGAATGAATTGTACAAGGCATTGATGTATTATTTGTATTTGATGTTGCTGCTGCATGTCCAGCGACAAATATAATAGTCATATTTCAAAAAGATAGTAACATGTATGTGTTGCAAAACATTGCTTTAGTTAAATTGAAATTCCAGTTAACAGATTCTACAAGGCATTCAAGAAGAACTTTTAATCATCATTGAATCTGCTTCATGTCCAGCGACAAATATATCAATCAAAATACAAGAAGATAGTAACATGTATGTGTTTCAAAACATTGCTTTCAGTCAATTTAAAATCCTTCCAACATGTTCGAGTTTGCCCAACCAAAATACGATGTAGGACGCGTGTAAAAGAAACCCTGATTTAATGTATTGCTTTTTTTTTTGGTGTTTAATGCCACTTTCGTTACTACCGGCTTTTCATTGCGGACATTTTTTATCAGTAGAAACAAAAACAAAAACGAAACAAGTGGTAGCATCAGCAAAGTGAATATATCATTCATATATATCTGTAGTCGCTGGGTTGCTGTCTCATTGAGGGAAACTCGCATCTCCTTTTCTCCATTCAGCGTGCTCATGTCGTTTTTTTTATTTGCGTCACTAGGTTGCTGTCTCATTGACGTTTACCCCACATTCTGTTTGTTGCACACTACATATTTTCAAACATGCAGTTAAGGTGTTATTTCATGTATAATAAAGTGAGAAAATGCAGAAGAGAAGATAAAAGGACTTAATAGAAAAAGAAGAAAGGATATTTTGTTTTCTTCAAAAACGACCTGTTTGGTCACTCGTATATTAGTTGTCTATAAATATAGTCCATGTCAGTTTTATGAATGTAAACTATAAGAACTGTGTCTTTTAGGGGAAAATGTATGGCTCAAAATTATTAGTTATGTTATTTGTTTGATAGTGATGTATATCATCATTTCTTTAAATCTTATCTTTTTTAGTTGGTGTTATCGGATTAAGTGTCAGAGATGTATGAAAGGCAACTCTGTCTACTTAAACAGCGTAAAAATCGTAGATTTAAAAGTAGTGCGACTTTTCCCATGTGTCTAATGACTTTATTTCATGTCATTATTATAAGCAAAAATTCTCAATTAGTAAGCACACGAGTTAGTTCGTGTCAAGATGTACCACATATTTCAACTTTTGTTTTATTTTTAATAGTAGCTATAAATCTTAAATGTGTGTTTGCAAACATACAAAAATATGTCTTCACTGGGAACTCCAGAGCTGAAACCTACAGACTTCAGTTTAGCAGGGACGTAACTCTATGACATTTTTGCACATAGAATCTTTACAAACACAGCCAGCGAAGCACAGTTGTGCTTTCCAACGACATGTCTTCTTAGCTACCGAATGATGCATCCAAATAATGACTGCGCAATACATTCTCAAAAATTTCGCAATTCTTGAACATAAACCACACCCTTTCGTTGTAAGAAAAAATGTTCTATATTTAAAGGTGATGTGTTAAAGTTATACAACGAACATATTTTACTTTTATAAAGTTTAAACTTTAAGTATAAAGTTAAAACTGAAAGGTCTCCACACCATATTTATGTGGACACAAAGACCTATAAACGCAGGCCCTATATGTTTGATGCTTAACCCTTCTTTCCTTTCTCTTCAGTTTTCTTACTCTTCTTTGTCATATGCTTGTGTTTATCAAGCATATAACTCACATAAGCAATAGGTTTCTCAACAAATGAATGAATTGTACAAGGCATTGATGTATTATTTGTATTTGATGTTGCTGCTGCATGTCCAGCGACAAATATAATAGTCATATTTCAAAAAGATAGTAACATGTATGTGTTGCAAAACATTGCTTTAGTTAAATTGAAATTCCAGTTAACAGATTCTACAAGGCATTCAAGAAGAACTTTTAATCATCATTGAATCTGCTTCATGTCCAGCGACAAATATATCAATCAAAATACAAGAAGATAGTAACATGTATGTGTTGCAAAACATTGCTTTCAGTCAATTTAAAATCCTTCCAACATGTTCGAGTTTGCCCAACCAAAATACGATGTAGGACGCGTGTAAAAGAAACCCTGATTTATTATATTGCTTTTTTTTTGGTGTTTAATGCCACTTTCGTTACTACCGGCTTTTCATTGCGGACATTTTTTTATCAGTAGAAACAAAAACAAAAACGAAACAAGTGGTAGCATCAGCAAAGTGAATATATCATTCATATATATCTGTAGTCGCTGGGTTGCTGTCTCATTGAGGGAAACTCGCATCTCCTTTTTTCCATTCAGCGTGCTCATGTCGTTTTTTTTATTTGCGTCACTAGGTTGCTGTCTCATTGACGTTTACCCCACATTCTGTTTGTTGCACACTACATATTTTCAAACATGCAGTTAAGGTGTTATTTCATGTATAATAAAGTGAGAAAATGCAGAAGAGAAGATAAAGGGACTTAATAGAAAAAGAAGAAAGGATATTTTGTTTTCTTCAAAAACGACCTGTTTGGTCACTCGTATATTAGTTGTCTTGTCTATAAATATAGTCCATGTCAGTTTTATGAATGTAAACTATAAGAACTGTGTCTTTTAGGGGAAAATGTATGGCTCAAAATTATTAGTTATGTTATTTGTTTGATAGTGATGTATATCATCATTTCTTTAAATCTTATCTTTTTTAGTTGGTGTTATCGGATTAAGTGTCAGAGATGTATGAAAGGCAACTCTGTCTACTTAAACAGCGTAAAAATCGTAGATTTAAAAGTAGTGCGACTTTTCCCATGTGTCTAATGACTTTATTTCATGTCATTATTATAAGCAAAAATTCTCAATTAGTAAGCACACGAGTTAGTTCGTGTCAAGATGTACCACATATTTCAACTTTTGTTTTATTTTTAATAGTAGCTATAAATCTTAAATGTGTGTTTGCAAACATACAAAAATATGTCTTCACTGGGAACTCCAGAGCTGAAACCTACAGACTTCAGTTTAGCAGGGACGTAACTCTATGACATTTTTGCACATTGAATCTTTACAAACACAGCCAGCGAAGCACAGTTGTGCTTTCCAACGACATGTCTTCTTAGCTACCGAATGATGCATCCAAATAATGACTGCGCAATACATTCTCAAAAATTTCGCAATTCTTGAACATAAACCACACCCTTTCGTTGTAAGAAAAAATGTTCTATATTTAAAGGTGATGTGTTAAAGTTATACAACGAACATACTTTACTTTTATAAAGTTTAAACTTTAAGTATAAAGTTAAAACTGAAAGGTCTCCACACCATATTTATGTGGACACAAAGACCTATAAACGCAGGCCCTATATGTTTGATGCTTAACCCTTCTTTCCTTTCTCTTCAGTTTTCTTACTCTTCTTTGTCATATGCTTGTGTTTATCAAGCATATAACTCACATAAGCAATAGGTTTCTCAACAAATGAATGAATTGTACAAGGCATTGATGTATTATTTGTATTTGATGTTGCTGCTGCATGTCCAGCGACAAATATAATAGTCATATTTCAAAAAGATAGTAACATGTATGTGTTGCAAAACATTGCTTTAGTTAAATTGAAATTCCAGTTAACAGATTCTACAAGGCATTCAAGAAGAACTTTTAATCATCATTGAATCTGCTTCATGTCCAGCGACAAATATATCAATCAAAATACAAGAAGATAGTAACATGTATGTGTTGCAAAACATTGCTTTCAGTCAATTTAAAATCCTTCCAACATGTTCGAGTTTGCCCAACCAAAATACGATGTAGGACGCGTGTAAAAGAAACCCTGATTTATTATATTGCTTTTTTTTTGGTGTTTAATGCCACTTTCGTTACTACCGGCTTTTCATTGCGGACATTTTTTTATCAGTAGAAACAAAAACAAAAACGAAACAAGTGGTAGCATCAGCAAAGTGAATATATCATTCATATATATCTGTAGTCGCTGGGTTGCTGTCTCATTGAGGGAAACTCGCATCTCCTTTTCTCCATTCAGCGTGCTCATGTCGTTTTTTTTATTTGCGTCACTAGGTTGCTGTCTCATTGACGTTTACCCCACATTCTGTTTGTTGCACACTACATATTTTCAAACATGCAGTTAAGGTGTTATTTCATGTATAATAAAGTGAGAAAATGCAGAAGAGAAGATAAAGGGACTTAATAGAAAAAGAAGAAAGGATATTTTGTTTTCTTCAAAAACGACCTGTTTGGTCACTCGTATATTAGTTGTCTATAAATATAGTCCATGTCAGTTTTATGAATGTAAACTATAAGAACTGTGTCTTTTAGGGGAAAATCTATGGCTCAAAATTATTAGTTATGTTATTTGTTTGATAGTGATGTATATCATCATTTCTTTAAATCTTATCTTTTTTAGTTGGTGTTATCGGATTAAGTGTCAGAGATGTATGAAAGGCAACTCTGTCTACTTAAACAGCGTAAAAATCGTAGATTTAAAAGTAGTGCGACTTTTCCCATGTGTCTAATGACTTTATTTCATGTCATTATTATAAGCAAAAATTCTCAATTAGTAAGCACACGAGTTAGTTCGTGTCAAGATGTACCACATATTTCAACTTTTGTTTTATTTTTAATAGTAGCTATAAATCTTAAATGTGTGTTTGCAAACATACAAAAATATGTCTTCACTGGGAACTCCAGAGCTGAAACCTACAGACTTCAGTTTAGCAGGGACGTAACTCTATGACATTTTTGCACATAGAATCTTTACAAACACAGCCAGCGAAGCACAGTTGTGCTTTCCAACGACATGTCTTCTTAGCTACCGAATGATGCATCCAAATAATGACTGCGCAATACATTCTCAAAAATTTCGCAATTCTTGAACATAAACCACACCCTTTCGTTGTAAGAAAAAATGTTCTATATTTAAAGGTGATGTGTTAAAGTTATACAACGAACATACTTTACTTTTATAAAGTTTAAACTTTAAGTATAAAGTTAAAACTGAAAGGTCTCCACACCATATTTATGTGGACACAAAGACCTATAAACGCAGGCCCTATATGTTTGATGCTTAACCCTTCTTTCCTTTCTCTTCAGTTTTCTTACTCTTCTTTGTCATATGCTTGTGTTTATCAAGCATATAACTCACATAAGCAATAGGTTTCTCAACAAATGAATGAATTGTACAAGGCATTGATGTATTATTTGTATTTGATGTTGCTGCTGCATGTCCAGCGACAAATATAATAGTCATATTTCAAAAAGATAGTAACATGTATGTGTTGCAAAACATTGCTTTAGTTAAATTGAAATTCCAGTTAACAGATTCTACAAGGCATTCAAGAAGAACTTTTAATCATCATTGAATCTGCTTCATGTCCAGCGACAAATATATCAATCAAAATACAAGAAGATAGTAACATGTATGTGTTGCAAAACATTGCTTTCAGTCAATTTAAAATCCTTCCAACATGTTCGAGTTTGCCCAACCAAAATACGATGTAGGACGCGTGTAAAAGAAACCCTGATTTAATGTATTGCTTTTTTTTTTGGTGTTTAATGCCACTTTCGTAACTACCGGCTTTTCATTGCGGACATTTTTTATCAGTAGAAACAAAAACAAAAACGAAACAAGTGGTAGCATCAGCAAAGTGAATATATCATTCATATATATCTGTAGTCGCTGGGTTGCTGTCTCATTGAGGGAAACTCGCATCTCCTTTTCTCCATTCAGCGTGCTCATGTCGGTTTTTTTTATTTGCGTCACTAGGTTGCTGTCTCATTGACGTTTACCCCACATTCTGTTTGTTGCACACTACATATTTTCAAACATGCAGTTAAGGTGTTATTTCATGTATAATAAAGTGAGAAAATGCAGAAGAGAAGATAAAAGGACTTAATAGAAAAAGAAGAAAGGATATTTTGTTTTCTTCAAAAACGACCTGTTTGGTCACTCGTATATTAGTTGTCTATAAATATAGTCCATGTCAGTTTTATGAATGTAAACTATAAGAACTGTGTCTTTTAGGGGAAAATGTATGGCTCAAAATTATTAGTTATGTTATTTGTTTGATAGTGATGTATATCATCATTTCTTTAAATCTTATCTTTTTTAGTTGGTGTTATCGGATTAAGTGTCAGAGATGTATGAAAGGCAACTCTGTCTACTTAAACAGCGTAAAAATCGTAGATTTAAAAGTAGTGCGACTTTTCCCATGTGTCTAATGACTTTATTTCATGTCATTATTATAAGCAAAAATTCTCAATTAGTAAGCACACGAGTTAGTTCGTGTCAAGATGTACCACATATTTCAACTTTTGTTTTATTTTTAATAGTAGCTATAAATCTTAAATGTGTGTTTGCAAACATACAAAAATATGTCTTCACTGGGAACTCCAGAGCTGAAACCTACAGACTTCAGTTTAGCAGGGACGTAACTCTATGACATTTTTGCACATAGAATCTTTACAAACACAGCCAGCGAAGCACAGTTGTGCTTTCCAACGACATGTCTTCTTAGCTACCGAATGATGCATCCAAATAATGACTGCGCAATACATTCTCAAAAATTTCGCAATTCTTGAACATAAACCACACCCTTTCGTTGTAAGAAAAAATGTTCTATATTTAAAGGTGATGTGTTAAAGTTATACAACGAACATACTTTACTTTTATAAAGTTTAAACTTTAAGTATAAAGTTAAAACTGAAAGGTCTCCACACCATATTTATGTGGACACAAAGACCTATAAAGGCAGGCCCTATATGTTTGATGCTTAACCCTTCTTTCCTTTCTCTTCAGTTTTCTTACTCTTCTTTGTCATATGCTTGTGTTTATCAAGCATATAACTCACATAAGCAATAGGTTTCTCAACAAATGAATGAATTGTACAAGGCATTGATGTATTATTTGTATTTGATGTTGCTGCTGCATGTCCAGCGACAAATATAATAGTCATATTTCAAAAAGATAGTAACATGTATGTGTTGCAAAACATTGCTTTAGTTAAATTGAAATTCCAGTTAACAGATTCTACAAGGCATTCAAGAAGAACTTTTAATCATCATTGAATCTGCTTCATGTCCAGCGACAAATATGTCAATCAAAATACAAGAAGATAGTAACATGTATGTGTTGCAAAACATTGCTTTCAGTCAATTTAAAATCCTTCCAACATGTTCGAGTTTGCCCAACCAAAATACGATGTAGGACGCGTGTAAAAGAAACCCTGATTTAATGTATTGCTTTTTTTTTTGGTGTTTAATGCCACTTTCGTAACTACCGGCTTTTCATTGCGGACATTTTTTATCAGTAGAAACAAAAACAAAAACGAAACAAGTGGTAGCATCAGCAAAGTGAATATATCATTCATATATATCTGTAGTCGCTGGGTTGCTGTCTCATTGAGGGAAACTCGCATCTCCTTTTCTCCATTCAGCGTGCTCATGTCGGTTTTTTTTATTTGCGTCACTAGGTTGCTGTCTCATTGACGTTTACCCCACATTCTGTTTGTTGCACACTACATATTTTCAAACATGCAGTTAAGGTGTTATTTCATGTATAATAAAGTGAGAAAATGCAGAAGAGAAGATAAAAGGACTTAATAGAAAAAGAAGAAAGGATATTTTGTTTTCTTCAAAAACGACCTGTTTGGTCACTCGTATATTAGTTGTCTATAAATATAGTCCATGTCAGTTTTATGAATGTAAACTATAAGAACTGTGTCTTTTAGGGGAAAATGTATGGCTCAAAATTATTAGTTATGTTATTTGTTTGATAGTGATGTATATCATCATTTCTTTAAATCTTATCTTTTTTAGTTGGTGTTATCGGATTAAGTGTCAGAGATGTATGAAAGGCAACTCTGTCTACTTAAACAGCGTAAAAATCGTAGATTTAAAAGTAGTGCGACTTTTCCCATGTGTCTAATGACTTTATTTCATGTCATTATTATAAGCAAAAATTCTCAATTAGTAAGCACACGAGTTAGTTCGTGTCAAGATGTACCACATATTTCAACTTTTGTTTTATTTTTAATAGTAGCTATAAATCTTAAATGTGTGTTTGCAAACATACAAAAATATGTCTTCACTGGGAACTCCAGAGCTGAAACCTACAGACTTCAGTTTAGCAGGGACGTAACTCTATGACATTTTTGCACATAGAATCTTTACAAACACAGCCAGCGAAGCACAGTTGTGCTTTCCAACGACATGTCTTCTTAGCTACCGAATGATGCATCCAAATAATGACTGCGCAATACATTCTCAAAAATTTCGCAATTCTTGAACATAAACCACACCCTTTCGTTGTAAGAAAAAATGTTCTATATTTAAAGGTGATGTGTTAAAGTTATACAACGAACATACTTTACTTTTATAAAGTTTAAACTTTAAGTATAAAGTTAAAACTGAAAGGTCTCCACACCATATTTATGTGGACACAAAGACCTATAAAGGCAGGCCCTATATGTTTGATGCTTAACCCTTCTTTCCTTTCTCTTCAGTTTTCTTACTCTTCTTTGTCATATGCTTGTGTTTATCAAGCATATAACTCACATAAGCAATAGGTTTCTCAACAAATGAATGAATTGTACAAGGCATTGATGTATTATTTGTATTTGATGTTGCTGCTGCATGTCCAGCGACAAATATAATAGTCATATTTCAAAAAGATAGTAACATGTATGTGTTGCAAAACATTGCTTTAGTTAAATTGAAATTCCAGTTAACAGATTCTACAAGGCATTCAAGAAGAACTTTTAATCATCATTGAATCTGCTTCATGTCCAGCGACAAATATATCAATCAAAATACAAGAAGATAGTAACATGTATGTGTTGCAAAACATTGCTTTCAGTCAATTTAAAATCCTTCCAACATGTTCGAGTTTGCCCAACCAAAATACGATGTAGGACGCGTGTAAAAGAAACCCTGATTTAATGTATTGCTTTTTTTTTTGGTGTTTAATGCCACTTTCGTAACTACCGGCTTTTCATTGCGGACATTTTTTATCAGTAGAAACAAAAACAAAAACGAAACAAGTGGTAGCATCAGCAAAGTGAATATATCATTCATATATATCTGTAGTCGCTGGGTTGCTGTCTCATTGAGGGAAACTCGCATCTCCTTTTCTCCATTCAGCGTGCTCATGTCGTTTTTTTTTTTTTGCGTCACTAGGTTGCTGTCTCATTGACGTTTACCCCACATTCTGTTTGTTGCACACTACATATTTTCAAACATGCAGTTAAGGTGTTATTTCATGTATAATAAAGTGAGAAAATGCAGAAGAGAAGATAAAAGGACTTAATAGAAAAAGAAGAAAGGATATTTTGTTTTCTTCAAAAACGACCTGTTTGGTCACTCGTATATTAGTTGTCTATAAATATAGTCCATGTCAGTTTTATGAATGTAAACTATAAGAACTGTGTCTTTTAGGGGAAAATGTATGGCTCAAAATTATTAGTTATGTTATTTGTTTGATAGTGATGTATATCATCATTTCTTTAAATCTTATCTTTTTTAGTTGGTGTTATCGGATTAAGTGTCAGAGATGTATGAAAGGCAACTCTGTCTACTTAAACAGCGTAAAAATCGTAGATTTAAAAGTAGTGCGACTTTTCCCATGTGTCTAATGACTTTATTTCATGTCATTATTATAAGCAAAAATTCTCAATTAGTAAGCACACGAGTTAGTTCGTGTCAAGATGTACCACATATTTCAACTTTTGTTTTATTTTTAATAGTAGCTATAAATCTTAAATGTGTGTTTGCAAACATACAAAAATATGTCTTCACTGGGAACTCCAGAGCTGAAACCTACAGACTTCAGTTTAGCAGGGACGTAACTCTATGACATTTTTGCACATAGAATCTTTACAAACACAGCCAGCGAAGCACAGTTGTGCTTTCCAACGACATGTCTTCTTAGCTACCGAATGATGCATCCAAATAATGACTGCGCAATACATTCTCAAAAATTTCGCAATTCTTGAACATAAACCACACCCTTTCGTTGTAAGAAAAAATGTTCTATATTTAAAGGTGATGTGTTAAAGTTATACAACGAACATACTTTACTTTTATAAAGTTTAAACTTTAAGTATAAAGTTAAAACTGAAAGGTCTCCACACCATATTTATGTGGACACAAAGACCTATAAAGGCAGGCCCTATATGTTTGATGCTTAACCCTTCTTTCCTTTCTCTTCAGTTTTCTTACTCTTCTTTGTCATATGCTTGTGTTTATCAAGCATATAACTCACATAAGCAATAGGTTTCTCAACAAATGAATGAATTGTACAAGGCATTGATGTATTATTTGTATTTGATGTTGCTGCTGCATGTCCAGCGACAAATATAATAGTCATATTTCAAAAAGATAGTAACATGTATGTGTTGCAAAACATTGCTTTAGTTAAATTGAAATTCCAGTTAACAGATTCTACAAGGCATTCAAGAAGAACTTTTAATCATCATTGAATCTGCTTCATGTCCAGCGACAAATATATCAATCAAAATACAAGAAGATAGTAACATGTATGTGTTGCAAAACATTGCTTTCAGTCAATTTAAAATCCTTCCAACATGTTCGAGTTTGCCCAACCAAAATACGATGTAGGACGCGTGTAAAAGAAACCCTGATTTAATGTATTGCTTTTTTTTTTGGTGTTTAATGCCACTTTCGTAACTACCGGCTTTTCATTGCGGACATTTTTTATCAGTAGAAACAAAAACAAAAACGAAACAAGTGGTAGCATCAGCAAAGTGAATATATCATTCATATATATCTGTAGTCGCTGGGTTGCTGTCTCATTGAGGGAAACTCGCATCTCCTTTTCTCCATTCAGCGTGCTCATGTCGTTTTTTTTTATTTGCGTCACTAGGTTGCTGTCTCATTGACGTTTACCCCACATTCTGTTTGTTGCACACTACATATTTTCAAACATGCAGTTAAGGTGTTATTTCATGTATAATAAAGTGAGAAAATGCAGAAGAGAAGATAAAAGGACTTAATAGAAAAAGAAGAAAGGATATTTTGTTTTCTTCAAAAACGACCTGTTTGGTCACTCGTATATTAGTTGTCTATAAATATAGTCCATGTCAGTTTTATGAATGTAAACTATAAGAACTGTGTCTTTTAGGGGAAAATGTATGGCTCAAAATTATTAGTTATGTTATTTGTTTGATAGTGATGTATATCATCATTTCTTTAAATCTTATCTTTTTTAGTTGGTGTTATCGGATTAAGTGTCAGAGATGTATGAAAGGCAACTCTGTCTACTTAAACAGCGTAAAAATCGTAGATTTAAAAGTAGTGCGACTTTTCCCATGTGTCTAATGACTTTATTTCATGTCATTATTATAAGCAAAAATTCTCAATTAGTAAGCACACGAGTTAGTTCGTGTCAAGATGTACCACATATTTCAACTTTTGTTTTATTTTTAATAGTAGCTATCAATCTTAAATGTGTGTTTGCAAACATACAAAAATATGTCTTCACTGGGAACTCCAGAGCTGAAACCTACAGACTTCAGTTTAGCAGGGACGTAACTCTATGACATTTTTGCACATAGAATCTTTACAAACACAGCCAGCGAAGCACAGTTGTGCTTTCCAACGACATGTCTTCTTAGCTACCGAATGATGCATCCAAATAATGACTGCGCAATACATTCTCAATAATTTCGCAATTCTTGAACATAAACCACACCCTTTCGTTGTAAGAAAAAATGTTCTATATTTAAAGGTGATGTGTTAAAGTTATACAACGAACATACTTTACTTTTATAAAGTTTAAACTTTAAGTATCAAGTTAAAACTGAAAGGTCTCCACACCATATTTATGTGGACACAAAGACCTATAAACGCAGGCCCTATATGTTTGATGCTTAACCCTTCTTTCCTTTCTCTTCAGTTTTCTTACTCTTCTTTGTCATATGCTTGTGTTTATCAAGCATATAACTCACATAAGCAATAGGTTTCTCAACAAATGAATGAATTGTACAAGGCATTGATGTATTATTTGTATTTGATGTTGCTGCTGCATGTCCAGCGACAAATATAATAGTCATATTTCAAAAAGATAGTAACATGTATGTGTTGCAAAACATTGCTTTAGTTAAATTGAAATTCCAGTTAACAGATTCTACAAGGCATTCAAGAAGAACTTTTAATCATCATTGAATCTGCTTCATGTCCAGCGACAAATATATCAATCAAAATACAAGAAGATAGTAACATGTATGTGTTGCAAAACATTGCTTTCAGTCAATTTAAAATCCTTCCAACATGTTCGAGTTTGCCCAACCAAAATACGATGTAGGACGCGTGTAAAAGAAACCCTGATTTAATGTATTGCTTTTTTTTTGGTGTTTAATGCCACTTTCGTAACTACCGGCTTTTCATTGCGGACATTTTTTATCAGTAGAAACAAAAACAAAAACGAAACAAGTGGTAGCATCAGCAAAGTGAATATATCATTCATATATATCTGTAGTCGCTGGGTTGCTGTCTCATTGAGGGAAACTCGCATCTCCTTTTCTCCATTCAGCGTGCTCATGTCGTTTTTTTTATTTGCGTCACTAGGTTGCTGTCTCATTGACGTTTACCCCACATTCTGTTTTTTGCACACTACATATTTTCAAACATGCAGTTAAGGTGTTATTTCATGTATAATAAAGTGAGAAAATGCAGAAGAGAAGATAAAAGGACTTAATAGAAAAAGAAGAAAGGATATTTTGTTTTCTTCAAAAACGACCTGTTTGGTCACTCGTATATTAGTTGTCTATAAATATAGTCCATGTCAGTTTTATGAATGTAAACTATAAGAACTGTGTCTTTTAGGGGAAAATGTATGGCTCAAAATTATTAGTTATGTTATTTGTTTGATAGTGATGTATATCATCATTTCTTTAAATCTTATCTTTTTTAGTTGGTGTTATCGGATTAAGTGTCAGAGATGTATGAAAGGCAACTCTGTCTACTTAAACAGCGTAAAAATCGTAGATTTAAAAGTAGTGCGACTTTTCCCATGTGTCTAATGACTTTATTTCATGTCATTATTATAAGCAAAAATTCTCAATTAGTAAGCACACGAGTTAGTTCGTGTCAAGATGTACCACATATTTCAACTTTTGTTTTATTTTTAATAGAAGCTATAAATCTTAAATATGTGTTTGCAAACATACAAAAATATGTCTTCACTGGGAACTCCAGAGCTGAAACCTACAGACTTCAGTTTAGCAGGGACGTAACTCTATGACATTTTTGCACATAGAATCTTTACAAACACAGCCAGCGAAGCACAGTTGTGCTTTCCAACGACATGTCTTCTTAGCTACCGAATGATGCATCCAAATAATGACTGCGCAATACATTCTCAAAAATTTCGCAATTCTTGAACATAAACCACACCCTTTCGTTGTAAGAAAAAATGTTCTATATTTAAAGGTGATGTGTTAAAGTTATACAACGAACATACTTTACTTTTATAAAGTTTAAACTTTAAGTTTAAAGTTAAAACTGAAAGGTCTCCACACCATATTTATGTGGACACAAAGACCTATAAACGCAGGCCCTATATGTTTGATGCTTAACCCTTCTTTCCTTTCTCTTCAGTTTTTTTACTCTTCTTTGTCATATGCTTGTGTTTATCAAGCATATAACTCACATAAGCAATAGGTTTCTCAACAAATGAATGAATTGTACAAGGCATTGATGTATTATTTGTATTTGATGTTGCTGCTGCATGTCCAGCGACAAATATAATAGTCATATTTCAAAAAGATAGTAACATGTATGTGTTGCAAAACATTGCTTTAGTTAAATTGAAATTCCAGTTAACAGATTCTACAAGGCATTCAAGAAGAACTTTTAATCATCATTGAATCTGCTTCATGTCCAGCGACAAATATATCAATCAAAATACAAGAAGATAGTAACATGTATGTGTTGCAAAACATTGCTTTCAGTCCATTTAAAATCCTTCCAACATGTTCGAGTTTGCCCAACCAAAATACGATGTAGGACGCGTGTAAAAGAAACCCTGATTTATTGTATTGCTTTTTTTTGGTGTTTAATGCCACTTTCGTTACTACCGGCTTTTCATTGCGGACATTTTTTATCAGTAGAAACAAAAACAAAAACGAAACAAGTGGTAGCATCAGCAAAGTGAATATATCATTCATATATATCTGTAGTCGCTGGGTTGCTGTCTCATTGAGGGAAACTCGCATCTCCTTTTCTCCATTCAGCGTGCTCATGTCGTTTTTTTTATTTGCGTCACTAGGTTGCTGTCTCATTGACGTTTACCCCACATTCTGTTTGTTGCACACTACATATTTTAAAACATGCAGTTAAGGTGTTATTTCATCTATAATAAAGTGAGAAAATGCAGAAGAGAAGATAAAAGGACTTAATAGAAAAAGAAGAAAGGATATTTTGTTTTCTTCAAAAACGACCTGTTTGGTCACTCGTATATTAGTTGTCTATAAATATAGTCCATGTCAGTTTTATGAATGTAAACTATAAGAACTGTGTCTTTTAGGGGAAAATGTATGGCTCAAAATTATTAGTTATGTTATTTGTTTGATAGTGATGTATATCATCATTTCTTTAAATCTTATCTTTTTTAGTTGGTGTTATCGGATTAAGTGTCAGAGATGTATGAAAGGCAACTATGTCTACTTAAACAGCGTAAAAATCGTAGATTTAAAAGTAGTGCGACTTTTCCCATGTGTCTAATGACTTTATTTCATGTCATTATTATAAGCAAAAATTCTCAATTAGTAAGCACACGAGTTAGTTCGTGTCAAGATGTACCACATATTTCAACTTTTGTTTTATTTTTAATAGTAGCTATAAATCTTAAATGTGTGTTTGCAAACATACAAAAATATGTCTTCACTAGGAACTCCAGAGCTGAAACCTACAGACTTCAGTTTAGCAGGGACGTAACTCTATGACATTTTTGCACATAGAATCTTTACAAACACAGCCAGCGAAGCACAGTTGTGCTTTCCAACGACATGTCTTCTTTGCTACCGAATGATGCATCCAAATAATGACTGCGCAATACATTCTCAAAAATTTCGCAATTCTTGAACATAAACCACACCCTTTCGTTGTAAGAAAAAATGTTCTATATTTAAAGGTGATGTGTTAAAGTTATACAACGAACATACTTTACTTTTATAAAGTTTAAAGTTTAAGTATAAAGTTAAAACTGAAAGGTCTCCACACCATATTTATGTGGACACAAAGACCTATAAATGCAGGCCCTATATGTTTGATGCTTAACCCTTCTTTCCTTTCTCTTCAGTTTTCTTACTCTTCTTTGTCATATGCTTGTGTTTATCAAGCATATAACTCACATAAGCAATAGGTTTCTCAACAAATGAATGAATTGTACAAGGCATTGATGTATTATTTCTATTTGATGTTGCTGCTGCATGTCCAGCGACAAATATAATAGTCATATTTCAAAAAGATAGTAACATGTATGTGTTGCAAAACATTGCTTTAGTTAAATTGAAATTCCAGTTAACAGATTCTACAAGGCATTCAAGAAGAACTTTTAATCATCATTGAATCTGCTTCATGTCCAGCGACAAATATATCAATCAAAATACAAGAAGATAGTAACATGTATGTGTTGCAAAACATTGCTTTCAGTCAATTTAAAATCCTTCCAACATGTTCGAGTTTGCCCAACCAAAATACGATGTAGGACGCGTGTAAAAGAAACCCTGATTTATTGTATTGCTTTTTTTTGGTGTTTAATGCCACTTTCGTTACTACCGGCTTTTCATTGCGGACATTTTTTATCAGTAGAAACAAAAACAAAAACGAAACAAGTGGTAGCATCAGCAAAGTGAATATATCATTCATATATATCTGTAGTCGCTGGCTTGCTGTCTCATTGAGGGAAACTCGCATCTCCTTTTCTCCATTCAGCGTGCTCATGTCGTTTTTTTTATTTGCGTCACTAGGTTGCTGTCTCATTGACGTTTACCCCACATTCTGTTTGTTGCACACTACATATTTTAAAACATGCAGTTAAGGTGTTATTTCATCTATAATAAAGTGAGAAAATGCAGAAGAGAAGATAAAAGGACTTAATAGAAAAAGAAGAAAGGATATTTTGTTTTCTTCAAAAACGACCTGTTTGGTCACTCGTATATTAGTTGTCTATAAATATAGTCCATGTCAGTTTTATGAATGTAAACTATAAGAACTGTGTCTTTTAGGGGAAAATGTATGGCTCAAAATTATTAGTTATGTTATTTGTTTGATAGTGATGTATATCATCATTTCTTTAAATCTTATCTTTTTTAGTTGGTGTTATCGGATTAAGTGTCAGAGATGTATGTAAGGCAACTCTGTCTACTTAAACAGCGTAAAAATCGTAGATTTAAAAGTAGTGCGACTTTTCCCATGTGTCTAATGACTTTATTTCATGTCATTATTATAAGCAAAAATTCTCAATTAGTAAGCACACGAGTTAGTTCGTGTCAAGATGTACCACATATTTCAACTTTTGTTTTATTTTTAATAGTAGCTATAAATCTTAAATGTGTGTTTGCAAACATACAAAAATATGTCTTCACTGGGAACTCCAGAGCTGAAACCTACAGACTTCAGTTTAGCAGGGACGTAACTCTATGACATTTTTGCACATAGAATCTTTACAAACACAGCCAGCGAAGCACAGTTGTGCTTTCCAACGACATGTCTTCTTAGCTACCGAATGATGCATCCAAATAATGACTGCGCAATACATTCTCAAAAATTTCGCAATTCTTGAACATAAACCACACCCTTTCGTTGTAAGAAAAAATGTTCTATATTTAAAGGTGATGTGTTAAAGTTATACAACGAACATACTTTACTTTTATAAAGTTTAAACTTTAAGTATAAAGTTAAAACTGAAAGGTCTCCACACCATATTTATGTGGACACAAAGACCTATAAACGCAGGCCCTATATGTTTGATGCTTAACCCTTCTTTCCTTTCTCTTCAGTTTTCTTACTCTTCTTTGTCATATGCTTGTGTTTATCAAGCATATAACTCACATAAGCAATAGGTTTCTCAACAAATGAATGAATTGTACAAGGCATTGATGTATTATTTCTATTTGATGTTGCTGCTGCATGTCCAGCGACAAATATAATAGTCATATTTCAAAAAGATAGTAACATGTATGTGTTGCAAAACATTGCTTTAGTTAAATTGAAATTCCAGTTAACAGATTCTACAAGGCATTCAAGAAGAACTTTTAATCATCATTGAATCTGCTTCATGTCCAGCGACAAATATATCAATCAAAATACAAGAAGATAGTAACATGTATGTGTTGCAAAACATTGCTTTCAGTCAATTTAAAATCCTTCCAACATGTTCGAGTTTGCCCAACCAAAATACGATGTAGGACGCGTGTAAAAGAAACCCTGATTTATTGTATTGCTTTTTTTTGGTGTTTAATGCCACTTTCGTTACTACCGGCTTTTCATTGCGGACATTTTTTATCAGTAGAAACAAAAACAAAAACGAAACAAGTGGTAGCATCAGCAAAGTGAATATATCATTCATATATATCTGTAGTCGCTGGGTTGCTGTCTCATTGAGGGAAACTCGCATCTCCTTTTCTCCATTCAGCGTGCTCATGTCGTTTTTTTTATTTGCGTCACTAGGTTGCTGTCTCATTGACGTTTACCCCACATTCTGTTTGTTGCACACTACATATTTTAAAACATGCAGTTAAGGTGTTATTTCATGTATAATAAAGTGAGAAAATGCAGAAGAGAAGATAAAAGGACTTAATAGAAAAAGAAGAAAGGATATTTTGTTTTCTTCAAAAACGACCTGTTTGGTCACTCGTATATTAGTTGTCTATAAATATAGTCCATGTCAGTTTTATGAATTTAAACTATAAGAACTGTGTCTTTTAGGGGAAAATGTATGGCTCAAAATTATTAGTTATGTTATTTGTTTGATAGTGATGTATATCATCATTTCTTTAAATCTTATCTTTTTTAGTTGGTGTTATCGGATTAAGTGTCAGAGATGTATGAAAGGCAACTCTGTCTACTTAAACAGCGTAAAAATCGTAGATTTAAAAGTAGTGCGACTTTTCCCATGTGTCTAATGACTTTATTTCATGTCATTATTATAAGCAAAAATTCTCAATTAGTAAGCACACGAGTTAGTTCGTGTCAAGATGTACCACATATTTCAACTTTTGTTTTATTTTTAATAGTAGCTATAAATCTTAAATGTGTGTTTGCAAACATACAAAAATATGTCTTCACTGGGAACTCCAGAGCTGAAACCTACAGACTTCAGTTTAGCAGGGACGTAACTCTATGACATTTTTGCACATAGAATCTTTACAAACACAGCCAGCGAAGCACAGTTGTGCTTTCCAACGACATGTCTTCTTAGCTACCGAATGATGCATCCAAATAATGACTGCGCAATACATTCTCAAAAATTTCGCAATTCTTGAACATAAACCACACCCTTTCGTTGTAAGAAAAAATGTTCTATATTTAAAGGTGATGTGTTAAAGTTATACAACGAACATACTTTACTTTTATAAAGTTTAAACTTTAAGTATAAAGTTAAAACTGAAAGGTCTCCACACCATATTTATGTGGACACAAAGACCTATAAACGCAGGCCCTATATGTTTGATGCTTAACCCTTCTTTCCTTTCTCTTCAGTTTTCTTACTCTTCTTTGTCATATGCTTGTGTTTATCAAGCATATAACTCACATAAGCAATAGGTTTCTCAACAAATGAATGAATTGTACAAGGCATTGATGTATTATTTGTATTTGATGTTGCTGCTGCATGTCCAGCGACAAATATAATAGTCATATTTCAAAAAGATAGTAACATGTATGTGTTGCAAAACATTGCTTTAGTTAAATTGAAATTCCAGTTAACAGATTCTACAAGGCATTCAAGAAGAACTTTTAATCATCATTGAATCTGCTTCATGTCCAGCGACAAATATATCAATCAAAATACAAGAAGATAGTAACATGTATGTGTTGCAAAACATTGCTTTCAGTCAATTTAAAATCCTTCCAACATGTTCGAGTTTGCCCAACCAAAATACGATGTAGGACGCGTGTAAAAGAAACCCTGATTTATTGTATTGCTTTTTTTTTGGTGTTTAATGCCACTTTCGTTACTACCGGCTTTTCATTGCGGACATTTTTTATCAGTAGAAACAAAAACAAAAACGAAACAAGTGGTAGCATCAGCAAAGTGAATATATCATTCATATATATCTGTAGTCGCTGGGTTGCTGTCTCATTGAGGGAAACTCGCATCTCCTTTTCTCCATTCAGCGTGCTCATGTCGTTTTTTTTATTTGCGTCACTAGGTTGCTGTCTCATTGACGTTTACCCCACATTCTGTTTGTTGCACACTACATATTTTAAAACATGCAGTTAAGGTGTTATTTCATGTATAATAAAGTGAGAAAATGCAGAAGAGAAGATAAAAGGACTTAATAGAAAAAGAAGAAAGGATATTTTGTTTTCTTCAAAAACGACCTGTTTGGTCACTCGTATATTAGTTGTCTATAAATATAGTCCATGTCAGTTTTATGAATTTAAACTATAAGAACTGTGTCTTTTAGGGGAAAATGTATGGCTCAAAATTATTAGTTATGTTATTTGTTTGATAGTGATGTATATCATCATTTCTTTAAATCTTATCTTTTTTAGTTGGTGTTATCGGATTAAGTGTCAGAGATGTATGAAAGGCAACTCTGTCTACTTAAACAGCGTAAAAATCGTAGATTTAAACGTAGTGCGACTTTTCCCATGTGTCTAATGACTTTATTTCATGTCATTATTATAAGCAAAAATTCTCAATTAGTAAGCACACGAGTTAGTTCGTGTCAAGATGTACCACATATTTCAACTTTTGTTTTATTTTTAATAGTAGCTATAAATCTTAAATGTGTGTTTGCAAACATACAAAAATATGTCTTCACTGGGAACTCCAGAGCTGAAACCTACAGACTTCAGTTTAGCAGGGACGTAACTCTATGACATTTTTGCACATAGAATCTTTACAAACACAGCCAGCGAAGCACAGTTGTGCTTTCCAACGACATGTCTTCTTAGCTACCGAATGATGCATCCAAATAATGACTGCGCAATACATTCTCAAAAATTTCGCAATTCTTGAACATAAACCACACCCTTTCGTTGTAAGAAAAAATGTTCTATATTTAAAGGTGATGTGTTAAAGTTATACAACGAACATACTTTACTTTTATAAAGTTTAAAGTATAAAGTTAAAACTGAAAGGTCTCCACACCATATTTATGTGGACACAAAGACCTATAAACGCAGGCCCTATATGTTTGATGCTTAACCCTTCTTTCCTTTCTCTTCAGTTTTCTTACTCTTCTTTGTCATATGCTTGTGTTTATCAAGCATATAACTCACATAAGCAATAGGTTTCTCAACAAATGAATGAATTGTACAAGGCATTGATGTATTATTTCTATTTGATGTTGCTGCCGCATGTCCAGCGACAAATATAATAGTCATATTTCAAAAAGATAGTAACATGTATGTGTTGCAAAACATTGCTTTAGTTAAATTGAAATTCCAGTTAACAGATTCTACAAGGCATTCAAGAAGAACTTTTAATCATCATTGAATCTGCTTCATGTCCAGCGACAAATATATCAATCAAAATACAAGAAGATAGTAACATGTATGTGTTGCAAAACATTGCTTTCAGTCAATTTAAAATCCTTCCAACATGTTCGAGTTTGCCCAACCAAAATACGATGTAGGACGCGTGTAAAAGAAACCCTGATTTAATGTATTGCTTTTTTTTGGTGTTTAATGCCACTTTCGTAACTACCGGCTTTTCATTGCGGACATTTTTTATCAGTAGAAACAAAAACAAAAACGAAACAAGTGGTAGCATCAGCAAAGTGAATATATCATTCATATATATCTGTAGTCGCTGGGTTGCTGTCTCATTGAGGGAAACTCGCATCTCCTTTTCTCCATTCAGCGTGCTCATGTCGTTTTTTTTTATTTGCGTCACTAGGTTACTGTCTCATTGACGTTTACCCCACATTCTGTTTGTTGCACGCTACATATTTTAAAACATGCAGTTAAGGTGTTATTTCATGTATAATAAAGTGAGAAAATGCAGAAGAGAAGATAAAAGGACTTAATAGAAAAAGAAGAAAGGATATTTTGTTTTCTCCAAAAACGACCTGTTTGGTCACTCGTATATTAGTTGTCTATAAATATAGTCCATGTCAGTTTTATGAATGTAAACTATAAGAACTGTGTCTTTTAGGGGAAAATGTATGGCTCAAAATTATTAGTTATGTTATTTGTTTGATAGTGAATGTATATCATCATTTCTTTAAATCTTATCTTTTTTAGTTGGTGTTATCGGATTAAGTGTCAGAGATGTATGAAAGGCAACTCTGTCTACTTAAACAGCGTAAACATCGTAGATTTAAAAGTAGTGCGACTTTTCCCATGTGTCTAATGACTTTATTTCATGTCATTATTATAAGCAAAAATTCTCAATTAGTAAGCACACGAGTTAGTTCGTGTCAAGATGTACCACATATTTCAACTTTTGTTTTATTTTTAATAGTAGCTATAAATCTTAAATGTGTGTTTGCAAACATACAAAAATATGTCTTCACTGGGAACTCCAGAGCTGAAACCTACAGACTTCAGTTTAGCAGGGACGTAACTCTATGACATTTTTGCACATAGAATCTTTACAAACACAGCCAACGAAGCACAGTTGTGCTTTCCAACGACATGTCTTCTTAGCTACCGAATGATGCATCCAAATAATGACTGCGCAATACATTCTCAAAAATTTCGCAATTCTTGAACATAAACCACACCCTTTCGTTGTAAGAAAAAATGTTCTATATATAAAGGTGATGTTTTAAAGTTATACAACGAACATACTTTTCCTTTATAAAGTTTAAACTTTAAGTATAAAGTTAAAACTGAACGGTCTCCACACCATATTTATGTGGACACAAAGACCTATAAACGCAGGCCCTATATGTTTGATGCTTAACCCTTCTTTCCTTTCTCTTCAGTTTTCTTACTCTTCTTTGTCATATGCTTGTGTTTATCAAGCATATAACTCACATAAGCAATAGGTTTCTCAACAAATGAATGAATTGTACAAGGCATTGATGTATTATTTCTATTTGATGTTGCTGCTGCATGTCCAGCGACAAATATAATAGTCATATTTCAAAAAGATAGTAACATGTATGTGTTGCAAAACATTGCTTTAGTTAAATTGAAATTCCAGTTAACAGATTCTACAAGGCATTCAAGAAGAACTTTTAATCATCATTGAATCTGCTTCATGTCCAGCGACAAATATATCAATCAAAATACAAGAAGATAGTAACATGTATGTGTTGCAAAACATTGCTTTCAGTCAATTTAAAATCCTTCCAACATGTTCTAGTTTGCCCAACCAAAATACGATGTAGGACGCGTGTAAAAGAAACCCTGATTTATTGTATTGCTTTTTTTTGGTGTTTAATGCCACTTTCGTTACTACCGGCTTTTCATTGCGGACATTTTTTTATCAGTAGAAACAAAAACAAAAACGAAACAAGTGGTAGCATCAGCAAAGTGAATATATCATTCATATATATCTGTAGTCGCTGGGTTGCTGTCTCATTGAGGGAAACTCGCATCTCCTTTTCTCCATTCAGCGTGCTCATGTCGTTTTTTTTATTTGCGTCACTAGGTTGCTGTCTCATTGACGTTTACCCCACATTCTGTTTGTTGCACACTTCATATTTTAAAACATGCAGTTAACGTGTTATTTCATGTATAATAAAGTGAGAAAATGCAGAAGAGAAGATAAAAGGACTTAATAGAAAAAGAAGAAAGGATATTTTGTTTTCTTCAAAAACGACCTGTTTGGTCACTCGTATATTAGTTGTCTATAAATATAGTCCATGTCAGTTTTATGAATGTAAACTATAAGAACTGTGTCTTTTAGGAGAAAATGTATGGCTCAAAATTATTAGTTATGTTATTTGTTTGATAGTGATGTATATCATCATTTCTTTAAATCTTATCTTTTTTAGTTGGTGTTATCGGATTAAGTGTCAGAGATGTATGAAAGGCAACTCTGTCTACTTAAACAGCGTAAAAATCGTAGATTTAAAAGTAGTGCGACTTTTCCCATGTGTCTAATGACTTTATTTCATGTCATTATTATAAGCAAAAATTCATTCTCAATTAGTAAGCACACGAGTTAGTTCGTGTCAAGATGTACCACATATTTCAACTTTTGTTTTATTTTTAATAGTAGCTATAAATCTTAAATGTGTGTTTGCAAACATACGAAAATATGTCTTCACTGGGAACTCCAGAGCTGAAACCTACAGACTTCAGTTTAGCAGGGACGTAACTCTATGACATTTTTGCACATAGAATCTTTACAAACACAGCCAGCGAAGCACAGTTGTGCTTTCCAACGACATGTCTTCTTAGCTACCGAATGATGCATCCAAATAATGACTGCGCAATACATTCTCAAAAATTTCGCAATTCTTGAACATAAACCACACCCTTTCGTTGTAAGAAAAAATGTTCTATATATAAAGGTGATGTGTTAAAGTTATACAACGAACATACTTTACTTTTATAAAGTTTAAACTTTAAGTACAATGTATAAAGTTAAAACTGAAAGGTCTCCACACCATATTTATGTGGACACAAAGACCTATAAACGCAGGCCCTATATGTTTGATGCTTAACCCTTCTTTCCTGTCTCTTCAGTTTTCTTACTCTTCTTTGTCATATGCTTGTGTTTATCAAGCATATAACTCACATAAGCAACAGGTTTCTCAACAAATGAATGAATTGTACAAGGCATTGATGTATTATTTGTATTTGATGTTGCTGCTGCATGTCCAGCGACAAATATAATAGTCATATTTCAAAAAGATAGTAACATGTATGTGTTGCAAAACATTGCTTTAGTTAAATTGAAATTCCAGTTAACAGATTCTACAAGGCATTCAAGAAGAACTTTTAATCATCATTGAATCTGCTTCATGTCCAGCGACAAATATATCAATCAAAATACAAGAAGATAGTAACATGTATGTGTTGCAAAACATTGCTTTCAGTCAATTTAAAATCCTTCCAACATGTTCGAGTTTGCCCAACCAAAATACGATGTAGGACGCTTGTAAAAGAAACCCTGATTTATTGTATTGCTTTTTTTGGGTGTTTAATGCCACTTTCGTTACTACCGGCTTTTCATTGCGGACATTTTTTATCAGTAGAAACAAAAACAAAAACGAAACAAGTGGTAGCATCAGCAAAGTGAATATATCATTCATATATATCTGTAGTCGCTGGGTTGCTGTCTCATTGAGGGAAACTCGCATCTCCTTTTCTCCATTCAGCGTGCTCATGTCGTTTTTTTTTATTTGCGTCACTAGGTTGCTGTCTCATTGACCTTTACCCCACATTCTGTTTGTTGCACACTACATATTTTAAAACATGCAGTTAAGGTGTTATTTCATGTATAATAAAGTGAGAAAATGCAGAAGAGAAGATAAAAGGACTTAATAGAAAAAGAAGAAAGGATATTTTGTTTTCTTCAAAAACGACCTGTTTGGTCACTCGTATATTAGTTGTCTATAAATATAGTCCATGTCAGTTTTATGAATGTAAACTATAAGAACTGTGTCTTTTAGGGGAAAATGTATGGCTCAAAATTATTAGTTATGTTATTTGTTTGATAGTGATGTATATCATCATTTCTTTAAATCTTATCTTTTTTAGTTGGTGTTATCGGATTAAGTGTCAGAGATGTATGAAAGGCAACTCTGTCTACTTAAACAGCGTAAAAATCGTAGATTTAAAAGTAGTGCGACTTTTCCCATGTGTCTAATGACTTTATTTCATGTCATTATTATAATCAAAAATTCATTCTCAATTAGTAAGCACACGAGTTAGTTCGTGTCAAGATGTACCACATATTTCAACTTTTGTTTTATTTTTAATAGTAGCTATAAATCTTAAATGTGTGTTTGCAAACATACAAAAATATGTCTTCACTGGGAACTCCAGAGCTGAAACCTACAGACTTCAGTTTAGCAGGGACGTAACTCTATGACATTTTTGCACATAGAATCTTTACAAACACAGCCAGTGAAGCACAGTTGTGCTTTCCAACGACATGTCTTCTTAGCTACCGAATGATGCATCCAAATAATGACTGCGCAATACATTCTCAAAAATTTCGCAATTCTTGAACATAAACCACACCCTTTCGTTGTAAGAAAAAATGTTCTATATATAAAGGTGATGTGATAAAGTTATACAACGAACATACTTTACTTTTATAAAGTTTAAACTTTAAGTATAAAGTTAAAACTGAAAGGTCTCCACACCATATTTATGTGGACACAAAGACCTATAAACGCAGGCCCTATATGTTTGATGCTTAACCCTTCTTTCCTTTCTCTTCAGTTTTCTTACTCTTCTTTGTCATATGCATATAACTCACATAAGCAATAGGTTTCTCAACAAATGAATGAATTGTACAAGGCATTGATGTATTATTTGTATTTGATGTTGCTGCTGCATGTCCAGCGACAAATATAATAGTCATATTTCAAAAAGATAGTAACATGTATGTGTTGCAAAACATTGCTTTAGTTAAATTGAAATTCCAGTTAACAGATTCTACAAGGCATTCAAGAAGAACTTTTAATCATCATTGAATCTGCTTCATGTCCAGCGACAAATATATCAATCAAAATACAAGAAGATAGTAACATGTATGTGTTGCAAAACATTGCTTTCACTCAATTTAAAATCCTTCCAACATGTTCGAGTTTGCCAAACCAAAATACGATGTAGGACGCGTGTAAAAGAAACCCTGATTTATTGTATTGCTTTTTTGGGGTGTTTAATGCCACTTTCGTTACTACCGGCTTTTCATTGCGGACATTTTTTATCAGTAGAAACAAAAACAAAAACGAAACAAGTGGTAGCATCAGCAAAGTGAATATATCATTCATATATATCTGTAGTCGCTGGGTTGCTGTCTCATTGAGGGAAACTCGCATCTCCTTTTCTCCATTCAGCGTGCTCATGTCGTTTTTTTTATTTGCGTAACTAGGTTGCTGTCTCATTGACGTTTACCCCACATTCTGTTTGTTGCACACTACATATTTTAAAACATGCAGTTAAGGTGTTATTTCATGTATAATAAAGTGAGAAAATGCAGAAGAGAAGATAAAGGGACTTAATAGAAAAAGAAGAAAGGATATTTTGTTTTCTTCAAAAACGACCTGTTTGGTCACTCGTATATTAGTTGTCTATAAATATAGTCCATGTCAGTTTTATGAATGTAAACTATAAGAACTGTGTCTTTTAGGGGAAAATGTATGGCTCAAAATTATTAGTTATGTTATTTGTTTGATAGTGATGTATATCATCATTTCTTTTAATCTTATCTTTTTTAGTTGGTGTTATCGGATTAAGTGTCAGAGATGTATGAAAGGCAACTCTGTCTACTTAAACAGCGTAAAAATCGTAGATTTAAAAGTAGTGCGACTTTTCCCATGTGTCTAATGACTTTTATTTCATGTCATTATTATAATCAAAAATTCTCAATTAGTAAGCACACGAGTTAGTTCGTGTCAAGATGTACCACATATTTCAACTTATGTTTTATTTTTAATAGTAGCTATCAATCTTAAATGTGTGTTTGCAAACATACAAACATATGTCTTCACTGGGAACTCCAGAGCTGAAACCTACAGACTTCAGTTTAGCAGGGACGAAACTCTATGACATTTTTGCACATAGAATCTTTACAAACACAGCCAGCGAAGCACAGTTGTGCTTTCCAACGACATGTCTTCTTAGCTACCGAATGATGCATCCAAATAATGACTGCGCAATACATTCTCAAAAATTTAGCAATTCTTGAACATAAACCACACCCTTTCGTTGTAAGAAAAAATGTTCTATATATAAAGGTGATGTGTTAAAGTTATACAACGAACATACTTTACTTTTATAAAGTTTAAACTTAAAGTATAAAGTTAAAACTGAAAGGTCTCCACACCATATTTATGTGGACACAAAGACCTATAAGCGCAGGCCCTATATGTTTGATGCTTAACCCTTCTTTCCTTTCTCTTCAGTCTTCTTACTCTTCTTTGTCATATGCTTGTGTTTATCAAGCATATAACTCACATAAGCAATAGGTTTCTCAACAAATGAATGAATTGTACAAGGCATTGATGTATTATTTGTATTTGATGTTGCTGCTGCATGTCCAGCGACAAATATAATAGTCATATTTCAAAAAGATAGTAACATGTATGTGTTGCAAAAACATTGCTTTAGTTAAATTGAAATTCCAGTTAACAGATTCTACAAGGCATTCAAGAAGAACTTTTAATCATCATTGAATCTGCTTCATGTCCAGCGACAAATATATCAATCAAAATACAAGAAGATAGTAACATGTATGTGTTGCAAAACATTGCTTTCAGTCAATTTAAAATCCTTCCAACATGTTCGAGTTTGCCCAACCAAAATACGATGTAGGACGCGTGTAAAAGAAACCCTGATTTATTGTATTGCTTTTTTTGGGTGTTTAATGCCACTTTCGTTACTACCGGCTTTTCATTGCGGACATTTTTTATCAGTAGAAACAAAAACAAAAACGAAACAAGTGGTAGCATCAGCAAAGTGAATATATCATTCATATATATCTGTAGTCGCTGGGTTGCTGTCTCATTGAGGGAAACTCGCATCTCCTTTTCTCCATTCAGCGTGCTCATGTCGTTTTTTTTATTTGCGTCACTAGGTTGCTGTCTCATTGACGTTTACCCCACATTCTGTTTGTTGCACACTACATATTTTAAAACATGCAGTTAAGGTGTTATTTCATGTATAATAAAGTGAGAAAATGCAGAAGAGAAGATAAAGGGACTTAATAGAAAAAGAAGAAAGGATATTTTGTTTTCTTCAAAAACGACCTGTTTGGTCACTCGTATATTAGTTGTCTATAAATATAGTCCATGTCAGTTTTATGAATGTAAACTATAAGAACTGTGTCTTTTAGGGGAAAATGTATGGCTCAAAATTATTAGTTATGTTATTTGTTTGATAGTGATGTATATCATCATTTCTTTAAATCTTATCTTTTTTAGTTGGTGTTATCGGATTAAGTGTCAGAGATGTATGAAAGGCAACTCTGTCTACTTAAACAGCGTAAAAATCGTAGATTTAAAAGTAGTGCGACTTTTCCCATGTGTCTAATGACTTTATTTCATGTCATTATTATAAGCAAAAATTCATTCTCAATTAGTAAGCACACGAGTTAGTTCGTGTCAAGATGTACCACATATTTCAACTTTTGTTTTATTTTTAATAGTAGCTATAAATCTTAAATGTGTGTTTGCAAACATACGAAAATATGTCTTCACTGGGAACTCCAGAGCTGAAACCTACAGACTTCAGTTTAGCAGGGACGTAACTCTATGACATTTTTGCACATAGAATCTTTACAAACACAGCCAGCGAAGCACAGTTGTGCTTTCCAACGACATGTCTTCTTAGCTACCGAATGATGCATCCAAATAATGACTGCGCAATACATTCTCAAAAATTTCGCAATTCTTGAACATAAACCACACCCTTTCGTTGTAAGAAAAAATGTTCTATATATAAAGGTGATGTGTTAAAGTTATACAACGAACATACTTTACTTTTATAAAGTTTAAACTTTAAGTACAATGTATAAAGTTAAAACTGAAAGGTCTCCACACCATATTTATGTGGACACAAAGACCTATAAACGCAGGCCCTATATGTTTGATGCTTAACCCTTCTTTCCTGTCTCTTCAGTTTTCTTACTCTTCTTTGTCATATGCTTGTGTTTATCAAGCATATAACTCACATAAGCAACAGGTTTCTCAACAAATGAATGAATTGTACAAGGCATTGATGTATTATTTGTATTTGATGTTGCTGCTGCATGTCCAGCGACAAATATAATAGTCATATTTCAAAAAGATAGTAACATGTATGTGTTGCAAAACATTGCTTTAGTTAAATTGAAATTCCAGTTAACAGATTCTACAAGGCATTCAAGAAGAACTTTTAATCATCATTGAATCTGCTTCATGTCCAGCGACAAATATATCAATCAAAATACAAGAAGATAGTAACATGTATGTGTTGCAAAACATTGCTTTCAGTCAATTTAAAATCCTTCCAACATGTTCGAGTTTGCCCAACCAAAATACGATGTAGGACGCTTGTAAAAGAAACCCTGATTTATTGTATTGCTTTTTTTGGGTGTTTAATGCCACTTTCGTTACTACCGGCTTTTCATTGCGGACATTTTTTATCAGTAGAAACAAAAACAAAAACGAAACAAGTGGTAGCATCAGCAAAGTGAATATATCATTCATATATATCTGTAGTCGCTGGGTTGCTGTCTCATTGAGGGAAACTCGCATCTCCTTTTCTCCATTCAGCGTGCTCATGTCGTTTTTTTTTATTTGCGTCACTAGGTTGCTGTCTCATTGACCTTTACCCCACATTCTGTTTGTTGCACACTACATATTTTAAAACATGCAGTTAAGGTGTTATTTCATGTATAATAAAGTGAGAAAATGCAGAAGAGAAGATAAAAGGACTTAATAGAAAAAGAAGAAAGGATATTTTGTTTTCTTCAAAAACGACCTGTTTGGTCACTCGTATATTAGTTGTCTATAAATATAGTCCATGTCAGTTTTATGAATGTAAACTATAAGAACTGTGTCTTTTAGGGGAAAATGTATGGCTCAAAATTATTAGTTATGTTATTTGTTTGATAGTGATGTATATCATCATTTCTTTAAATCTTATCTTTTTTAGTTGGTGTTATCGGATTAAGTGTCAGAGATGTATGAAAGGCAACTCTGTCTACTTAAACAGCGTAAAAATCGTAGATTTAAAAGTAGTGCGACTTTTCCCATGTGTCTAATGACTTTATTTCATGTCATTATTATAATCAAAAATTCATTCTCAATTAGTAAGCACACGAGTTAGTTCGTGTCAAGATGTACCACATATTTCAACTTTTGTTTTATTTTTAATAGTAGCTATAAATCTTAAATGTGTGTTTGCAAACATACAAAAATATGTCTTCACTGGGAACTCCAGAGCTGAAACCTACAGACTTCAGTTTAGCAGGGACGTAACTCTATGACATTTTTGCACATAGAATCTTTACAAACACAGCCAGTGAAGCACAGTTGTGCTTTCCAACGACATGTCTTCTTAGCTACCGAATGATGCATCCAAATAATGACTGCGCAATACATTCTCAAAAATTTCGCAATTCTTGAACATAAACCACACCCTTTCGTTGTAAGAAAAAATGTTCTATATATAAAGGTGATGTGATAAAGTTATACAACGAACATACTTTACTTTTATAAAGTTTAAACTTTAAGTATAAAGTTAAAACTGAAAGGTCTCCACACCATATTTATGTGGACACAAAGACCTATAAACGCAGGCCCTATATGTTTGATGCTTAACCCTTCTTTCCTTTCTCTTCAGTTTTCTTACTCTTCTTTGTCATATGCATATAACTCACATAAGCAATAGGTTTCTCAACAAATGAATGAATTGTACAAGGCATTGATGTATTATTTGTATTTGATGTTGCTGCTGCATGTCCAGCGACAAATATAATAGTCATATTTCAAAAAGATAGTAACATGTATGTGTTGCAAAACATTGCTTTAGTTAAATTGAAATTCCAGTTAACAGATTCTACAAGGCATTCAAGAAGAACTTTTAATCATCATTGAATCTGCTTCATGTCCAGCGACAAATATATCAATCAAAATACAAGAAGATAGTAACATGTATGTGTTGCAAAACATTGCTTTCACTCAATTTAAAATCCTTCCAACATGTTCGAGTTTGCCAAACCAAAATACGATGTAGGACGCGTGTAAAAGAAACCCTGATTTATTGTATTGCTTTTTTGGGGTGTTTAATGCCACTTTCGTTACTACCGGCTTTTCATTGCGGACATTTTTTATCAGTAGAAACAAAAACAAAAACGAAACAAGTGGTAGCATCAGCAAAGTGAATATATCATTCATATATATCTGTAGTCGCTGGGTTGCTGTCTCATTGAGGGAAACTCGCATCTCCTTTTCTCCATTCAGCGTGCTCATGTCGTTTTTTTTATTTGCGTAACTAGGTTGCTGTCTCATTGACGTTTACCCCACATTCTGTTTGTTGCACACTACATATTTTAAAACATGCAGTTAAGGTGTTATTTCATGTATAATAAAGTGAGAAAATGCAGAAGAGAAGATAAAGGGACTTAATAGAAAAAGAAGAAAGGATATTTTGTTTTCTTCAAAAACGACCTGTTTGGTCACTCGTATATTAGTTGTCTATAAATATAGTCCATGTCAGTTTTATGAATGTAAACTATAAGAACTGTGTCTTTTAGGGGAAAATGTATGGCTCAAAATTATTAGTTATGTTATTTGTTTGATAGTGATGTATATCATCATTTCTTTTAATCTTATCTTTTTTAGTTGGTGTTATCGGATTAAGTGTCAGAGATGTATGAAAGGCAACTCTGTCTACTTAAACAGCGTAAAAATCGTAGATTTAAAAGTAGTGCGACTTTTCCCATGTGTCTAATGACTTTTATTTCATGTCATTATTATAATCAAAAATTCTCAATTAGTAAGCACACGAGTTAGTTCGTGTCAAGATGTACCACATATTTCAACTTATGTTTTATTTTTAATAGTAGCTATCAATCTTAAATGTGTGTTTGCAAACATACAAACATATGTCTTCACTGGGAACTCCAGAGCTGAAACCTACAGACTTCAGTTTAGCAGGGACGAAACTCTATGACATTTTTGCACATAGAATCTTTACAAACACAGCCAGCGAAGCACAGTTGTGCTTTCCAACGACATGTCTTCTTAGCTACCGAATGATGCATCCAAATAATGACTGCGCAATACATTCTCAAAAATTTAGCAATTCTTGAACATAAACCACACCCTTTCGTTGTAAGAAAAAATGTTCTATATATAAAGGTGATGTGTTAAAGTTATACAACGAACATACTTTACTTTTATAAAGTTTAAACTTAAAGTATAAAGTTAAAACTGAAAGGTCTCCACACCATATTTATGTGGACACAAAGACCTATAAGCGCAGGCCCTATATGTTTGATGCTTAACCCTTCTTTCCTTTCTCTTCAGTCTTCTTACTCTTCTTTGTCATATGCTTGTGTTTATCAAGCATATAACTCACATAAGCAATAGGTTTCTCAACAAATGAATGAATTGTACAAGGCATTGATGTATTATTTGTATTTGATGTTGCTGCTGCATGTCCAGCGACAAATATAATAGTCATATTTCAAAAAGATAGTAACATGTATGTGTTGCAAAAACATTGCTTTAGTTAAATTGAAATTCCAGTTAACAGATTCTACAAGGCATTCAAGAAGAACTTTTAATCATCATTGAATCTGCTTCATGTCCAGCGACAAATATATCAATCAAAATACAAGAAGATAGTAACATGTATGTGTTGCAAAACATTGCTTTCAGTCAATTTAAAATCCTTCCAACATGTTCGAGTTTGCCCAACCAAAATACGATGTAGGACGCGTGTAAAAGAAACCCTGATTTATTGTATTGCTTTTTTTGGGTGTTTAATGCCACTTTCGTTACTACCGGCTTTTCATTGCGGACATTTTTTATCAGTAGAAACAAAAACAAAAACGAAACAAGTGGTAGCATCAGCAAAGTGAATATATCATTCATATATATCTGTAGTCGCTGGGTTGCTGTCTCATTGAGGGAAACTCGCATCTCCTTTTCTCCATTCAGCGTGCTCATGTCGTTTTTTTTATTTGCGTCACTAGGTTGCTGTCTCATTGACGTTTACCCCACATTCTGTTTGTTGCACACTACATATTTTAAAACATGCAGTTAAGGTGTTATTTCATGTATAATAAAGTGAGAAAATGCAGAAGAGAAGATAAAGGGACTTAATAGAAAAAGAAGAAAGGATATTTTGTTTTCTTCAAAAACGACCTGTTTGGTCACTCGTATATTAGTTGTCTATAAATATAGTCCATGTCAGTTTTATGAATGTAAACTATAAGAACTGTGTCTTTTAGGGGAAAATGTATGGCTCAAAATTATTAGTTATGTTATTTGTTTGATAGTGATGTATATCATCATTTCTTTAAATCTTATCTTTTTTAGTTGGTGTTATCGGATTAAGTGTCAGAGATGTATGAAAGGCAACTCTGTCTACTTAAACAGCGTAAAAATCGTAGATTTAAAAGTAGTGCGACTTTTCCCATGTGTCTAATGACTTTATTTCATGTCATTATTATAAGCAAAAATTCTCAATTAGTAAGCACACGAGTTAGTTCGTGTCAAGATGTACCACATATTTCAACTTTTGTTTTATTTTTAATAGTAGCTATCAATCTTAAATGTGTGTTTGCAAACATACAAAAATATGTCTCCACTGGGAACTCCAGAGCTGAAACCTACAGACTTCAGTTTAGCAGGGACGAAACTCTATGACATTTTTGCACATAGAATCTTTACAAACACAGCCAGCGAAGCACAGTTGTGCTTTCCAACGACATGTCTTCTTAGCTACCGAATGATGCATCCAAATAATGACTGCGCAATACATTCTCAAAAATTTCGCAATTCTTGAACATAAACCACACCCTTTCGTTGTAAGAAAAAATGTTCTATATATAAAGGTGATGTGTTAAAGTTATACAACGAACATACTTTACTTTTATAAAGTTTAAACTTTAAGTATAAAGTTAAAACTGAAAGGTCTCCACACCATATTTATGTGGACACAAAGACCTATAAGCGCAGGCCCTATATGTTTGATGCTTAACCCTTCTTTCCTTTCTCTTCAGTCTTCTTACTCTTCTTTGTCATATGCTTGTGTTTATCAAGCATATAACTCACATAAGCAATAGGTTTCTCAACAAATGAATGAACTGTACAAGGCATTGATGTATTATTTGTATTTGATGTTGCTGCTGCATGTCCAGCGACAAATATAATAGTCATATTTCAAAAAGATAGTAACATGTATGTGTTGCAAAACATTGCTTTAGTTAAATTGAAATTCCAGTTAACAGATTCTACAAGGCATTCAAGAAGAACTTTTAATCATCATTGAATCTGCTTCATGTCCAGCGACAAATATATCAATCAAAATACAAGAAGATAGTAACATGTATGTGTTGCAAAACATTGCTTTCAGTCAATTTAAAATCCTTCCAACATGTTCGAGTTTGCCCAACCAAAATACGATGTAGGACGCGTGTAAAAGAAACCCTGATTTATTGTATTGCTTTTTTTGGGGGTTTAATGCCACTTTCGTTACTACCGGCTTTTCATTGCGGACATTTTTTATCAGTAGAAACAAAAACAAAAACGAAACAAGTGGTAGCATCAGCAAAGTGAATATATCATTCATATATATCTGTAGTCGCTGGGTTGCTGTCTCATTGAGGGAAACTCGCATCTCCTTTTCTCCATTCAGCGTGCTCATGTCGTTTTTTTTATTTGCGTCACTAGGTTGCTGTCTCATTGACGTTTACCCCACATTCTGTTTGTTGCACACTACATATTTTAAAACATGCAGTTAAGGTGTTATTTCATGTATAATAAAGTGAGAAAATGCAGAAGAGAAGATAAAGGGACTTATTAGAAAAAGAAGAAAGGATATTTTGTTTTCTTCAAAAACGACCTGTTTGGTCACTCGTATATTAGTTGTCTATAAATATAGTCCATGTCAGTTTTATGAAGGTAAACTATAAGAACTGTGTCTTTTAGGGGAAAATGTATGGCTCAAAATTATTAGTTATGTTATTTGTTTGATAGTGATGTATATCATCATTTCTTTAAATCTTATCTTTTTTAGTTGGTGTTATCGGATTAAGTGTCAGAGATGTATGAAAGGCAACTCTGTCTACTTAAACAGCGTAAAAATCGTAGATTAAAAAGTAGTGCGACTTTTCCCATGTGTCTAATGACTTTATTTCATGTCATTATTATAAGCAAAAATTCATTCTCAATTAGTAAGCACACGAGTTAGTTCGTGTCAAGATGTACCACATATTTCAACTTATGTTTTATTTTTAATAGTAGCTATCAATCTTAAATGTGTGTTTGCAAACATACAAAAATATGTCTTCACTGGGAACTCCAGAGCTGAAACCTACAGACTTCAGTTTAGCAGGGACGTAACTCTATGACATTTTTGCACATAGAATCTTTACAAACACAGCCAGTGAAGCACAGTTGTGCTTTCCAACGACATGTCTTCTTAGCTACCGAATGATGCATCCAAATAATGACTGCGCAATACATTCTCAAAAATTTCGCAATTCTTGAACATAAACCACACCCTTTCGTTGTAAGAAAAAATGTTCTATATATAAAGGTGATGTGTTAAAGTTATACAACGAACATACTTTACTTTTATAAAGTTTAAACTTTAAGTATAAAGTTAAAACTGAAAGGTCTCCACACCATATGTATGTGGACACAAAGACCTATAAACGCCCTATATGTTTGATGCTTAACCCTTCTTTCCTTTCTCTTCAGTCTTCTTACTCTTCTTTGTCATATGCTTGTGTTTATCAAGCATATAACTCACATAAGCAATAGGTTTCTCAACAAATGAATGAATTGTACAAGGCATTGAAGTATTATTTGTATTTAATGTTGCTGCTGCATGTCCAGCGACAAATATAATAGTCATATTTCAAAAAGATAGTAACATGTATGTGTTGCAAAACATTGCTTTACTAGTAGTTAAATTGAAATTCCAGTTAACAGATTCTACAAGGCATTCAAGAAGAACTTTTAATCATCATTGAATCTGCTTCATGTCCAGCGACAAATATATCAATCAAAATACAAGAAGATAGTAACATGTATGTGTTGCAAAACATTGCTTTCAGTCAATTTAAAATCCTTCCAACATGTTCGAGTTTGCCCAACCAAAATACGATGTAGGACGCGTGTAAAAGAAACCCTGATTTATTGTATTGCTTTTTTTGGGTGTTTAATGCCACTTTCGTTACTACCGGCTTTTCATTGCGGACATTTTTTATCAGTAGAAACAAAAACAAAAACGAAACAAGTGGTAGCATCAGCAAGGTGAATATATCATTCATATATATCTGTAGTCGCTGGGTTGCTGTCTCATTGAGGGAAACTCGCATCTCCTTTTCTCCATTCAGCGTGCTCATGTCGTTTTTTTTATTTGCGTCACTAGGTTGCTGTCTCATTGACGTTTACCCCACATTCTGTTTGTTGCACACTACATATTTTAAAACATGCAGTTAAGGTGTTATTTCATGTATAATAAAGTGAGAAAATGCAGAAGAGAAGATAAAGGGACTTAATAGAAAAAGAAGAAAGGATATTTTGTTTTCTTCAAAAACGACCTGTTTGGTCACTCGTATATTAGTTGTCTATAAATATAGTCCATGTCAGTTTTATGAATGTAAACTATAAGAACTGTGTCTTTTAGGGGAAAATGTATGGCTCAAAATTATTAGTTATGTTATTTGTTTGATAGTGATGTATATCATCATTTCTTTAAATCTTATCTTTTTTAGTTGGTGTTATCGGATTAAGTGTCAGAGATGTATGAAAGGCAACTCTGTCTACTTAAACAGCGTAAAAATCGTAGATTTAAAAGTAGTGCGACTTTTCCCATGTGTCTAATGACTTTATTTCATGTCATTATTATAAGCAAAAATTCTCAATTAGTAAGCACACGAGTTAGTTCGTGTCAAGATGTACCACATATTTCAACTTATGTTTTATTTTTAATAGTAGCTATCAATCTTAAATGTGTGTTTGCAAACATACAAAAATATGTCTTCACTGGGAACTCCAGAGCTGAAACCTACAGACTTCAGTTTAGCAGGGACGTAACTCTATGACATTTTTGCACATAGAATCTTTACAAACACAGCCAGTGAAGCACAGTTGTGCTTTCCAACGACATGTCTTCTTAGCTACCGAATGATGCATCCAAATAATGACTGCGCAATACATTCTCAAAAATTTCGCAATTCTTGAACATAAACCACACCCTTTCGTTGTAAGAAAAAATGTTCTATATATAAAGGTGATGTGTTAAAGTTATACAACGAACATACTTTACTTTTATAAAGTTTAAACTTTAAGTATAAAGTTAAAGCTGAAAGGTCTCCACACCATATGTATGTGGACACAAAGACCTATAAACGCCCTATATGTTTGATGCTTAACCCTTCTTTCCTTTCTCTTCAGTCTTCTTACTCTTCTTTGTCATATGCTTGTGTTTATCAAGCATATAACTCACATAAGCAATAGGTTTCTCAACAAATGAATGAATTGTACAAGGCATTGAAGTATTATTTGTATTTAATGTTGCTGCTGCATGTCCAGCGACAAATATAATAGTCATATTTCAAAAAGATAGTAACATGTATGTGTTGCAAAACATTGCTTTACTAGTAGTTAAATTGAAATTCCAGTTAACAGATTCTACAAGGCATTCAAGAAGAACTTTTAATCATCATTGAATCTGCTTCATGTCCAGCGACAAATATATCAATCAAAATACAAGAAGATAGTAACATGTATGTGTTGCAAAACATTGCTTTCAGTCAATTTAAAATCCTTCCAACATGTTCGAGTTTGCCCAACCAAAATACGATGTAGGACGCGTGTAAAAGAAACCCTGATTTATTGTATTGCTTTTTTTGGGTGTTTAATGCCACTTTCGTTACTACCGGCTTTTCATTGCGGACATTTTTTATCAGTAGAAACAAAAACAAAAACGAAACAAGTGGTAGCATCAGCAAAGTGAATATATCATTCATATATATCTGTAGTCGCTGGGTTGCTGTCTCATTGAGGGAAACTCGCATCTCCTTTTCTCCATTCAGCGTGCTCGTGTCGTTTTTTTTATTTGCGTCACTAGGTTGCTGTCTCATTGACGTTTACCCCACATTCTGTTTGTTGCACACTACATATTTTAAAACATGCAGTTAAGGTGTTATTTCATGTATAATAAAGTGAGAAAATGCAGAAGAGAAGATAAAGGGACTTAATAGAAAAAGAAGAAAGGATATTTTGTTTTCTTCAAAAACGACCTGTTTGGTCACTCGTATATTAGTTGTCTATAAATATAGTCCATGTCAGTTTTATGAATGTAAACTATAAGAACTGTGTCTGTTAGGGGAAAATGTATGGCTCAAAATTATTAGTTATGTTATTTGTTTGATAGTGATGTATATCATCATTTCTTTAAATCTTATCTTTTTTAGTTGGTGTTATCGGATTAAGTGTCAGAGATGTATGAAAGGCAACTCTGTCTACTTAAACAGCGTAAAAATCGTAGATTTAAAAGTAGTGCGACTTTTCCCATGTGTCTAATGACTTTATTTCATGTCATTATTATAAGCAAAAATTCTCAATTAGTAAGCACACGAGTTAGTTCGTGTCAAGATGTACCACATATTTCAACTTATGTTTTATTTTTAATAGTAGCTATCAATCTTAAATGTGTGTTTGCAAACATACAAAAATATGTCTTCACTGGGAACTCCAGAGCTGAAACCTACAGACTTCAGTTTAGCAGGGACGTAACTCTATGACATTTTTGCACATAGAATCTTTACAAACACAGCCAGTGAAGCACAGTTGTGCTTTCCAACGACATGTCTTCTTAGCTACCGAATGATGCATCCAAATAATGACTGCGCAATACATTCTCAAAAATTTCGCAATTCTTGAACATAAACCACACCCTTTCGTTGTAAGAAAAAATGTTCTATATATAAAGGTGATGTGTTAAAGTTATACAACGAACATACTTTACTTTTATAAAGTTTAAACTTTAAGTATAAAGTTAAAGCTGAAAGGTCTCCACACCATATGTATGTGGACACAAAGACCTATAAACGCCCTATATGTTTGATGCTTAACCCTTCTTTCCTTTCTCTTCAGTCTTCTTACTCTTCTTTGTCATATGCTTGTGTTAATCAAGCATATAACTCACATAAGCAATAGGTTTCTCAACAAATGAATGAATTGTACAAGGCATTGAAGTATTATTTGTATTTAATGTTGCTGCTGCATGTCCAGCGACAAATATAATAGTCATATTTCAAAAAGATAGTAACATGTATGTGTTGCAAAACATTGCTTTACTAGTAGTTAAATTGAAATTCCAGTTAACAGATTCTACAAGGCATTCAAGAAGAACTTTTAATCATCATTGAATCTGCTTCATGTCCAGCGACAAATATATCAATCAAAATACAAGAAGATAGTAACATGTATGTGTTGCAAAACATTGCTTTCAGTCAATTTAAAATCCTTCCAACATGTTCGAGTTTGCCCAACCAAAATACGATGTAGGACGCGTGTAAAAGAAACCCTGATTTATTGTATTGCTTTTTTTGGGTGTTTAATGCCACTTTCGTTACTACCGGCTTTTCATTGCGGACATTTTTTATCAGTAGAAACAAAAACAAAAACGAAACAAGTGGTAGCATCAGCAAAGTGAATATATCATTCATATATATCTGTAGTCGCTGGGTTGCTGTCTCATTGAGGGAAACTCGCATCTCCTTTTCTCCATTCAGCGTGCTCATGTCGTTTTTTTTATTTGCGTCACTAGGTTGCTGTCTCATTGACGTTTACCCCACATTCTGTTTGTTGCACACTACATATTTTAAAACATGCAGTTAAGGTGTTATTTCATGTATAATAAAGTGAGAAAATGCAGAAGAGAAGATAAAGGGACTTATTAGAAAAAGAAGAAAGGATATTTTGTTTTCTTCAAAAACGACCTGTTTGGTCACTCGTATATTAGTTGTCTATAAATATAGTCCATGTCAGTTTTATGAAGGTAAACTATAAGAACTGTGTCTTTTAGGGGAAAATGTATGGCTCAAAATTATTAGTTATGTTATTTGTTTGATAGTGATGTATATCATCATTTCTTTAAATCTTATCTTTTTTAGTTGGTGTTATCGGATTAAGTGTCAGAGATGTATGAAAGGCAACTCTGTCTACTTAAACAGCGTAAAAATCGTAGATTAAAAAGTAGTGCGACTTTTCCCATGTGTCTAATGACTTTATTTCATGTCATTATTATAAGCAAAAATTCTCAATTAGTAAGCACACGAGTTAGTTCGTGTCAAGATGTACCACATATTTCAACTTATGTTTTATTTTTAATAGTAGCTATCAATCTTAAATGTGTGTTTGCAAACATACAAAAATATGTCTTCACTGGGAACTCCAGAGCTGAAACCTACAGACTTCAGTTTAGCAGGGACGTAACTCTATGACATTTTTGCACATAGAATCTTTACAAACACAGCCAGTGAAGCACAGTTGTGCTTTCCAACGACATGTCTTCTTAGCTACCGAATGATGCATCCAAATAATGACTGCGCAATACATTCTCAAAAATTTCGCAATTCTTGAACATAAACCACACCCTTTCGTTGTAAGAAAAAATGTTCTATATATAAAGGTGATGTGTTAAAGTTATACAACGAACATACTTTACTTTTATAAAGTTTAAACTTTAAGTATAAAGTTAAAACTGAAAGGTCTCCACACCATATGTATGTGGACACAAAGACCTATAAACGCCCTATATGTTTGATGCTTAACCCTTCTTTCCTTTCTCTTCAGTCTTCTTACTCTTCTTTGTCATATGCTTGTGTTTATCAAGCATATAACTCACATAAGCAATAGGTTTCTCAACAAATGAATGAATTGTACAAGGCATTGAAGTATTATTTGTATTTAATGTTGCTGCTGCATGTCCAGCGACAAATATAATAGTCATATTTCAAAAAGATAGTAACATGTATGTGTTGCAAAACATTGCTTTACTAGTAGTTAAATTGAAATTCCAGTTAACAGATTCTACAAGGCATTCAAGAAGAACTTTTAATCATCATTGAATCTGCTTCATGTCCAGCGACAAATATATCAATCAAAATACAAGAAGATAGTAACATGTATGTGTTGCAAAACATTGCTTTCAGTCAATTTAAAATCCTTCCAACATGTTCGAGTTTGCCCAACCAAAATACGATGTAGGACGCGTGTAAAAGAAACCCTGATTTATTGTATTGCTTTTTTTGGGTGTTTAATGCCACTTTCGTTACTACCGGCTTTTCATTGCGGACATTTTTTATCAGTAGAAACAAAAACAAAAACGAAACAAGTGGTAGCATCAGCAAAGTGAATATATCATTCATATATATCTGTAGTCGCTGGGTTGCTGTCTCATTGAGGGAAACTCGCATCTCCTTTTCTCCATTCAGCGTGCTCATGTCGTTTTTTTTATTTGCGTCACTAGGTTGCTGTCTCATTGACGTTTACCCCACATTCTGTTTGTTGCACACTACATATTTTAAAACATGCAGTTAAGGTGTTATTTCATGTATAATAAAGTGAGAAAATGCAGAAGAGAAGATAAAGGGACTTAATAGAAAAAGAAGAAAGGATATTTTGTTTTCTTCAAAAACGACCTGTTTGGTCACTCGTATATTAGTTGTCTATAAATATAGTCCATGTCAGTTTTATGAATGTAAACTATAAGAACTGTGTCTTTTAGGGGAAAATGTATGGCTCAAAATTATTAGTTATGTTATTTGTTTGATAGTGATGTATATCATCATTTCTTTAAATCTTATCTTTTTTAGTTGGTGTTATCGGATTAAGTGTCAGAGATGTATGAAAGGCAACTCTGTCTACTTAAACAGCGTAAAAATCGTAGATTTAAAAGTAGTGCGACTTTTCCCATGTGTCTAATGACTTTATTTCATGTCATTATTATAAGCAAAAATTCTCAATTAGTAAGCACACGAGTTAGTTCGTGTCAAGATGTACCACATATTTCAACTTATGTTTTATTTTTAATAGTAGCTATCAATCTTAAATGTGTGTTTGCAAACATACAAAAATATGTCTTCACTGGGAACTCCAGAGCTGAAACCTACAGACTTCAGTTTAGCAGGGACGTAACTCTATGACATTTTTGCACATAGAATCTTTACAAACACAGCCAGTGAAGCACAGTTGTGCTTTCCAACGACATGTCTTCTTAGCTACCGAATGATGCATCCAAATAATGACTGCGCAATACATTCTCAAAAATTTCGCAATTCTTGAACATAAACCACACCCTTTCGTTGTAAGAAAAAATGTTCTATATATAAAGGTGATGTGTTAAAGTTATACAACGAACATACTTTACTTTTATAAAGTTTAAACTTTAAGTATAAAGTTAAAACTGAAAGGTCTCCACACCATATGTATGTGGACACAAAGACCTATAAACGCCCTATATGTTTGATGCTTAACCCTTCTTTCCTTTCTCTTCAGTCTTCTTACTCTTCTTTGTCATATGCTTGTGTTTATCAAGCATATAACTCACATAAGCAATAGGTTTCTCAACAAATGAATGAATTGTACAAGGCATTGAAGTATTATTTGTATTTAATGTTGCTGCTGCATGTCCAGCGACAAATATAATAGTCATATTTCAAAAAGATAGTAACATGTATGTGTTGCAAAACATTGCTTTAGTTAAATTGAAATTCCAGTTAACAGATTCTACAAGGCATTCAAGAAGAACTTTTAATCATCATTGAATCTGCTTCATGTCCAGCGAAAAATATATCAATCAAAATACAAGAAGATAGTAACATGTATGTGTTGCAAAACATTGCTTTCAGTCAATTTAAAATCCTTCCAACATGTTCGAGTTTGCCCAACCAAAATACGATGTAGGACGCGTGTAAAAGAAACCCTGATTTATTGTATTGCTTTTTTTGGGTGTTTAATGCCACTTTCGTTACTACCGGCTTTTCATTGCGGACATTTTTTATCAGTAGAAACAAAAACAAAAACGAAACAAGTGGTAGCATCAGCAAAGTGAATATATCATTCATATATATCTGTAGTCGCTGGGTTGCTGTCTCATTGAGGGAAACTCGCATCTCCTTTTCTCCATTCAGCGTGCTCATGTCGTTTTTTTTATTTGCGTCACTAGGTTGCTGTCTCATTGACGTTTACCCCACATTCTGTTTGTTGCACACTACATATTTTAAAACATGCAGTTAAGGTGTTATTTCATGTATAATAAAGTGAGAAAATGCAGAAGAGAAGATAAAGGGACTTAATAGAAAAAGAAGAAAGGATATTTTGTTTTCTTCAAAAACGACCTGTTTGGTCACTCGTATATTAGTTGTCTATAAATATAGTCCATGTCAGTTTTATGAATGTAAACTATAAGAACTGTGTCTTTTAGGGGAAAATGTATGGCTCAAAATTATTAGTTATGTTATTTGTTTGATAGTGATATATATCATCATTTCTTTAAATCTTATCTTTTTTAGTTGGTGTTATCGGATTAAGTGTCAGAGATGTATGAAAGGCAACTCTGTCTACTTAAACAGCGTAAAAATCGTAGATTTAAAAGTAGTGCGACTTTTCCCATGTGTCTAATGACTTTATTTCATGTCATTATTATAAGCAAAAATTCTCAATTAGTAAGCACACGAGTTAGTTCGTGTCAAGATGTACCACATATTTCAACTTATGTTTTATTTTTAATAGTAGCTATCAATCTTAAATGTGTGTTTGCAAACATACAAAAATATGTCTTCACTGGGAACTCCAGAGCTGAAACCTACAGACTTCAGTTTAGCAGGGACGTAACTCTATGACATTTTTGCACATAGAATCTTTACAAACACAGCCAGTGAAGCACAGTTGTGCTTTCCAACGACATGTCTTCTTAGCTACCGAATGATGCATCCAAATAATGACTGCGCAATACATTCTCAAAAATTTCGCAATTCTTGAACATAAACCACACCCTTTCGTTGTAAGAAAAAATGTTCTATATATAAAGGTGATGTGTTAAAGTTATACAACGAACATACTTTACTTTTATAAAGTTTAAACTTTAAGTATAAAGTTAAAACTGAAAGGTCTCCACACCATATGTATGTGGACACAAAGACCTATAAACGCCCTATATGTTTGATGCTTAACCCTTCTTTCCTTTCTCTTCAGTCTTCTTACTCTTCTTTGTCATATGCTTGTGTTTATCAAGCATATAACTCACATAAGCAATAGGTTTCTCAACAAATGAATGAATTGTACAAGGCATTGAAGTATTATTTGTATTTAATGTTGCTGCTGCATGTCCAGCGACAAATATAATAGTCATATTTCAAAAAGATAGTAACATGTATGTGTTGCAAAACATTGCTTTAGTTAAATTGAAATTCCAGTTAACAGATTCTACAAGGCATTCAAGAAGAACTTTTAATCATCATTGAATCTGCTTCATGTCCAGCGACAAATATATCAATCAAAATACAAGAAGATAGTAACATGTATGTGTTGCAAAACATTGCTTTCAGTCAATTTAAAATCCTTCCAACATGTTCGAGTTTGCCCAACCAAAATACGATGTAGGACGCGTGTAAAAGAAACCCTGATTTATTGTATTGCTTTTTTTGGGTGTTTAATGCCACTTTCGTTACTACCGGCTTTTCATTGCGGACATTTTTTATCAGTAGAAACAAAAACGAAACAAGTGGTAGCATCAGCAAAGTGAATATATCATTCATATATATCTGTAGTCGCTGGGTTGCTGTCTCATTGAGGGAAACTCGCATCTCCTTTTCTCCATTCAGCGTGCTCATGTCGTTTTTTTTATTTGCGTCACTAGGTTGCTGTCTCATTGACGTTTACCCCACATTCTGTTTGTTGCACACTACATATTTTAAAACATGCAGTTAAGGTGTTATTTCATGTATAATAAAGTGAGAAAATGCAGAAGAGAAGATAAAGGGACTTAATAGAAAAAGAAGAAAGGATATTTTGTTTTCTTCAAAAACGACCTGTTTGGTCACTCGTATATTAGTTGTCTATAAATATAGTCCATGTCAGTTTTATGAATGTAAACTATAAGAACTGTGTCTGTTAGGGGAAAATGTATGGCTCAAAATTATTAGTTATGTTATTTGTTTGATAGTGATATATATCATCATTTCTTTAAATCTTATCTTTTTTAGTTGGTGTTATCGGATTAAGTGTCAGAGATGTATGAAAGGCAACTCTGTCTACTTAAACAGCGTAAAAATCGTAGATTTAAAAGTAGTGCGACTTTTCCCATGTGTCTAATGACTTTATTTCATGTCATTATTATAAGCAAAAATTCTCAATTAGTAAGCACACGAGTTAGTTCGTGTCAAGATGTACCACATATTTCAACTTATGTTTTATTTTTAATAGTAGCTATCAATCTTAAATGTGTGTTTGCAAACATACAAAAATATGTCTTCACTGGGAATTCCAGAGCTGAAACCTACAGACTTCAGTTTAGCAGGGACGTAACTCTATGACATTTTTGCACATAGAATCTTTACAAACACAGCCAGTGAAGCACAGTTGTGCTTTCCAACGACATGTCTTCTTAGCTACCGAATGATGCATCCAAATAATGACTGCGCAATACATTCTCAAAAATTTCGCAATTCTTGAACATAAACCACACCCTTTCGTTGTAAGAAAAAATGTTCTATATATAAAGGTGATGTGTTAAAGTTATACAACGAACATACTTTACTTTTATAAAGTTTAAACTTTAAGTATAAAGTTAAAACTGAAAGGTCTCCACACCATATGTATGTGGACACAAATACCTATAAACGCCCTATATGTTTGATGCTTAACCCTTCTTTCCTTTCTCTTCAGTCTTCTTACTCTTCTTTGTCATATGCTTGTGTTTATCAAGCATATAACTCACATAAGCAATAGGTTTCTCAACAAATGAATGAATTGTACAAGGCATTGAAGTATTATTTGTATTTAATGTTGCTGCTGCATGTCCAGCGACAAATATAATAGTCATATTTCAAAAAGATAGTAACATGTATGTGTTGCAAAACATTGCTTTAGTTAAATTGAAATTCCAGTTAACAGATTCTACAAGGCATTCAAGAAGAACTTTTAATCATCATTGAATCTGCTTCATGTCCAGCGACAAATATATCAATCAAAATACAAGAAGATAGTAACATGTATGTGTTGCAAAACATTGCTTTCAGTCAATTTAAAATCCTTCCAACATGTTCGAGTTTGCCCAACCAAAATACGATGTAGGACGCGTGTAAAAGAAACCCTGATTTATTGTATTGCTTTTTTTTGGGTGTTTAATGCCACTTTCGTTACTACCGGCTTTTCATTGCGGACATTTTTTATCAGTAGAAACAAAAACAAAAACGAAACAAGTGGTAGCATCAGCAAAGTGAATATATCATTCATATATATCTGTAGTCGCTGGGTTGCTGTCTCATTGAGGGAAACTCGCATCTCCTTTTCTCCATTCAGCGTGCTCATGTCGTTTTTTTTATTTGCGTCACTAGGTTGCTGTCTCATTGACGTTTACCCCACATTCTGTTTGTTGCACACTACATATTTTAAAACATGCAGTTAAGGTGTTATTTCATGTATAATAAAGTGAGAAAATGCAGAAGAGAAGATAAAAGGACTTAATAGAAAAAGAAGAAAGGATATTTTGTTTTCTTCAAAAACGACCTGTTTGGTCACTCGTATATTAGTTGTCTATAAATATAGTCCATGTCAGTTTGATGAATGTAAACTATAAGAACTGTGTCTTTTAGGGGAAAATGTATGGCTCAAAATTATTAGTTATGTTATTTGTTTGATAGTGATGTATATCATCATTTCTTTAAATCTTATCTTTTTTAGTTGGTGTTATCGGATTAAGTGTCAGAGATGTATGAAAGGCAACTCTGTCTACTTAAACAGCGTAAAAATCGTAGATTTAAAAGTAGTGCGACTTTTCCCATGTGTCTAATGACTTTATTTCATGTCATTATTATAAGCAAAAATTCTCAATTAGTAAGCACACGAGTTATAGTTCGTGTCAAGATGTACCACATATTTCAACTTATGTTTTATTTTTAATAGTAGCTATCAATCTTAAATGTGTGTTTGCAAACATACAAAAATATGTCTTCACTGGGAACTCCAGAGCTGAAACCTACAGACTTCAGTTTAGCAGGGACGTAACTCTATGACATTTTTGCACATAGAATCTTTACAAACACAGCCAGTGAAGCACAGTTGTGCTTTCCAACGACATGTCTTCTTAGCTACCGAATGATGCATCCAAATAATGACTGCGCAATACATTCTCAAAAATTTCGCAATTCTTGAACATAAACCACACCCTTTCGTTGTAAGAAAAAATGTTCTATATATAAAGGTGATGTGTTAAAGTTATACAACGAACATACTTTACTTTTATAAAGTTTAAACTTTAAGTATAAAGTTAAAACTGAAAGGTCTCCACACCATATGTATGTGGACACAAAGACCTATAAACGCCCTATATGTTTGATGCTTAACCCTTCTTTCCTTTCTCTTCAGTCTTCTTACTCTTCTTTGTCATATGCTTGTGTTTATCAAGCATATAACTCACATAAGCAATAGGTTTCTCAACAAATGAATGAATTGTACAAGGCATTGAAGTATTATTTGTATTTAATGTTGCTGCTGCATGTCCAGCGACAAATATAATAGTCATATTTCAAAAAGATAGTAACATGTATGTGTTGCAAAACATTGCTTTAGTTAAATTGAAATTCCAGTTAACAGATTCTACAAGGCATTCAAGAAGAACTTTTAATCATCATTGAATCTGCTTCATGTCCAGCGACAAATATATCAATCAAAATACAAGAAGATAGTAACATGTATGTGTTGCAAAACATTGCTTTCAGTCAATTTAAAATCCTTCCAACATGTTCGAGTTTGCCCAACCAAAATACGATGTAGGACGCGTGTAAAAGAAACCCTGATTTATTGTATTGCTTTTTTTGGGTGTTTAATGCCACTTTCGTTACTACCGGCTTTTCATTGCGGACATTTTTTATCAGTAGAAACAAAAACAAAAACGAAACAAGTGGTAGCATCAGCAAAGTGAATATATCATTCATATATATCTGTAGTCGCTGGGTTGCTGTCTCATTGAGGGAAACTCGCATCTCCTTTTCTCCATTCAGCGTGCTCATGTCGTTTTTTTTATTTGCGTCACTAGGTTGCTGTCTCATTGACGTTTACCCCACATTCTGTTTGTTGCACACTACATATTTTAAAACATGCAGTTAAGGTGTTATTTCATGTATAATAAAGTGAGAAAATGCAGAAGAGAAGATAAAGGGACTTAATAGAAAAAGAAGAAAGGATATTTTGTTTTCTTCAAAAACGACCTGTTTGGTCACTCGTATATTAGTTGTCTATAAATATAGTCCATGTCAGTTTTATGAATGTAAACTATAAGAACTGTGTCTGTTAGGGGAAAATGTATGGCTCAAAATTATTAGTTATGTTATTTGTTTGATAGTGATGTATATCATCATTTCTTTAAATCTTATCTTTTTTAGTTGGTGTTATCGGATTAAGTGTCAGAGATGTATGAAAGGCAACTCTGTCTACTTAAACAGCGTAAAAATCGTAGATTTAAAAGTAGTGCGACTTTTCCCATCTGTCTAATGACTTTATTTCATGTCATTATTATAAGCAAAAATTCTCAATTAGTAAGCACACGAGTTAGTTCGTGTCAAGATGTACCACATATTTCAACTTATGTTTTATTTTTAATAGTAGCTATCAATCTTAAATGTGTGTTTGCAAACATACAAAAATATGTCTTCACTGGGAACTCCAGAGCTGAAACCTACAGACTTCAGTTTAGCAGGGACGTAACTCTATGACATTTTTGCACATAGAATCTTTACAAACACAGCCAGTGAAGCACAGTTGTGCTTTCCAACGACATGTCTTCTTAGCTACCGAATGATGCATCCAAATAATGACTGCGCAATACATTCTCAAAAATTTCGCAATTCTTGAACATAAACCACACCCTTTCGTTGTAAGAAAAAATGTTCTATATATAAAGGTGATGTGTTAAAGTTATACAACGAACATACTTTACTTTTATAAAGTTTAAACTTTAAGTATAAAGTTAAAACTGAAAGGTCTCCACACCATATGTATGTGGACACAAAGACCTATAAACGCCCTATATGTTTGATGCTTAACCCTTCTTTCCTTTCTCTTCAGTCTTCTTACTCTTCTTTGTCATATGCTTGTGTTTATCAAGCATATAACTCACATAAGCAATAGGTTTCTCAACAAATGAATGAATTGTACAAGGCATTGAAGTATTATTTGTATTTAATGTTGCTGCTGCATGTCCAGCGACAAATATAATAGTCATATTTCAAAAAGATAGTAACATGTATGTGTTGCAAAACATTGCTTTAGTTAAATTGAAATTCCAGTTAACAGATTCTACAAGGCATTCAAGAAGAACTTTTAATCATCATTGAATCTGCTTCATGTCCAGCGACAAATATACCAATCAAAATACAAGAAGATAGTAACATGTATGTGTTGCAAAACATTGCTTTCAGTCAATTTAAAATCCTTCCAACATGTTCGAGTTTGCCCAACCAAAATACGATGTAGGACGCGTGTAAAAGAAACCCTGATTTATTGTATCGCTTTTTTTTGGGTGTTTAATGCCACTTTCGTTACTACCGGCTTTTCATTGCGGACATTTTTTATCAGTAGAAACAAAAACAAAAACGAAACAAGTGGTAGCATCAGCAAAGTGAATATATCATTCATATATATCTGTAGTCGCTGGGTTGCTGTCTCATTGAGGGAAACTCGCATCTCCTTTTCTCCATTCAGCGTGCTCATGTCGTTTTTTTTATTTGCGTCACTAGGTTGCTGTCTCATTGACGTTTACCCCACATTCTGTTTGTTGCACACTACATATTTTAAAACATGCAGTTAAGGTGTTATTTCATGTATAATAAAGTGAGAAAATGCAGAAGAGAAGATAAAGGGACTTAATAGAAAAAGAAGAAAGGATATTTTGTTTTCTTCAAAAACGACCTGTTTGGTCACTCGTATATTAGTTGTCTATAAATATAGTCCATGTCAGTTTTATGAATGTAAACTATAAGAACTGTGTCTGTTAGGGGAAAATGTATGGCTCAAAATTATTAGTTATGTTATTTGTTTGATAGTGATGTATATCATCATTTCTTTAAATCTTATCTTTTTTAGTTGGTGTTATCGGATTAAGTGTCAGAGATGTATGAAAGGCAACTCTGTCTACTTAAACAGCGTAAAAATCGTAGATTTAAAAGTAGTGCGACTTTTCCCATGTGTCTAATGACTTTATTTCATGTCATTATTATAAGCAAAAATTCTCAATTAGTAAGCACACGAGTTAGTTCGTGTCAAGATGTACCACATATTTCAACTTATGTTTTATTTTTAATAGTAGCTATCAATCTTAAATGTGTGTTTGCAAATATACAAAAATATGTCTTCACTGGGAACTCCAGAGCTGAAACCTACAGACTTCAGTTTAGCAGGGACGTAACTCTATGACATTTTTGCACATAGAATCTTTACAAACACAGCCAGTGAAGCACAGTTGTGCTTTCCAACGACATGTCTTCTTAGCTACCGAATGATGCATCCAAATAATGACTGCGCAATACATTCTCAAAAATTTCGCAATTCTTGAACATAAACCACACCCTTTCGTTGTAAGAAAAAATGTTCTATATATAAAGGTGATGTGTTAAAGTTATACAACGAACATACTTTACTTTTATAAAGTTTAAACTTTAAGTATAAAGTTAAAACTGAAAGGTCTCCACACCATATGTATGTGGACACAAAGACCTATAAACGCCATATATGTTTGATGCTTAACCCTTCTTTCCTTTCTCTTCAGTCTTCTTACTCTTCTTTGTCATATGCTTGTGTTTATCAAGCATATAACTCACATAAGCAATAGGTTTCTCAACAAATGAATGAATTGTACAAGGCATTGAAGAATTATTTGTATTTAATGTTGCTGCTGCATGTCCAGCGACAAATATAATAGTCATATTTCAAAAAGATAGTAACATGTATGTGTTGCAAAACATTGCTTTAGTTAAATTGAAATTCCAGTTAACAGATTCTACAAGGCATTCAAGAAGAACTTTTAATCATCATTGAATCTGCTTCATGTCCAGCGACAAATATATCAATCAAAATACAAGAAGATAGTAACATGTATGTGTTGCAAAACATTGCTTTCAGTCAATTTAAAATCCTTCCAACATGTTCGAGTTTGCCCAACCAAAATACGATGTAGGACGCGTGTAAAAGAAACCCTGATTTATTGTATTGCTTTTTTTGGGTGTTTAATGCCACTTTCGTTACTACCGGCTTTTCATTGCGGACATTTTTTATCAGTAGAAACAAAAACAAAAACGAAACAAGTGGTAGCATCAGCAAAGTGAATATATCATTCATATATATCTGTAGTCGCTGGGTTGCTGTCTCATTGAGGGAAACTCGCATCTCCTTTTCTCCATTCAGCGTGCTCATGTCGTTTTTTTTATTTGCGTCACTAGGTTGCTGTCTCATTGACGTTTACCCCACATTCTGTTTGTTGCACACTACATATTTTAAAACATGCAGTTAAGGTGTTATTTCATGTATAATAAAGTGAGAAAATGCAGAAGAGAAGATAAAGGGACTTAATAGAAAAAGAAGAAAGGATATTTTGTTTTCTTCAAAAACGACCTGTTTGGTCACTCGTATATTAGTTGTCTATAAATATAGTCCATGTCAGTTTTATGAATGTAAACTATAAGAACTGTGTCTGTTAGGGGAAAATGTATGGCTCAAAATTATTAGTTATGTTATTTGTTTGATAGTGATGTATATCATCATTTCTTTAAATCTTATCTTTTTTAGTTGGTGTTATCGGATTAAGTGTCAGAGATGTATGAAAGGCAACTCTGTCTACTTAAACAGCGTAAAAATCGTAGATTTAAAAGTAGTGCGACTTTTCCCATCTGTCTAATGACTTTATTTCATGTCATTATTATAAGCAAAAATTCTCAATTAGTAAGCACACGAGTTAGTTCGTGTCAAGATGTACCACATATTTCAACTTATGTTTTATTTTTAATAGTAGCTATCAATCTTAAATGTGTGTTTGCAAACATACAAAAATATGTCTTCACTGGGAACTCCAGAGCTGAAACCTACAGACTTCAGTTTAGCAGGGACGTAACTCTATGACATTTTTGCACATAGAATCTTTACAAACACAGCCAGTGAAGCACAGTTGTGCTTTCCAACGACATGTCTTCTTAGCTACCGAATGATGCATCCAAATAATGACTGCGCAATACATTCTCAAAAATTTCGCAATTCTTGAACATAAACCACACCCTTTCGTTGTAAGAAAAAATGTTCTATATATAAAGGTGATGTGTTAAAGTTATACAACGAACATACTTTACTTTTATAAAGTTTAAACTTTAAGTATAAAGTTAAAACTGAAAGGTCTCCACACCATATGTATGTGGACACAAAGACCTATAAACGCCCTATATGTTTGATGCTTAACCCTTCTTTCCTTTCTCTTCAGTCTTCTTACTCTTCTTTGTCATATGCTTGTGTTTATCAAGCATATAACTCACATAAGCAATAGGTTTCTCAACAAATGAATGAATTGTACAAGGCATTGAAGTATTATTTGTATTTAATGTTGCTGCTGCATGTCCAGCGACAAATATAATAGTCATATTTCAAAAAGATAGTAACATGTATGTGTTGCAAAACATTGCTTTAGTTAAATTGAAATTCCAGTTAACAGATTCTACAAGGCATTCAAGAAGAACTTTTAATCATCATTGAATCTGCTTCATGTCCAGCGACAAATATATCAATCAAAATACAAGAAGATAGTAACATGTATGTGTTGCAAAACATTGCTTTCAGTCAATTTAAAATCCTTCCAACATGTTCGAGTTTGCCCAACCAAAATACGATGTAGGACGCGTGTAAAAGAAACCCTGATTTATTGTATTGCTTTTTTTGGGTGTTTAATGCCACTTTCGTTACTACCGGCTTTTCATTGCGGACATTTTTTATCAGTAGAAACAAAAACAAAAACGAAACAAGTGGTAGCATCAGCAAAGTGAATATATCATTCATATATATCTGTAGTCGCTGGGTTGCTGTCTCATTGAGGGAAACTCGCATCTCCTTTTCTCCATTCAGCGTGCTCATGTCGTTTTTTTTATTTGCGTCACTAGGTTGCTGTCTCATTGACGTTTACCCCACATTCTGTTTGTTGCACACTACATATTTTAAAACATGCAGTTAAGGTGTTATTTCATGTATAATAAAGTCAGAAAATGCAGAAGAGAAGATAAAGGGACTTAATAGAAAAAGAAGAAAGGATATTTTGTTTTCTTCAAAAACGACCTGTTTGGTCACTCGTATATTAGTTGTCTATAAATATAGTCCATGTCAGTTTTATGAATGTAAACTATAAGAACTGTGTCTGTTAGGGGAAAATGTATGGCTCAAAATTATTAGTTATGTTATTTGTTTGATAGTGATGTATATCATCATTTCTTTAAATCTTATCTTTTTTAGTTGGTGTTATCAGATTAAGTGTCAGAGATGTATGAAAGGCAACTCTGTCTACTTAAACAGCGTAAAAATCGTAGATTTAAAAGTAGTGCGACTTTTCCCATGTGTCTAATGACTTTATTTCATGTCATTATTAGAAGCAAAAATTCTCAATTAGTAAGCACACGAGTTAGTTCGTGTCAAGATGTACCACATATTTCAACTTATGTTTTATTTTTAATAGTAGCTATCAATCTTAAATGTGTGTTTGCAAATATACAAAAATATGTCTTCACTGGGAACTCCAGAGCTGAAACCTACAGACTTCAGTTTAGCAGGGACGTAACTCTATGACATTTTTGCACATAGAATCTTTACAAACACAGCCAGTGAAGCACAGTTGTGCTTTCCAACGACATGTCTTCTTAGCTACCGAATGATGCATCCAAATAATGACTGCGCAATACATTCTCAAAAATTTCGCAATTCTTGAACATAAACCACACCCTTTCGTTGTAAGAAAAAATGTTCTATATATAAAGGTGATGTGTTAAAGTTATACAACGAACATACTTTACTTTTATAAAGTTTAAACTTTAAGTATAAAGTTAAAACTGAAAGGTCTCCACACCATATGTATGTGGACACAAAGACCTATAAACGCCCTATATGTTTGATGCTTAACCCTTCTTTCCTTTCTCTTCAGTCTTCTTACTCTTCTTTGTCATATGCTTGTGTTTATCAAGCATATAACTCACATAAGCAATAGGTTTCTCAACAAATGAATGAATTGTACAAGGCATTGAAGAATTATTTGTATTTAATGTTGCTGCTGCATGTCCAGCGACAAATATAATAGTCATATTTCAAAAAGATAGTAACATGTATGTGTTGCAAAACATTGCTTTAGTTAAATTGAAATTCCAGTTAACAGATTCTACAAAGCATTCAAGAAGAACTTTTAATCATCATTGAATCTGCTTCATGTCCAGCGACAAATATATCAATCAAAATACAAGAAGATAGTAACATGTATGTGTTGCAAAACATTGCTTTCAGTCAATTTAAAATCCTTCCAACATGTTCGAGTTTGCCCAACCAAAATACGATGTAGGACGCGTGTAAAAGAAACCCTGATTTATTGTATTGCTTTTTTTGGGTGTTTAATGCCACTTTCGTTACTACCGGCTTTTCATTGCGGACATTTTTTATCAGTAGAAACAAAAACAAAAACGAAACAAGTGGTAGCATCAGCAAAGTGAATATATCATTCATATATATCTGTAGTCGCTGGGTTGCTGTCTCATTGAGGGAAACTCGCATCTCCTTTTCTCCATTCAGCGTGCTCATGTCGTTTTTTTTATTTGCGTCACTAGGTTGCTGTCTCATTGACGTTTACCCCACATTCTGTTTGTTGCACACTACATATTTTAAAACATGCAGTTAAGGTGTTATTTCATGTATAATAAAGTGAGAAAATGCAGAAGAGAAGATAAAGGGACTTAATAGAAAAAGAAGAAAGGATATTTTGTTTTCTTCAAAAACGACCTGTTTGGTCACTCGTATATTAGTTGTCTATAAATATAGTCCATGTCAGTTTTATGAATGTAAACTATAAGAACTGTGTCTGTTAGGGGAAAATGTATGGCTCAAAATTATTAGTTATGTTATTTGTTTGATAGTGATGTATATCATCATTTCTTTAAATCTTATCTTTTTTAGTTGGTGTTATCGGATTAAGTGTCAGAGATGTATGAAAGGCAACTCTGTCTACTTAAACAGCGTAAAAATCGTAGATTTAAAAGTAGTGCGACTTTTCCCATGTGTCTAATGACTTTATTTCATGTCATTATTATAAGCAAAAATTCTCAATTAGTAAGCACACGAGTTAGTTCGTGTCAAGATGTACCACATATTTCAACTTATGTTTTATTTTTAATAGTAGCTATCAATCTTAAATGTGTGTTTGCAAATATACAAAAATATGTCTTCACTGGGAACTCCAGAGCTGAAACCTACAGACTTCAGTTTAGCAGGGACGTAACTCTATGACATTTTTGCACATAGAATCTTTACAAACACAGCCAGTGAAGCACAGTTGTGCTTTCCAACGACATGTCTTCTTAGCTACCGAATGATGCATCCAAATAATGACTGCGCAATACATTCTCAAAAATTTCGCAATTCTTGAACATAAACCACACCCTTTCGTTGTAAGAAAAAATGTTCTATATATAAAGGTGATGTGTTAAAGTTATACAACGAACATACTTTACTTTTATAAAGTTTAAACTTTAAGTATAAAGTTAAAACTGAAAGGTCTCCACACCATATGTATGTGGACACAAAGACCTATAAACGCCCTATATGTTTGATGCTTAACCCTTCTTTCCTTTCTCTTCAGTCTTCTTACTCTTCTTTGTCATATGCTTGTGTTTATCAAGCATATAACTCACATAAGCAATAGGTTTCTCAACAAATGAATGAATTGTACAAGGCATTGAAGAATTATTTGTATTTAATGTTGCTGCTGCATGTCCAGCGACAAATATAATAGTCATATTTCAAAAAGATAGTAACATGTATGTGTTGCAAAACATTGCTTTAGTTAAATTGAAATTCCAGTTAACAGATTCTACAAGGCATTCAAGAAGAACTTTTAATCATCATTGAATCTGCTTCATGTCCAGCGACAAATATATCAATCAAAATACAAGAAGATAGTAACATGTATGTGTTGCAAAACATTGCTTTCAGTCAATTTAAAATCCTTCCAACATGTTCGAGTTTGCCCAACCAAAATACGATGTAGGACGCGTGTAAAAGAAACCCTGATTTATTGTATTGCTTTTTTTGGGTGTTTAATGCCACTTTCGTTACTACCGGCTTTTCATTGCGGACATTTTTTATCAGTAGAAACAAAAACAAAAACGAAACAAGTGGTAGCATCAGCAAAGTGAATATATCATTCATATATATCTGTAGTCGCTGGGTTGCTGTCTCATTGAGGGAAACTCGCATCTCCTTTTCTCCATTCAGCGTGCTCATGTCGTTTTTTTTATTTGCGTCACTAGGTTGCTGTCTCATTGACGTTTACCCCACATTCTGTTTGTTGCACACTACATATTTTAAAACATGCAGTTAAGGTGTTATTTCATGTATAATAAAGTCAGAAAATGCAGAAGAGAAGATAAAGGGACTTAATAGAAAAAGAAGAAAGGATATTTTGTTTTCTTCAAAAACGACCTGTTTGGTCACTCGTATATTAGTTGTCTATAAATATAGTCCATGTCAGTTTTATGAATGTAAACTATAAGAACTGTGTCTGTTAGGGGAAAATGTATGGCTCAAAATTATTAGTTATGTTATTTGTTTGATAGTGATGTATATCATCATTTCTTTAAATCTTATCTTTTTTAGTTGGTGTTATCAGATTAAGTGTCAGAGATGTATGAAAGGCAACTCTGTCTACTTAAACAGCGTAAAAATCGTAGATTTAAAAGTAGTGCGACTTTTCCCATGTGTCTAATGACTTTATTTCATGTCATTATTAGAAGCAAAAATTCTCAATTAGTAAGCACACGAGTTAGTTCGTGTCAAGATGTACCACATATTTCAACTTATGTTTTATTTTTAATAGTAGCTATCAATCTTAAATGTGTGTTTGCAAATATACAAAAATATGTCTTCACTGGGAACTCCAGAGCTGAAACCTACAGACTTCAGTTTAGCAGGGACGTAACTCTATGACATTTTTGCACATAGAATCTTTACAAACACAGCCAGTGAAGCACAGTTGTGCTTTCCAACGACATGTCTTCTTAGCTACCGAATGATGCATCCAAATAATGACTGCGCAATACATTCTCAAAAATTTCGCAATTCTTGAACATAAACCACACCCTTTCGTTGTAAGAAAAAATGTTCTATATATAAAGGTGATGTGTTAAAGTTATACAACGAACATACTTTACTTTTATAAAGTTTAAACTTTAAGTATAAAGTTAAAACTGAAAGGTCTCCACACCATATGTATGTGGACACAAAGACCTATAAACGCCCTATATGTTTGATGCTTAACCCTTCTTTCCTTTCTCTTCAGTCTTCTTACTCTTCTTTGTCATATGCTTGTGTTTATCAAGCATATAACTCACATAAGCAATAGGTTTCTCAACAAATGAATGAATTGTACAAGGCATTGAAGAATTATTTGTATTTAATGTTGCTGCTGCATGTCCAGCGACAAATATAATAGTCATATTTCAAAAAGATAGTAACATGTATGTGTTGCAAAACATTGCTTTAGTTAAATTGAAATTCCAGTTAACAGATTCTACAAAGCATTCAAGAAGAACTTTTAATCATCATTGAATCTGCTTCATGTCCAGCGACAAATATATCAATCAAAATACAAGAAGATAGTAACATGTATGTGTTGCAAAACATTGCTTTCAGTCAATTTAAAATCCTTCCAACATGTTCGAGTTTGCCCAACCAAAATACGATGTAGGACGCGTGTAAAAGAAACCCTGATTTATTGTATTGCTTTTTTTGGGTGTTTAATGCCACTTTCGTTACTACCGGCTTTTCATTGCGGACATTTTTTATCAGTAGAAACAAAAACAAAAACGAAACAAGTGGTAGCATCAGCAAAGTGAATATATCATTCATATATATCTGTAGTCGCTGGGTTGCTGTCTCATTGAGGGAAACTCGCATCTCCTTTTCTCCATTCAGCGTGCTCATGTCGTTTTTTTTATTTGCGTCACTAGGTTGCTGTCTCATTGACGTTTACCCCACATTCTGTTTGTTGCACACTACATATTTTAAAACATGCAGTTAAGGTGTTATTTCATGTATAATAAAGTGAGAAAATGCAGAAGAGAAGATAAAGGGACTTAATAGAAAAAGAAGAAAGGATATTTTGTTTTCTTCAAAAACGACCTGTTTGGTCACTCGTATATTAGTTGTCTATAAATATAGTCCATGTCAGTTTTATGAATGTAAACTATAAGAACTGTGTCTGTTAGGGGAAAATGTATGGCTCAAAATTATTAGTTATGTTATTTGTTTGATAGTGATGTATATCATCATTTCTTTAAATCTTATCTTTTTTAGTTGGTGTTATCGGATTAAGTGTCAGAGATGTATGAAAGGCAACTCTGTCTACTTAAACAGCGTAAAAATCGTAGATTTAAAAGTAGTGCGACTTTTCCCATGTGTCTAATGACTTTATTTCATGTCATTATTATAAGCAAAAATTCTCAATTAGTAAGCACACGAGTTAGTTCGTGTCAAGATGTACCACATATTTCAACTTATGTTTTATTTTTAATAGTAGCTATCAATCTTAAATGTGTGTTTGCAAATATACAAAAATATGTCTTCACTGGGAACTCCAGAGCTGAAACCTACAGACTTCAGTTTAGCAGGGACGTAACTCTATGACATTTTTGCACATAGAATCTTTACAAACACAGCCAGTGAAGCACAGTTGTGCTTTCCAACGACATGTCTTCTTAGCTACCGAATGATGCATCCAAATAATGACTGCGCAATACATTCTCAAAAATTTCGCAATTCTTGAACATAAACCACACCCTTTCGTTGTAAGAAAAAATGTTCTATATATAAAGGTGATGTGTTAAAGTTATACAACGAACATACTTTACTTTTATAAAGTTTAAACTTTAAGTATAAAGTTAAAACTGAAAGGTCTCCACACCATATGTATGTGGACACAAAGACCTATAAACGCCATATATGTTTGATGCTTAACCCTTCTTTCCTTTCTCTTCAGTCTTCTTACTCTTCTTTGTCATATGCTTGTGTTTATCAAGCATATAACTCACATAAGCAATAGGTTTCTCAACAAATGAATGAATTGTACAAGGCATTGAAGAATTATTTGTATTTAATGTTGCTGCTGCATGTCCAGCGACAAATATAATAGTCATATTTCAAAAAGATAGTAACATGTATGTGTTGCAAAACATTGCTTTAGTTAAATTGAAATTCCAGTTAACAGATTCTACAAGGCATTCAAGAAGAACTTTTAATCATCATTGAATCTGCTTCATGTCCAGCGACAAATATATCAATCAAAATACAAGAAGATAGTAACATGTATGTGTTGCAAAACATTGCTTTCAGTCAATTTAAAATCCTTCCAACATGTTCGAGTTTGCCCAACCAAAATACGATGTAGGACGCGTGTAAAAGAAACCCTGATTTATTGTATTGCTTTTTTTGGGTGTTTAATGCCACTTTCGTTACTACCGGCTTTTCATTGCGGACATTTTTTATCAGTAGAAACAAAAACAAAAACGAAACAAGTGGTAGCATCAGCAAAGTGAATATATCATTCATATATATCTGTAGTCGCTGGGTTGCTGTCTCATTGAGGGAAACTCGCATCTCCTTTTCTCCATTCAGCGTGCTCATGTCGTTTTTTTTATTTGCGTCACTAGGTTGCTGTCTCATTGACGTTTACCCCACATTCTGTTTGTTGCACACTACATATTTTAAAACATGCAGTTAAGGTGTTATTTCATGTATAATAAAGTGAGAAAATGCAGAAGAGAAGATAAAGGGACTTAATAGAAAAAGAAGAAAGGATATTTTGTTTTCTTCAAAAACGACCTGTTTGGTCACTCGTATATTAGTTGTCTATAAATATAGTCCATGTCAGTTTTATGAATGTAAACTATAAGAACTGTGTCTGTTAGGGGAAAATGTATGGCTCAAAATTATTAGTTATGTTATTTGTTTGATAGTGATGTATATCATCATTTCTTTAAATCTTATCTTTTTTAGTTGGTGTTATCGGATTAAGTGTCAGAGATGTATGAAAGGCAACTCTGTCTACTTAAACAGCGTAAAAATCGTAGATTTAAAAGTAGTGCGACTTTTCCCATGTGTCTAATGACTTTATTTCATGTCATTATTATAAGCAAAAATTCTCAATTAGTAAGCACACGAGTTAGTTCGTGTCAAGATGTACCACATATTTCAACTTATGTTTTATTTTTAATAGTAGCTATCAATCTTAAATGTGTGTTTGCAAACATACAAAAATATGTCTTCACTGGGAACTCCAGAGCTGAAACCTACAGACTTCAGTTTAGCAGGGACGTAACTCTATGACATTTTTGCACATAGAATCTTTACAAACACAGCCAGTGAAGCACAGTTGTGCTTTCCAACGACATGTCTTCTTAGCTACCGAATGATGCATCCAAATAATGACTGCGCAATACATTCTCAAAAATTTCGCAATTCTTGAACATAAACCACACCCTTTCGTTGTAAGAAAAAATGTTCTATATATAAAGGTGATGTGTTAAAGTTATACAACGAACATACTTTACTTTTATAAAGTTTAAACTTTAAGTATAAAGTTAAAACTGAAAGGTCTCCACACCATATGTATGTGGACACAAAGACCTATAAACGCCCTATATGTTTGATGCTTAACCCTTCTTTCCTTTCTCTTCAGTCTTCTTACTCTTCTTTGTCATATGCTTGTGTTTATCAAGCATATAACTCACATAAGCAATAGGTTTCTCAACAAATGAATGAATTGTACAAGGCATTGAAGTATTATTTGTATTTAATGTTGCTGCTGCATGTCCAGCGACAAATATAATAGTCATATTTCAAAAAGATAGTAACATGTATGTGTTGCAAAACATTGCTTTAGTTAAATTGAAATTCCAGTTAACAGATTCTACAAAGCATTCAAGAAGAACTTTTAATCATCATTGAATCTGCTTCATGTCCAGCGACAAATATATCAATCAAAATACAAGAAGATAGTAACATGTATGTGTTGCAAAACATTGCTTTCAGTCAATTTAAAATCCTTCCAACATGTTCGAGTTTGCCCAACCAAAATACGATGTAGGACGCGTGTAAAAGAAACCCTGATTTATTGTATTGCTTTTTTTGGGTGTTTAATGCCACTTTCGTTACTACCGGCTTTTCATTGCGGACATTTTTTATCAGTAGAAACAAAAACAAAAACGAAACAAGTGGTAGCATCAGCAAAGTGAATATATCATTCATATATATCTGTAGTCGCTGGGTTGCTGTCTCATTGAGGGAAACTCGCATCTCCTTTTCTCCATTCAGCGTGCTCATGTCGTTTTTTTTATTTGCGTCACTAGGTTGCTGTCTCATTGACGTTTACCCCACATTCTGTTTGTTGCACACTACATATTTTAAAACATGCAGTTAAGGTGTTATTTCATGTATAATAAAGTGAGAAAATGCAGAAGAGAAGATAAAGGGACTTAATAGAAAAAGAAGAAAGGATATTTTGTTTTCTTCAAAAACGACCTGTTTGGTCACTCGTATATTAGTTGTCTATAAATATAGTCCATGTCAGTTTTATGAATGTAAACTATAAGAACTGTGTCTGTTAGGGGAAAATGTATGGCTCAAAATTATTAGTTATGTTATTTGTTTGATAGTGATGTATATCATCATTTCTTTAAATCTTATCTTTTTTAGTTGGTGTTATCGGATTAAGTGTCAGAGATGTATGAAAGGCAACTCTGTCTACTTAAACAGCGTAAAAATCGTAGATTTAAAAGTAGTGCGACTTTTCCCATCTGTCTAATGACTTTATTTCATGTCATTATTATAAGCAAAAATTCTCAATTAGTAAGCACACGAGTTAGTTCGTGTCAAGATGTACCACATATTTCAACTTATGTTTTATTTTTAATAGTAGCTATCAATCTTAAATGTGTGTTTGCAAACATACAAAAATATGTCTTCACTGGGAACTCCAGAGCTGAAACCTACAGACTTCAGTTTAGCAGGGACGTAACTCTATGACATTTTTGCACATAGAATCTTTACAAACACAGCCAGTGAAGCACAGTTGTGCTTTCCAACGACATGTCTTCTTAGCTACCGAATGATGCATCCAAATAATGACTGCGCAATACATTCTCAAAAATTTCGCAATTCTTGAACATAAACCACACCCTTTCGTTGTAAGAAAAAATGTTCTATATATAAAGGTGATGTGTTAAAGTTATACAACGAACATACTTTACTTTTATAAAGTTTAAACTTTAAGTATAAAGTTAAAACTGAAAGGTCTCCACACCATATGTATGTGGACACAAAGACCTATAAACGCCCTATATGTTTGATGCTTAACCCTTCTTTCCTTTCTCTTCAGTCTTCTTACTCTTCTTTGTCATATGCTTGTGTTTATCAAGCATATAACTCACATAAGCAATAGGTTTCTCAACAAATGAATGAATTGTACAAGGCATTGAAGTATTATTTGTATTTAATGTTGCTGCTGCATGTCCAGCGACAAATATAATAGTCATATTTCAAAAAGATAGTAACATGTATGTGTTGCAAAACATTGCTTTAGTTAAATTGAAATTCCAGTTAACAGATTCTACAAGGCATTCAAGAAGAACTTTTAATCATCATTGAATCTGCTTCATGTCCAGCGACAAATATATCAATCAAAATACAAGAAGATAGTAACATGTATGTGTTGCAAAACATTGCTTTCAGTCAATTTAAAATCCTTCCAACATGTTCGAGTTTGCCCAACCAAAATACGATGTAGGACGCGTGTAAAAGAAACCCTGATTTATTGTATTGCTTTTTTTGGGTGTTTAATGCCACTTTCGTTACTACCGGCTTTTCATTGCGGACATTTTTTATCAGTAGAAACAAAAACAAAAACGAAACAAGTGGTAGCATCAGCAAAGTGAATATATCATTCATATATATCTGTAGTCGCTGGGTTGCTGTCTCATTGAGGGAAACTCGCATCTCCTTTTCTCCATTCAGCGTGCTCATGTCGTTTTTTTTATTTGCGTCACTAGGTTGCTGTCTCATTGACGTTTACCCCACATTCTGTTTGTTGCACACTACATATTTTAAAACATGCAGTTAAGGTGTTATTTCATGTATAATAAAGTCAGAAAATGCAGAAGAGAAGATAAAGGGACTTAATAGAAAAAGAAGAAAGGATATTTTGTTTTCTTCAAAAACGACCTGTTTGGTCACTCGTATATTAGTTGTCTATAAATATAGTCCATGTCAGTTTTATGAATGTAAACTATAAGAACTGTGTCTGTTAGGGGAAAATGTATGGCTCAAAATTATTAGTTATGTTATTTGTTTGATAGTGATGTATATCATCATTTCTTTAAATCTTATCTTTTTTAGTTGGTGTTATCAGATTAAGTGTCAGAGATGTATGAAAGGCAACTCTGTCTACTTAAACAGCGTAAAAATCGTAGATTTAAAAGTAGTGCGACTTTTCCCATGTGTCTAATGACTTTATTTCATGTCATTATTAGAAGCAAAAATTCTCAATTAGTAAGCACACGAGTTAGTTCGTGTCAAGATGTACCACATATTTCAACTTATGTTTTATTTTTAATAGTAGCTATCAATCTTAAATGTGTGTTTGCAAATATACAAAAATATGTCTTCACTGGGAACTCCAGAGCTGAAACCTACAGACTTCAGTTTAGCAGGGACGTAACTCTATGACATTTTTGCACATAGAATCTTTACAAACACAGCCAGTGAAGCACAGTTGTGCTTTCCAACGACATGTCTTCTTAGCTACCGAATGATGCATCCAAATAATGACTGCGCAATACATTCTCAAAAATTTCGCAATTCTTGAACATAAACCACACCCTTTCGTTGTAAGAAAAAATGTTCTATATATAAAGGTGATGTGTTAAAGTTATACAACGAACATACTTTACTTTTATAAAGTTTAAACTTTAAGTATAAAGTTAAAACTGAAAGGTCTCCACACCATATGTATGTGGACACAAAGACCTATAAACGCCCTATATGTTTGATGCTTAACCCTTCTTTCCTTTCTCTTCAGTCTTCTTACTCTTCTTTGTCATATGCTTGTGTTTATCAAGCATATAACTCACATAAGCAATAGGTTTCTCAACAAATGAATGAATTGTACAAGGCATTGAAGAATTATTTGTATTTAATGTTGCTGCTGCATGTCCAGCGACAAATATAATAGTCATATTTCAAAAAGATAGTAACATGTATGTGTTGCAAAACATTGCTTTAGTTAAATTGAAATTCCAGTTAACAGATTCTACAAAGCATTCAAGAAGAACTTTTAATCATCATTGAATCTGCTTCATGTCCAGCGACAAATATATCAATCAAAATACAAGAAGATAGTAACATGTATGTGTTGCAAAACATTGCTTTCAGTCAATTTAAAATCCTTCCAACATGTTCGAGTTTGCCCAACCAAAATACGATGTAGGACGCGTGTAAAAGAAACCCTGATTTATTGTATTGCTTTTTTTGGGTGTTTAATGCCACTTTCGTTACTACCGGCTTTTCATTGCGGACATTTTTTATCAGTAGAAACAAAAACAAAAACGAAACAAGTGGTAGCATCAGCAAAGTGAATATATCATTCATATATATCTGTAGTCGCTGGGTTGCTGTCTCATTGAGGGAAACTCGCATCTCCTTTTCTCCATTCAGCGTGCTCATGTCGTTTTTTTTATTTGCGTCACTAGGTTGCTGTCTCATTGACGTTTACCCCACATTCTGTTTGTTGCACACTACATATTTTAAAACATGCAGTTAAGGTGTTATTTCATGTATAATAAAGTGAGAAAATGCAGAAGAGAAGATAAAGGGACTTAATAGAAAAAGAAGAAAGGATATTTTGTTTTCTTCAAAAACGACCTGTTTGGTCACTCGTATATTAGTTGTCTATAAATATAGTCCATGTCAGTTTTATGAATGTAAACTATAAGAACTGTGTCTGTTAGGGGAAAATGTATGGCTCAAAATTATTAGTTATGTTATTTGTTTGATAGTGATGTATATCATCATTTCTTTAAATCTTATCTTTTTTAGTTGGTGTTATCGGATTAAGTGTCAGAGATGTATGAAAGGCAACTCTGTCTACTTAAACAGCGTAAAAATCGTAGATTTAAAAGTAGTGCGACTTTTCCCATGTGTCTAATGACTTTATTTCATGTCATTATTATAAGCAAAAATTCTCAATTAGTAAGCACACGAGTTAGTTCGTGTCAAGATGTACCACATATTTCAACTTATGTTTTATTTTTAATAGTAGCTATCAATCTTAAATGTGTGTTTGCAAATATACAAAAATATGTCTTCACTGGGAACTCCAGAGCTGAAACCTACAGACTTCAGTTTAGCAGGGACGTAACTCTATGACATTTTTGCACATAGAATCTTTACAAACACAGCCAGTGAAGCACAGTTGTGCTTTCCAACGACATGTCTTCTTAGCTACCGAATGATGCATCCAAATAATGACTGCGCAATACATTCTCAAAAATTTCGCAATTCTTGAACATAAACCACACCCTTTCGTTGTAAGAAAAAATGTTCTATATATAAAGGTGATGTGTTAAAGTTATACAACGAACATACTTTACTTTTATAAAGTTTAAACTTTAAGTATAAAGTTAAAACTGAAAGGTCTCCACACCATATGTATGTGGACACAAAGACCTATAAACGCCCTATATGTTTGATGCTTAACCCTTCTTTCCTTTCTCTTCAGTCTTCTTACTCTTCTTTGTCATATGCTTGTGTTTATCAAGCATATAACTCACATAAGCAATAGGTTTCTCAACAAATGAATGAATTGTACAAGGCATTGAAGAATTATTTGTATTTAATGTTGCTGCTGCATGTCCAGCGACAAATATAATAGTCATATTTCAAAAAGATAGTAACATGTATGTGTTGCAAAACATTGCTTTAGTTAAATTGAAATTCCAGTTAACAGATTCTACAAGGCATTCAAGAAGAACTTTTAATCATCATTGAATCTGCTTCATGTCCAGCGACAAATATATCAATCAAAATACAAGAAGATAGTAACATGTATGTGTTGCAAAACATTGCTTTCAGTCAATTTAAAATCCTTCCAACATGTTCGAGTTTGCCCAACCAAAATACGATGTAGGACGCGTGTAAAAGAAACCCTGATTTATTGTATTGCTTTTTTTGGGTGTTTAATGCCACTTTCGTTACTACCGGCTTTTCATTGCGGACATTTTTTATCAGTAGAAACAAAAACAAAAACGAAACAAGTGGTAGCATCAGCAAAGTGAATATATCATTCATATATATCTGTAGTCGCTGGGTTGCTGTCTCATTGAGGGAAACTCGCATCTCCTTTTCTCCATTCAGCGTGCTCATGTCGTTTTTTTTATTTGCGTCACTAGGTTGCTGTCTCATTGACGTTTACCCCACATTCTGTTTGTTGCACACTACATATTTTAAAACATGCAGTTAAGGTGTTATTTCATGTATAATAAAGTCAGAAAATGCAGAAGAGAAGATAAAGGGACTTAATAGAAAAAGAAGAAAGGATATTTTGTTTTCTTCAAAAACGACCTGTTTGGTCACTCGTATATTAGTTGTCTATAAATATAGTCCATGTCAGTTTTATGAATGTAAACTATAAGAACTGTGTCTGTTAGGGGAAAATGTATGGCTCAAAATTATTAGTTATGTTATTTGTTTGATAGTGATGTATATCATCATTTCTTTAAATCTTATCTTTTTTAGTTGGTGTTATCAGATTAAGTGTCAGAGATGTATGAAAGGCAACTCTGTCTACTTAAACAGCGTAAAAATCGTAGATTTAAAAGTAGTGCGACTTTTCCCATGTGTCTAATGACTTTATTTCATGTCATTATTAGAAGCAAAAATTCTCAATTAGTAAGCACACGAGTTAGTTCGTGTCAAGATGTACCACATATTTCAACTTATGTTTTATTTTTAATAGTAGCTATCAATCTTAAATGTGTGTTTGCAAATATACAAAAATATGTCTTCACTGGGAACTCCAGAGCTGAAACCTACAGACTTCAGTTTAGCAGGGACGTAACTCTATGACATTTTTGCACATAGAATCTTTACAAACACAGCCAGTGAAGCACAGTTGTGCTTTCCAACGACATGTCTTCTTAGCTACCGAATGATGCATCCAAATAATGACTGCGCAATACATTCTCAAAAATTTCGCAATTCTTGAACATAAACCACACCCTTTCGTTGTAAGAAAAAATGTTCTATATATAAAGGTGATGTGTTAAAGTTATACAACGAACATACTTTACTTTTATAAAGTTTAAACTTTAGGTATAAAGTTAAAACTGAAAGGTCTCCACACCATATGTATGTGGACACAAAGACCTATAAACGCCCTATATGTTTGATGCTTAACCCTTCTTTCCTTTCTCTTCAGTCTTCTTACTCTTCTTTGTCATATGCTTGTGTTTATCAAGCATATAACTCACATAAGCAATAGGTTTCTCAACAAATGAATGAATTGTACAAGGCATTGAAGAATTATTTGTATTTAATGTTGCTGCTGCATGTCCAGCGACAAATATAATAGTCATATTTCAAAAAGATAGTAACATGTATGTGTTGCAAAACATTGCTTTAGTTAAATTGAAATTCCAGTTAACAGATTCTACAAAGCATTCAAGAAGAACTTTTAATCATCATTGAATCTGCTTCATGTCCAGCGACAAATATATCAATCAAAATACAAGAAGATAGTAACATGTATGTGTTGCAAAACATTGCTTTCAGTCAATTTAAAATCCTTCCAACATGTTCGAGTTTGCCCAACCAAAATACGATGTAGGACGCGTGTAAAAGAAACCCTGATTTATTGTATTGCTTTTTTTGGGTGTTTAATGCCACTTTCGTTACTACCGGCTTTTCATTGCGGACATTTTTTATCAGTAGAAACAAAAACAAAAACGAAACAAGTGGTAGCATCAGCAAAGTGAATATATCATTCATATATATCTGTAGTCGCTGGGTTGCTGTCTCATTGAGGGAAACTCGCATCTCCTTTTCTCCATTCAGCGTGCTCATGTCGTTTTTTTTATTTGCGTCACTAGGTTGCTGTCTCATTGACGTTTACCCCACATTCTGTTTGTTGCACACTACATATTTTAAAACATGCAGTTAAGGTGTTATTTCATGTATAATAAAGTGAGAAAATGCAGAAGAGAAGATAAAGGGACTTAATAGAAAAAGAAGAAAGGATATTTTGTTTTCTTCAAAAACGACCTGTTTGGTCACTCGTATATTAGTTGTCTATAAATATAGTCCATGTCAGTTTTATGAATGTAAACTATAAGAACTGTGTCTGTTAGGGGAAAATGTATGGCTCAAAATTATTAGTTATGTTATTTGTTTGATAGTGATGTATATCATCATTTCTTTAAATCTTATCTTTTTTAGTTGGTGTTATCGGATTAAGTGTCAGAGATGTATGAAAGGCAACTCTGTCTACTTAAACAGCGTAAAAATCGTAGATTTAAAAGTAGTGCGACTTTTCCCATGTGTCTAATGACTTTATTTCATGTCATTATTATAAGCAAAAATTCTCAATTAGTAAGCACACGAGTTAGTTCGTGTCAAGATGTACCACATATTTCAACTTATGTTTTATTTTTAATAGTAGCTATCAATCTTAAATGTGTGTTTGCAAATATACAAAAATATGTCTTCACTGGGAACTCCAGAGCTGAAACCTACAGACTTCAGTTTAGCAGGGACGTAACTCTATGACATTTTTGCACATAGAATCTTTACAAACACAGCCAGTGAAGCACAGTTGTGCTTTCCAACGACATGTCTTCTTAGCTACCGAATGATGCATCCAAATAATGACTGCGCAATACATTCTCAAAAATTTCGCAATTCTTGAACATAAACCACACCCTTTCGTTGTAAGAAAAAATGTTCTATATATAAAGGTGATGTGTTAAAGTTATACAACGAACATACTTTACTTTTATAAAGTTTAAACTTTAAGTATAAAGTTAAAACTGAAAGGTCTCCACACCATATGTATGTGGACACAAAGACCTATAAACGCCATATATGTTTGATGCTTAACCCTTCTTTCCTTTCTCTTCAGTCTTCTTACTCTTCTTTGTCATATGCTTGTGTTTATCAAGCATATAACTCACATAAGCAATAGGTTTCTCAACAAATGAATGAATTGTACAAGGCATTGAAGAATTATTTGTATTTAATGTTGCTGCTGCATGTCCAGCGACAAATATAATAGTCATATTTCAAAAAGATAGTAACATGTATGTGTTGCAAAACATTGCTTTAGTTAAATTGAAATTCCAGTTAACAGATTCTACAAGGCATTCAAGAAGAACTTTTAATCATCATTGAATCTGCTTCATGTCCAGCGACAAATATATCAATCAAAATACAAGAAGATAGTAACATGTATGTGTTGCAAAACATTGCTTTCAGTCAATTTAAAATCCTTCCAACATGTTCGAGTTTGCCCAACCAAAATACGATGTAGGACGCGTGTAAAAGAAACCCTGATTTATTGTATTGCTTTTTTTGGGTGTTTAATGCCACTTTCGTTACTACCGGCTTTTCATTGCGGACATTTTTTATCAGTAGAAACAAAAACAAAAACGAAACAAGTGGTAGCATCAGCAAAGTGAATATATCATTCATATATATCTGTAGTCGCTGGGTTGCTGTCTCATTGAGGGAAACTCGCATCTCCTTTTCTCCATTCAGCGTGCTCATGTCGTTTTTTTTATTTGCGTCACTAGGTTGCTGTCTCATTGACGTTTACCCCACATTCTGTTTGTTGCACACTACATATTTTAAAACATGCAGTTAAGGTGTTATTTCATGTATAATAAAGTGAGAAAATGCAGAAGAGAAGATAAAGGGACTTAATAGAAAAAGAAGAAAGGATATTTTGTTTTCTTCAAAAACGACCTGTTTGGTCACTCGTATATTAGTTGTCTATAAATATAGTCCATGTCAGTTTTATGAATGTAAACTATAAGAACTGTGTCTGTTAGGGGAAAATGTATGGCTCAAAATTATTAGTTATGTTATTTGTTTGATAGTGATGTATATCATCATTTCTTTAAATCTTATCTTTTTTAGTTGGTGTTATCGGATTAAGTGTCAGAGATGTATGAAAGGCAACTCTGTCTACTTAAACAGCGTAAAAATCGTAGATTTAAAAGTAGTGCGACTTTTCCCATGTGTCTAATGACTTTATTTCATGTCATTATTATAAGCAAAAATTCTCAATTAGTAAGCACACGAGTTAGTTCGTGTCAAGATGTACCACATATTTCAACTTATGTTTTATTTTTAATAGTAGCTATCAATCTTAAATGTGTGTTTGCAAACATACAAAAATATGTCTTCACTGGGAACTCCAGAGCTGAAACCTACAGACTTCAGTTTAGCAGGGACGTAACTCTATGACATTTTTGCACATAGAATCTTTACAAACACAGCCAGTGAAGCACAGTTGTGCTTTCCAACGACATGTCTTCTTAGCTACCGAATGATGCATCCAAATAATGACTGCGCAATACATTCTCAAAAATTTCGCAATTCTTGAACATAAACCACACCCTTTCGTTGTAAGAAAAAATGTTCTATATATAAAGGTGATGTGTTAAAGTTATACAACGAACATACTTTACTTTTATAAAGTTTAAACTTTAAGTATAAAGTTAAAACTGAAAGGTCTCCACACCATATGTATGTGGACACAAAGACCTATAAACGCCCTATATGTTTGATGCTTAACCCTTCTTTCCTTTCTCTTCAGTCTTCTTACTCTTCTTTGTCATATGCTTGTGTTTATCAAGCATATAACTCACATAAGCAATAGGTTTCTCAACAAATGAATGAATTGTACAAGGCATTGAAGTATTATTTGTATTTAATGTTGCTGCTGCATGTCCAGCGACAAATATAATAGTCATATTTCAAAAAGATAGTAACATGTATGTGTTGCAAAACATTGCTTTAGTTAAATTGAAATTCCAGTTAACAGATTCTACAAGGCATTCAAGAAGAACTTTTAATCATCATTGAATCTGCTTCATGTCCAGCGACAAATATACCAATCAAAATACAAGAAGATAGTAACATGTATGTGTTGCAAAACATTGCTTTCAGTCAATTTAAAATCCTTCCAACATGTTCGAGTTTGCCCAACCAAAATACGATGTAGGACGCGTGTAAAAGAAACCCTGATTTATTGTATTGCTTTTTTTTGGGTGTTTAATGCCACTTTCGTTACTACCGGCTTTTCATTGCGGACATTTTTTATCAGTAGAAACAAAAACAAAAACGAAACAAGTGGTAGCATCAGCAAAGTGAATATATCATTCATATATATCTGTAGTCGCTGGGTTGCTGTCTCATTGAGGGAAACTCGCATCTCCTTTTCTCCATTCAGCGTGCTCATGTCGTTTTTTTTATTTGCGTCACTAGGTTGCTGTCTCATTGACGTTTACCCCACATTCTGTTTGTTGCACACTACATATTTTAAAACATGCAGTTAAGGTGTTATTTCATGTATAATAAAGTCAGAAAATGCAGAAGAGAAGATAAAGGGACTTAATAGAAAAAGAAGAAAGGATATTTTGTTTTCTTCAAAAACGACCTGTTTGGTCACTCGTATATTAGTTGTCTATAAATATAGTCCATGTCAGTTTTATGAATGTAAACTATAAGAACTGTGTCTGTTAGGGGAAAATGTATGGCTCAAAATTATTAGTTATGTTATTTGTTTGATAGTGATGTATATCATCATTTCTTTAAATCTTATCTTTTTTAGTTGGTGTTATCAGATTAAGTGTCAGAGATGTATGAAAGGCAACTCTGTCTACTTAAACAGCGTAAAAATCGTAGATTTAAAAGTAGTGCGACTTTTCCCATGTGTCTAATGACTTTATTTCATGTCATTATTATAAGCAAAAATTCTCAATTAGTAAGCACACGAGTTAGTTCGTGTCAAGATGTACCACATATTTCAACTTATGTTTTATTTTTAATAGTAGCTATCAATCTTAAATGTGTGTTTGCAAACATACAAAAATATGTCTTCACTGGGAACTCCAGAGCTGAAACCTACAGACTTCAGTTTAGCAGGGACGTAACTCTATGACATTTTTGCACATAGAATCTTTACAAACACAGCCAGTGAAGCACAGTTGTGCTTTCCAACGACATGTCTTCTTAGCTACCGAATGATGCATCCAAATAATGACTGCGCAATACATTCTCAAAAATTTCGCAATTCTTGAACATAAACCACACCCTTTCGTTGTAAGAAAAAATGTTCTATATATAAAGGTGATGTGTTAAAGTTATACAACGAACATACTTTACTTTTATAAAGTTTAAACTTTAAGTATAAAGTTAAAACTGAAAGGTCTCCACACCATATGTATGTGGACACAAAGACCTATAAACGCCCTATATGTTTGATGCTTAACCCTTCTTTCCTTTCTCTTCAGTCTTCTTACTCTTCTTTGTCATATGCTTGTGTTTATCAAGCATATAACTCACATAAGCAATAGGTTTCTCAACAAATGAATGAATTGTACAAGGCATTGAAGTATTATTTGTATTTAATGTTGCTGCTGCATGTCCAGCGACAAATATAATAGTCATATTTCAAAAAGATAGTAACATGTATGTGTTGCAAAACATTGCTTTAGTTAAATTGAAATTCCAGTTAACAGATTCTACAAGGCATTCAAGAAGAACTTTTAATCATCATTGAATCTGCTTCATGTCCAGCGACAAATATATCAATCAAAATACAAGAAGATAGTAACATGTATGTGTTGCAAAACATTGCTTTCAGTCAATTTAAAATCCTTCCAACATGTTCGAGTTTGCCCAACCAAAATACGATGTAGGACGCGTGTAAAAGAAACCCTGATTTATTGTATTGCTTTTTTTGGGTGTTTAATGCCACTTTCGTTACTACCGGCTTTTCATTGCGGACATTTTTTATCAGTAGAAACAAAAACAAAAACGAAACAAGTGGTAGCATCAGCAAAGTGAATATATCATTCATATATATCTGTAGTCGCTGGGTTGCTGTCTCATTGAGGGAAACTCGCATCTCCTTTTCTCCATTCAGCGTGCTCATGTCGTTTTTTTTATTTGCGTCACTAGGTTGCTGTCTCATTGACGTTTACCCCACATTCTGTTTGTTGCACACTACATATTTTAAAACATGCAGTTAAGGTGTTATTTCATGTATAATAAAGTGAGAAAATGCAGAAGAGAAGATAAAAGGACTTAATAGAAAAAGAAGAAAGGATATTTTGTTTTCTTCAAAAACGACCTGTTTGGTCACTCGTATATTAGTTGTCTATAAATATAGTCCATGTCAGTTTGATGAATGTAAACTATAAGAACTGTGTCTTTTAGGGGAAAATGTATGGCTCAAAATTATTAGTTATGTTATTTGTTTGATAGTGATGTATATCATCATTTCTTTAAATCTTATCTTTTTTAGTTGGTGTTATCGGATTAAGTGTCAGAGATGTATGAAAGGCAACTCTGTCTACTTAAACAGCGTAAAAATCGTAGATTTAAAAGTAGTGCGACTTTTCCCATGTGTCTAATGACTTTATTTCATGTCATTATTATAAGCAAAAATTCTCAATTAGTAAGCACACGAGTTAGTTCGTGTCAAGATGTACCACATATTTCAACTTATGTTTTATTTTTAATAGTAGCTATCAATCTTAAATGTGTGTTTGCAAACATACAAAAATATGTCTTCACTGGGAACTCCAGAGCTGAAACCTACAGACTTCAGTTTAGCAGGGACGTAACTCTATGACATTTTTGCACATAGAATCTTTACAAACACAGCCAGTGAAGCACAGTTGTGCTTTCCAACGACATGTCTTCTTAGCTACCGAATGATGCATCCAAATAATGACTGCGCAATACATTCTCAAAAATTTCGCAATTCTTGAACATAAACCACACCCTTTCGTTGTAAGAAAAAATGTTCTATATATAAAGGTGATGTGTTAAAGTTATACAACGAACATACTTTACTTTTATAAAGTTTAAACTTTAAGTATAAAGTTAAAACTGAAAGGTCTCCACACCATATGTATGTGGACACAAAGACCTATAAACGCCCTATATGTTTGATGCTTAACCCTTCTTTCCTTTCTCTTCAGTCTTCTTACTCTTCTTTGTCATATGCTTGTGTTTATCAAGCATATAACTCACATAAGCAATAGGTTTCTCAACAAATGAATGAATTGTACAAGGCATTGAAGTATTATTTGTATTTAATGTTGCTGCTGCATGTCCAGCGACAAATATAATAGTCATATTTCAAAAAGATAGTAACATGTATGTGTTGCAAAACATTGCTTTAGTTAAATTGAAATTCCAGTTAACAGATTCTACAAGGCATTCAAGAAGAACTTTTAATCATCATTGAATCTGCTTCATGTCCAGCGACAAATATACCAATCAAAATACAAGAAGATAGTAACATGTATGTGTTGCAAAACATTGCTTTCAGTCAATTTAAAATCCTTCCAACATGTTCGAGTTTGCCCAACCAAAATACGATGTAGGACGCGTGTAAAAGAAACCCTGATTTATTGTATTGCTTTTTTTTGGGTGTTTAATGCCACTTTCGTTACTACCGGCTTTTCATTGCGGACATTTTTTATCAGTAGAAACAAAAACAAAAACGAAACAAGTGGTAGCATCAGCAAAGTGAATATATCATTCATATATATCTGTAGTCGCTGGGTTGCTGTCTCATTGAGGGAAACTTGCATCTCCTTTTCTCCATTCAGCGTGCTCATGTCGTTTTTTTTATTTGCGTCACTAGGTTGCTGTCTCATTGACGTTTACCCCACATTCTGTTTGTTGCACACTACATATTTTAAAACATGCAGTTAAGGTGTTATTTCATGTATAATAAAGTGAGAAAATGCAGAAGAGAAGATAAAGGGACTTAATAGAAAAAGAAGAAAGGATATTTTGTTTTCTTCAAAAACGACCTGTTTGGTCACTCGTATATTAGTTGTCTATAAATATAGTCCATGTCAGTTTTATGAATGTAAACTATAAGAACTGTGTCTGTTAGGGGAAAATGTATGGCTCAAAATTATTAGTTATGTTATTTGTTTGATAGTGATGTATATCATCATTTCTTTAAATCTTATCTTTTTTAGTTGGTGTTATCGGATTAAGTGTCAGAGATGTATGAAAGGCAACTCTGTCTACTTAAACAGCGTAAAAATCGTAGATTTAAAAGTAGTGCGACTTTTCCCATGTGTCTAATGACTTTATTTCATGTCATTATTATAAGCAAAAATTCTCAATTAGTAAGCACACGAGTTAGTTCGTGTCAAGATGTACCACATATTTCAACTTATGTTTTATTTTTAATAGTAGCTATCAATCTTAAATGTGTGTTTGCAAATATACAAAAATATGTCTTCACTGGGAACTCCAGAGCTGAAACCTACAGACTTCAGTTTAGCAGGGACGTAACTCTATGACATTTTTGCACATAGAATCTTTACAAACACAGCCAGTGAAGCACAGTTGTGCTTTCCAACGACATGTCTTCTTAGCTACCGAATGATGCATCCAAATAATGACTGCGCAATACATTCTCAAAAATTTCGCAATTCTTGAACATAAACCACACCCTTTCGTTGTAAGAAAAAATGTTCTATATATAAAGGTGATGTGTTAAAGTTATACAACGAACATACTTTACTTTTATTAAGTTTAAACTTTAAGTATAAAGTTAAAACTGAAAGGTCTCCACACCATATGTATGTGGACACAAAGACCTATAAACGCCATATATGTTTGATGCTTAACCCTTCTTTCCTTTCTCTTCAGTCTTCTTACTCTTCTTTGTCATATGCTTGTGTTTATCAAGCATATAACTCACATAAGCAATAGGTTTCTCAACAAATGAATGAATTGTACAAGGCATTGAAGAATTATTTGTATTTAATGTTGCTGCTGCATGTCCAGCGACAAATATAATAGTCATATTTCAAAAAGATAGTAACATGTATGTGTTGCAAAACATTGCTTTAGTTAAATTGAAATTCCAGTTAACAGATTCTACAAGGCATTCAAGAAGAACTTTTAATCATCATTGAATCTGCTTCATGTCCAGCGACAAATATATCAATCAAAATACAAGAAGATAGTAACATGTATGTGTTGCAAAACATTGCTTTCAGTCAATTTAAAATCCTTCCAACATGTTCGAGTTTGCCCAACCAAAATACGATGTAGGACGCGTGTAAAAGAAACCCTGATTTATTGTATTGCTTTTTTTGGGTGTTTAATGCCACTTTCGTTACTACCGGCTTTTCATTGCGGACATTTTTTATCAGTAGAAACAAAAACAAAAACGAAACAAGTGGTAGCCTCAGCAAAGTGAATATATCATTCATATATATCTGTAGTCGCTGGGTTGCTGTCTCATTGAGGGAAACTCGCATCTCCTTTTCTCCATTCAGCGTGTTCATGTCGTTTTTTTTATTTGCGTCACTAGGTTGCTGTCTCATTGACGTTTACCCCACATTCTGTTTGTTGCACACTACATATTTTAAAACATGCAGTTAAGGTGTTATTTCATGTATAATAAAGTGAGAAAATGCAGAAGAGAAGATAAAGGGACTTAATAGAAAAAGAAGAAAGGATATTTTGTTTTCTTCAAAAACGACCTGTTTGGTCACTCGTATATTAGTTGTCTATAAATATAGTCCATGTCAGTTTTATGAATGTAAACTATAAGAACTGTGTCTGTTAGGGGAAAATGTATGGCTCAAAATTATTAGTTATGTTATTTGTTTGATAGTGATGTATATCATCATTTCTTTAAATCTTATCTTTTTTAGTTGGTGTTATCGGATTAAGTGTCAGAGATGTATGAAAGGCAACTCTGTCTACTTAAACAGCGTAAAAATCGTAGATTTAAAAGTAGTGCGACTTTTCCCATGTGTCTAATGACTTTATTTCATGTCATTATTATAAGCAAAAATTCTCAATTAGTAAGCACACGAGTTAGTTCGTGTCAAGATGTACCACATATTTCAACTTATGTTTTATTTTTAATAGTAGCTATCAATCTTAAATGTGTGTTTGCAAATATACAAAAATATGTCTTCACTGGGAACTCCAGAGCTGAAACCTACAGACTTCAGTTTAGCAGGGACGTAACTCTATGACATTTTTGCACATAGAATCTTTACAAACACAGCCAGTGAAGCACAGTTGTGCTTTCCAACGACATGTCTTCTTAGCTACCGAATGATGCATCCAAATAATGACTGCGCAATACATTCTCAAAAATTTCGCAATTCTTGAACATAAACCACACCCTTTCGTTGTAAGAAAAAATGTTCTATATATAAAGGTGATGTGTTAAAGTTATACAACGAACATACTTTACTTTTATAAAGTTTAAACTTTAAGTATAAAGTTAAAACTGAAAGGTCTCCACACCATATGTATGTGGACACAAAGACCTATAAACGCCCTATATGTTTGATGCTTAACCCTTCTTTCCTTTCTCTTCAGTCTTCTTACTCTTCTTTGTCATATGCTTGTGTTTATCAAGCATATAACTCACATAAGCAATAGGTTTCTCAACAAATGAATGAATTGTACAAGGCATTGAAGTATTATTTGTATTTAATGTTGCTGCTGCATGTCCAGCGACAAATATAATAGTCATATTTCAAAAAGATAGTAACATGTATGTGTTGCAAAACATTGCTTTAGTTAAATTGAAATTCCAGTTAACAGATTCTACAAGGCATTCAAGAAGAACTTTTAATCATCATTGAATCTGCTTCATGTCCAGCGACAAATATATCAATCAAAATACAAGAAGATAGTAACATGTATGTGTTGCAAAACATTGCTTTCAGTCAATTTAAAATCCTTCCAACATGTTCGAGTTTGCCCAACCAAAATACGATGTAGGACGCGTGTAAAAGAAACCCTGATTTATTGTATTGCTTTTTTTGGGTGTTTAATGCCACTTTCGTTACTACCGGCTTTTCATTGCGGACATTTTTTATCAGTAGAAACAAAAACAAAAACGAAACAAGTGGTAGCATCAGCAAAGTGAATATATCATTCATATATATCTGTAGTCGCTGGGTTGCTGTCTCATTGAGGGAAACTCGCATCTCCTTTTCTCCATTCAGCGTGCTCATGTCGTTTTTTTTATTTGCGTCACTAGGTTGCTGTCTCATTGACGTTTACCCCACATTCTGTTTGTTGCACACTACATATTTTAAAACATGCAGTTAAGGTGTTATTTCATGTATAATAAAGTGAGAAAATGCAGAAGAGAAGATAAAGGGACTTAATAGAAAAAGAAGAAAGGATATTTTGTTTTCTTCAAAAACGACCTGTTTGGTCACTCGTATATTAGTTGTCTATAAATATAGTCCATGTCAGTTTTATGAATGTAAACTATAAGAACTGTGTCTGTTAGGGGAAAATGTATGGCTCAAAATTATTAGTTATGTTATTTGTTTGATAGTGATGTATATCATCATTTCTTTAAATCTTATCTTTTTTAGTTGGTGTTATCGGATTAAGTGTCAGAGATGTATGAAAGGCAACTCTGTCTACTTAAACAGCGTAAAAATCGTAGATTTAAAAGTAGTGCGACTTTTCCCATGTGTCTAATGACTTTATTTCATGTCATTATTATAAGCAAAAATTCTCAATTAGTAAGCACACGAGTTAGTTCGTGTCAAGATGTACCACATATTTCAACTTATGTTTTATTTTTAATAGTAGCTATCAATCTTAAATGTGTGTTTGCAAATATACAAAAATATGTCTTCACTGGGAACTCCAGAGCTGAAACCTACAGACTTCAGTTTAGCAGGGACGTAACTCTATGACATTTTTGCACATAGAATCTTTACAAACACAGCCAGTGAAGCACAGTTGTGCTTTCCAACGACATGTCTTCTTAGCTACCGAATGATGCATCCAAATAATGACTGCGCAATACATTCTCAAAAATTTCGCAATTCTTGAACATAAACCACACCCTTTCGTTGTAAGAAAAAATGTTCTATATATAAAGGTGATGTGTTAAAGTTATACAACGAACATACTTTACTTTTATAAAGTTTAAACTTTAAGTATAAAGTTAAAACTGAAAGGTCTCCACACCATATGTATGTGGACACAAAGACCTATAAACGCCCTATATGTTTGATGCTTAACCCTTCTTTCCTTTCTCTTCAGTCTTCTTACTCTTCTTTGTCATATGCTTGTGTTTATCAAGCATATAACTCACATAAGCAATAGGTTTCTCAACAAATGAATGAATTGTACAAGGCATTGAAGAATTATTTGTATTTAATGTTGCTGCTGCATGTCCAGCGACAAATATAATAGTCATATTTCAAAAAGATAGTAACATGTATGTGTTGCAAAACATTGCTTTAGTTAAATTGAAATTCCAGTTAACAGATTCTACAAGGCATTCAAGAAGAACTTTTAATCATCATTGAATCTGCTTCATGTCCAGCGACAAATATATCAATCAAAATACAAGAAGATAGTAACATGTATGTGTTGCAAAACATTGCTTTCAGTCAATTTAAAATCCTTCCAACATGTTCGAGTTTGCCCAACCAAAATACGATGTAGGACGCGTGTAAAAGAAACCCTGATTTATTGTATTGCTTTTTTTGGGTGTTTAATGCCACTTTCGTTACTACCGGCTTTTCATTGCGGACATTTTTTATCAGTAGAAACAAAAACAAAAACGAAACAAGTGGTAGCATCAGCAAAGTGAATATATCATTCATATATATCTGTAGTCGCTGGGTTGCTGTCTCATTGAGGGAAACTCGCATCTCCTTTTCTCCATTCAGCGTGCTCATGTCGTTTTTTTTATTTGCGTCACTAGGTTGCTGTCTCATTGACGTTTACCCCACATTCTGTTTGTTGCACACTACATATTTTAAAACATGCAGTTAAGGTGTTATTTCATGTATAATAAAGTCAGAAAATGCAGAAGAGAAGATAAAGGGACTTAATAGAAAAAGAAGAAAGGATATTTTGTTTTCTTCAAAAACGACCTGTTTGGTCACTCGTATATTAGTTGTCTATAAATATAGTCCATGTCAGTTTTATGAATGTAAACTATAAGAACTGTGTCTGTTAGGGGAAAATGTATGGCTCAAAATTATTAGTTATGTTATTTGTTTGATAGTGATGTATATCATCATTTCTTTAAATCTTATCTTTTTTAGTTGGTGTTATCAGATTAAGTGTCAGAGATGTATGAAAGGCAACTCTGTCTACTTAAACAGCGTAAAAATCGTAGATTTAAAAGTAGTGCGACTTTTCCCATGTGTCTAATGACTTTATTTCATGTCATTATTATAAGCAAAAATTCTCAATTAGTAAGCACACGAGTTAGTTCGTGTCAAGATGTACCACATATTTCAACTTATGTTTTATTTTTAATAGTAGCTATCAATCTTAAATGTGTGTTTGCAAATATACAAAAATATGTCTTCACTGGGAACTCCAGAGCTGAAACCTACAGACTTCAGTTTAGCAGGGACGTAACTCTATGACATTTTTGCACATAGAATCTTTACAAACACAGCCAGTGAAGCACAGTTGTGCTTTCCAACGACATGTCTTCTTAGCTACCGAATGATGCATCCAAATAATGACTGCGCAATACATTCTCAAAAATTTCGCAATTCTTGAACATAAACCACACCCTTTCGTTGTAAGAAAAAATGTTCTATATATAAAGGTGATGTGTTAAAGTTATACAACGAACATACTTTACTTTTATAAAGTTTAAACTTTAAGTATAAAGTTAAAACTGAAAGGTCTCCACACCATATGTATGTGGACACAAAGACCTATAAACGCCCTATATGTTTGATGCTTAACCCTTCTTTCCTTTCTCTTCAGTCTTCTTACTCTTCTTTGTCATATGCTTGTGTTTATCAAGCATATAACTCACATAAGCAATAGGTTTCTCAACAAATGAATGAATTGTACAAGGCATTGAAGAATTATTTGTATTTAATGTTGCTGCTGCATGTCCAGCGACAAATATAATAGTCATATTTCAAAAAGATAGTAACATGTATGTGTTGCAAAACATTGCTTTAGTTAAATTGAAATTCCAGTTAACAGATTCTACAAGGCATTCAAGAAGAACTTTTAATCATCATTGAATCTGCTTCATGTCCAGCGACAAATATATCAATCAAAATACAAGAAGATAGTAACATGTATGTGTTGCAAAACATTGCTTTCAGTCAATTTAAAATCCTTCCAACATGTTCGAGTTTGCCCAACCAAAATACGATGTAGGACGCGTGTAAAAGAAACCCTGATTTATTGTATTGCTTTTTTTGGGTGTTTAATGCCACTTTCGTTACTACCGGCTTTTCATTGCGGACATTTTTTATCAGTAGAAACAAAAACAAAAACGAAACAAGTGGTAGCATCAGCAAAGTGAATATATCATTCATATATATCTGTAGTCGCTGGGTTGCTGTCTCATTGAGGGAAACTCGCATCTCCTTTTCTCCATTCAGCGTGCTCATGTCGTTTTTTTTATTTGCGTCACTAGGTTGCTGTCTCATTGACGTTTACCCCACATTCTGTTTGTTGCACACTACATATTTTAAAACATGCAGTTAAGGTGTTATTTCATGTATAATAAAGTCAGAAAATGCAGAAGAGAAGATAAAGGGACTTAATAGAAAAAGAAGAAAGGATATTTTGTTTTCTTCAAAAACGACCTGTTTGGTCACTCGTATATTAGTTGTCTATAAATATAGTCCATGTCAGTTTTATGAATGTAAACTATAAGAACTGTGTCTGTTAGGGGAAAATGTATGGCCCAAAATTATTAGTTATGTTATTTGTTTGATAGTGATGTATATCATCATTTCTTTAAATCTTATCTTTTTTAGTTGGTGTTATCAGATTAAGTGTCAGAGATGTATGAAAGGCAACTCTGTCTACTTAAACAGCGTAAAAATCGTAGATTTAAAAGTAGTGCGACTTTTCCCATGTGTCTAATGACTTTATTTCATGTCATTATTATAAGCAAAAATTCTCAATTAGTAAGCACACGAGTTAGTTCGTGTCAAGATGTACCACATATTTCAACTTATGTTTTATTTTTAATAGTAGCTATCAATCTTAAATGTGTGTTTGCAAACATACAAAAATATGTCTTCACTGGGAACTCCAGAGCTGAAACCTACAGACTTCAGTTTAGCAGGGACGTAACTCTATGACATTTTTGCACATAGAATCTTTACAAACACAGCCAGTGAAGCACAGTTGTGCTTTCCAACGACATGTCTTCTTAGCTACCGAATGATGCATCCAAATAATGACTGCGCAATACATTCTCAAAAATTTCGCAATTCTTGAACATAAACCACACCCTTTCGTTGTAAGAAAAAATGTTCTATATATAAAGGTGATGTGTTAAAGTTATACAACGAACATACTTTACTTTTATAAAGTTTAAACTTTAAGTATAAAGTTAAAACTGAAAGGTCTCCACACCATATGTATGTGGACACAAAGACCTATAAACGCCCTATATGTTTGATGCTTAACCCTTCTTTCCTTTCTCTTCAGTCTTCTTACTCTTCTTTGTCATATGCTTGTGTTTATCAAGCATATAACTCACATAAGCAATAGGTTTCTCAACAAATGAATGAATTGTACAAGGCATTGAAGTATTATTTGTATTTAATGTTGCTGCTGCATGTCCAGCGACAAATATAATAGTCATATTTCAAAAAGATAGTAACATGTATGTGTTGCAAAACATTGCTTTAGTTAAATTGAAATTCCAGTTAACAGATTCTACAAGGCATTCAAGAAGAACTTTTAATCATCATTGAATCTGCTTCATGTCCAGCGACAAATATATCAATCAAAATACAAGAAGATAGTAACATGTATGTGTTGCAAAACATTGCTTTCAGTCAATTTAAAATCCTTCCAACATGTTCGAGTTTGCCCAACCAAAATACGATGTAGGACGCGTGTAAAAGAAACCCTGATTTATTGTATTGCTTTTTTTGGGTGTTTAATGCCACTTTCGTTACTACCGGCTTTTCATTGCGGACATTTTTTATCAGTAGAAACAAAAACAAAAACGAAACAAGTGGTAGCATCAGCAAAGTGAATATATCATTCATATATATCTGTAGTCGCTGGGTTGCTGTCTCATTGAGGGAAACTCGCATCTCCTTTTCTCCATTCAGCGTGCTCATGTCGTTTTTTTTATTTGCGTCACTAGGTTGCTGTCTCATTGACGTTTACCCCACATTCTGTTTGTTGCACACTACATATTTTAAAACATGCAGTTAAGGTGTTATTTCATGTATAATAAAGTGAGAAAATGCAGAAGAGAAGATAAAAGGACTTAATAGAAAAAGAAGAAAGGATATTTTGTTTTCTTCAAAAACGACCTGTTTGGTCACTCGTATATTAGTTGTCTATAAATATAGTCCATGTCAGTTTGATGAATGTAAACTATAAGAACTGTGTCTTTTAGGGGAAAATGTATGGCTCAAAATTATTAGTTATGTTATTTGTTTGATAGTGATGTATATCATCATTTCTTTAAATCTTATCTTTTTTAGTTGGTGTTATCGGATTAAGTGTCAGAGATGTATGAAAGGCAACTCTGTCTACTTAAACAGCGTAAAAATCGTAGATTTAAAAGTAGTGCGACTTTTCCCATGTGTCTAATGACTTTATTTCATGTCATTATTATAAGCAAAAATTCTCAATTAGTAAGCACACGAGTTAGTTCGTGTCAAGATGTACCACATATTTCAACTTATGTTTTATTTTTAATAGTAGCTATCAATCTTAAATGTGTGTTTGCAAACATACAAAAATATGTCTTCACTGGGAACTCCAGAGCTGAAACCTACAGACTTCAGTTTAGCAGGGACGTAACTCTATGACATTTTTGCACATAGAATCTTTACAAACACAGCCAGTGAAGCACAGTTGTGCTTTCCAACGACATGTCTTCTTAGCTACCGAATGATGCATCCAAATAATGACTGCGCAATACATTCTCAAAAATTTCGCAATTCTTGAACATAAACCACACCCTTTCGTTGTAAGAAAAAATGTTCTATATATAAAGGTGATGTGTTAAAGTTATACAACGAACATACTTTACTTTTATAAAGTTTAAACTTTAAGTATAAAGTTAAAACTGAAAGGTCTCCACACCATATGTATGTGGACACAAAGACCTATAAACGCCCTATATGTTTGATGCTTAACCCTTCTTTCCTTTCTCTTCAGTCTTCTTACTCTTCTTTGTCATATGCTTGTGTTTATCAAGCATATAACTCACATAAGCAATAGGTTTCTCAACAAATGAATGAATTGTACAAGGCATTGAAGTATTATTTGTATTTAATGTTGCTGCTGCATGTCCAGCGACAAATATAATAGTCATATTTCAAAAAGATAGTAACATGTATGTGTTGCAAAACATTGCTTTAGTTAAATTGAAATTCCAGTTAACAGATTCTACAAGGCATTCAAGAAGAACTTTTAATCATCATTGAATCTGCTTCATGTCCAGCGACAAATATATCAATCAAAATACAAGAAGATAGTAACATGTATGTGTTGCAAAACATTGCTTTCAGTCAATTTAAAATCCTTCCAACATGTTCGAGTTTGCCCAACCAAAATACGATGTAGGACGCGTGTAAAAGAAACCCTGATTTATTGTATTGCTTTTTTTGGGTGTTTAATGCCACTTTCGTTACTACCGGCTTTTCATTGCGGACATTTTTTATCAGTAGAAACAAAAACCAAAACGAAACAAGTGGTAGCATCAGCAAAGTGAATATATCATTCATATATATCTGTAGTCGCTGGGTTGCTGTCTCATTGAGGGAAACTCGCATCTCCTTTTCTCCATTCAGCGTGCTCATGTCGTTTTTTTTATTTGCGTCACTAGGTTGCTGTCTCATTGACGTTTACCCCACATTCTGTTTGTTGCACACTACATATTTTAAAACATGCAGTTAAGGTGTTATTTCATGTATAATAAAGTGAGAAAATGCAGAAGAGAAGATAAAAGGACTTAATAGAAAAAGAAGAAAGGATATTTTGTTTTCTTCAAAAACGACCTGTTTGGTCACTCGTATATTAGTTGTCTATAAATATAGTCCATGTCAGTTTGATGAATGTAAACTATAAGAACTGTGTCTTTTAGGGGAAAATGTATGGCTCAAAATTATTAGTTATGTTATTTGTTTGATAGTGATGTATATCATCATTTCTTTAAATCTTATCTTTTTTAGTTGGTGTTATCGGATTAAGTGTCAGAGATGTATGAAAGGCAACTCTGTCTACTTAAACAGCGTAAAAATCGTAGATTTAAAAGTAGTGCGACTTTTCCCATGTGTCTAATGACTTTATTTCATGTCATTATTATAAGCAAAAATTCTCAATTAGTAAGCACACGAGTTAGTTCGTGTCAAGATGTACCACATATTTCAACTTATGTTTTATTTTTAATAGTAGCTATCAATCTTAAATGTGTGTTTGCAAACATACAAAAATATGTCTTCACTGGGAACTCCAGAGCTGAAACCTACAGACTTCAGTTTAGCAGGGACGTAACTCTATGACATTTTTGCACATAGAATCTTTACAAACACAGCCAGTGAAGCACAGTTGTGCTTTCCAACGACATGTCTTCTTAGCTACCGAATGATGCATCCAAATAATGACTGCGCAATACATTCTCAAAAATTTCGCAATTCTTGAACATAAACCACACCCTTTCGTTGTAAGAAAAAATGTTCTATATATAAAGGTGATGTGTTAAAGTTATACAACGAACATACTTTACTTTTATAAAGTTTAAACTTTAAGTATAAAGTTAAAACTGAAAGGTCTCCACACCATATGTATGTGGACACAAAGACCTATAAACGCCCTATATGTTTGATGCTTAACCCTTCTTTCCTTTCTCTTCAGTCTTCTTACTCTTCTTTGTCATATGCTTGTGTTTATCAAGCATATAACTCACATAAGCAATAGGTTTCTCAACAAATGAATGAATTGTACAAGGCATTGAAGTATTATTTGTATTTAATGTTGCTGCTGCATGTCCAGCGACAAATATAATAGTCATATTTCAAAAAGATAGTAACATGTATGTGTTGCAAAACATTGCTTTAGTTAAATTGAAATTCCAGTTAACAGATTCTACAAGGCATTCAAGAAGAACTTTTAATCATCATTGAATCTGCTTCATGTCCAGCGACAAATATATCAATCAAAATACAAGAAGATAGTAACATGTATGTGTTGCAAAACATTGCTTTCAGTCAATTTAAAATCCTTCCAACATGTTCGAGTTTGCCCAACCAAAATACGATGTAGGACGCGTGTAAAAGAAACCCTGATTTATTGTATTGCTTTTTTTGGGTGTTTAATGCCACTTTCGTTACTACCGGCTTTTCATTGCGGACATTTTTTATCAGTAGAAACAAAAACCAAAACGAAACAAGTGGTAGCATCAGCAAAGTGAATATATCATTCATATATATCTGTAGTCGCTGGGTTGCTGTCTCATTGAGGGAAACTCGCATCTCCTTTTCTCCATTCAGCGTGCTCATGTCGTTTTTTTTATTTGCGTCACTAGGTTGCTGTCTCATTGACGTTTACCCCACATTCTGTTTGTTGCACACTACATATTTTAAAACATGCAGTTAAGGTGTTATTTCATGTATAATAAAGTGAGAAAATGCAGAAGAGAAGATAAAAGGACTTAATAGAAAAAGAAGAAAGGATATTTTGTTTTCTTCAAAAACGACCTGTTTGGTCACTCGTATATTAGTTGTCTATAAATATAGTCCATGTCAGTTTGATGAATGTAAACTATAAGAACTGTGTCTTTTAGGGGAAAATGTATGGCTCAAAATTATTAGTTATGTTATTTGTTTGATAGTGATGTATATCATCATTTCTTTAAATCTTATCTTTTTTAGTTGGTGTTATCGGATTAAGTGTCAGAGATGTATGAAAGGCAACTCTGTCTACTTAAACAGCGTAAAAATCGTAGATTTAAAAGTAGTGCGACTTTTCCCATGTGTCTAATGACTTTATTTCATGTCATTATTATAAGCAAAAATTCTCAATTAGTAAGCACACGAGTTAGTTCGTGTCAAGATGTACCACATATTTCAACTTATGTTTTATTTTTAATAGTAGCTATCAATCTTAAATGTGTGTTTGCAAACATACAAAAATATGTCTTCACTGGGAACTCCAGAGCTGAAACCTACAGACTTCAGTTTAGCAGGGACGTAACTCTATGACATTTTTGCACATAGAATCTTTACAAACACAGCCAGTGAAGCACAGTTGTGCTTTCCAACGACATGTCTTCTTAGCTACCGAATGATGCATCCAAATAATGACTGCGCAATACATTCTCAAAAATTTCGCAATTCTTGAACATAAACCACACCCTTTCGTTGTAAGAAAAAATGTTCTATATATAAAGGTGATGTGTTAAAGTTATACAACGAACATACTTTACTTTTATAAAGTTTAAACTTTAAGTATAAAGTTAAAACTGAAAGGTCTCCACACCATATGTATGTGGACACAAAGACCTATAAACGCCCTATATGTTTGATGCTTAACCCTTCTTTCCTTTCTCTTCAGTCTTCTTACTCTTCTTTGTCATATGCTTGTGTTTATCAAGCATATAACTCACATAAGCAATAGGTTTCTCAACAAATGAATGAATTGTACAAGGCATTGAAGTATTATTTGTATTTAATGTTGCTGCTGCATGTCCAGCGACAAATATAATAGTCATATTTCAAAAAGATAGTAACATGTATGTGTTGCAAAACATTGCTTTAGTTAAATTGAAATTCCAGTTAACAGATTCTACAAGGCATTCAAGAAGAACTTTTAATCATCATTGAATCTGCTTCATGTCCAGCGACAAATATATCAATCAAAATACAAGAAGATAGTAACATGTATGTGTTGCAAAACATTGCTTTCAGTCAATTTAAAATCCTTCCAACATGTTCGAGTTTGCCCAACCAAAATACGATGTAGGACGCGTGTAAAAGAAACCCTGATTTATTGTATTGCTTTTTTTGGGTGTTTAATGCCACTTTCGTTACTACCGGCTTTTCATTGCGGACATTTTTTATCAGTAGAAACAAAAACCAAAACGAAACAAGTGGTAGCATCAGCAAAGTGAATATATCATTCATATATATCTGTAGTCGCTGGGTTGCTGTCTCATTGAGGGAAACTCGCATCTCCTTTTCTCCATTCAGCGTGCTCATGTCGTTTTTTTTATTTGCGTCACTAGGTTGCTGTCTCATTGACGTTTACCCCACATTCTGTTTGTTGCACACTACATATTTTAAAACATGCAGTTAAGGTGTTATTTCATGTATAATAAAGTGAGAAAATGCAGAAGAGAAGATAAAAGGACTTAATAGAAAAAGAAGAAAGGATATTTTGTTTTCTTCAAAAACGACCTGTTTGGTCACTCGTATATTAGTTGTCTATAAATATAGTCCATGTCAGTTTGATGAATGTAAACTATAAGAACTGTGTCTTTTAGGGGAAAATGTATGGCTCAAAATTATTAGTTATGTTATTTGTTTGATAGTGATGTATATCATCATTTCTTTAAATCTTATCTTTTTTAGTTGGTGTTATCGGATTAAGTGTCAGAGATGTATGAAAGGCAACTCTGTCTACTTAAACAGCGTAAAAATCGTAGATTTAAAAGTAGTGCGACTTTTCCCATGTGTCTAATGACTTTATTTCATGTCATTATTATAAGCAAAAATTCTCAATTAGTAAGCACACGAGTTAGTTCGTGTCAAGATGTACCACATATTTCAACTTATGTTTTATTTTTAATAGTAGCTATCAATCTTAAATGTGTGTTTGCAAACATACAAAAATATGTCTTCACTGGGAACTCCAGAGCTGAAACCTACATACTTCAGTTTAGCAGGGACGTAACTCTATGACATTTTTGCACATAGAATCTTTACAAACACAGCCAGTGAAGCACAGTTGTGCTTTCCAACGACATGTCTTCTTAGCTACCGAATGATGCATCCAAATAATGACTGCGCAATACATTCTCAAAAATTTCGCAATTCTTGAACATAAACCACACCCTTTCGTTGTAAGAAAAAATGTTCTATATATAAAGGTGATGTGTTAAAGTTATACAACGAACATACTTTACTTTTATAAAGTTTAAACTTTAAGTATAAAGTTAAAACTGAAAGGTCTCCACACCATATGTATGTGGACACAAAGACCTATAAACGCCCTATATGTTTGATGCTTAACCCTTCTTTCCTTTCTCTTCAGTCTTCTTACTCTTCTTTGTCATATGCTTGTGTTTATCAAGCATATAACTCACATAAGCAATAGGTTTCTCAACAAATGAATGAATTGTACAAGGCATTGAAGTATTATTTGTATTTAATGTTGCTGCTGCATGTCCAGCGACAAATATAATAGTCATATTTCAAAAAGATAGTAACATGTATGTGTTGCAAAACATTGCTTTAGTTAAATTGAAATTCCAGTTAACAGATTCTACAAGGCATTCAAGAAGAACTTTTAATCATCATTGAATCTGCTTCATGTCCAGCGACAAATATATCAATCAAAATACAAGAAGATAGTAACATGTATGTGTTGCAAAACATTGCTTTCAGTCAATTTAAAATCCTTCCAACATGTTCGAGTTTGCCCAACCAAAATACGATGTAGGACGCGTGTAAAAGAAACCCTGATTTATTGTATTGCTTTTTTTGGGTGTTTAATGCCACTTTCGTTACTACCGGCTTTTCATTGCGGACATTTTTTATCAGTAGAAACAAAAACCAAAACGAAACAAGTGGTAGCATCAGCAAAGTGAATATATCATTCATATATATCTGTAGTCGCTGGGTTGCTGTCTCATTGAGGGAAACTCGCATCTCCTTTTCTCCATTCAGCGTGCTCATGTCGTTTTTTTTATTTGCGTCACTAGGTTGCTGTCTCATTGACGTTTACCCCACATTCTGTTTGTTGCACACTACATATTTTAAAACATGCAGTTAAGGTGTTATTTCATGTATAATAAAGTGAGAAAATGCAGAAGAGAAGATAAAAGGACTTAATAGAAAAAGAAGAAAGGATATTTTGTTTTCTTCAAAAACGACCTGTTTGGTCACTCGTATATTAGTTGTCTATAAATATAGTCCATGTCAGTTTGATGAATGTAAACTATAAGAACTGTGTCTTTTAGGGGAAAATGTATGGCTCAAAATTATTAGTTATGTTATTTGTTTGATAGTGATGTATATCATCATTTCTTTAAATCTTATCTTTTTTAGTTGGTGTTATCGGATTAAGTGTCAGAGATGTATGAAAGGCAACTCTGTCTACTTAAACAGCGTAAAAATCGTAGATTTAAAAGTAGTGCGACTTTTCCCATGTGTCTAATGACTTTATTTCATGTCATTATTATAAGCAAAAATTCTCAATTAGTAAGCACACGAGTTAGTTCGTGTCAAGATGTACCACATATTTCAACTTATGTTTTATTTTTAATAGTAGCTATCAATCTTAAATGTGTGTTTGCAAACATACAAAAATATGTCTTCACTGGGAACTCCAGAGCTGAAACCTACAGACTTCAGTTTAGCAGGGACGTAACTCTATGACATTTTTGCACATAGAATCTTTACAAACACAGCCAGTGAAGCACAGTTGTGCTTTCCAACGACATGTCTTCTTAGCTACCGAATGATGCATCCAAATAATGACTGCGCAATACATTCTCAAAAATTTCGCAATTCTTGAACATAAACCACACCCTTTCGTTGTAAGAAAAAATGTTCTATATATAAAGGTGATGTGTTAAAGTTATACAACGAACATACTTTACTTTTATAAAGTTTAAACTTTAAGTATAAAGTTAAAACTGAAAGGTCTCCACACCATATGTATGTGGACACAAAGACCTATAAACGCCCTATATGTTTGATGCTTAACCCTTCTTTCCTTTCTCTTCAGTCTTCTTACTCTTCTTTGTCATATGCTTGTGTTTATCAAGCATATAACTCACATAAGCAATAGGTTTCTCAACAAATGAATGAATTGTACAAGGCATTGAAGTATTATTTGTATTTAATGTTGCTGCTGCATGTCCAGCGACAAATATAATAGTCATATTTCAAAAAGATAGTAACATGTATGTGTTGCAAAACATTGCTTTAGTTAAATTGAAATTCCAGTTAACAGATTCTACAAGGCATTCAAGAAGAACTTTTAATCATCATTGAATCTGCTTCATGTCCAGCGACAAATATATCAATCAAAATACAAGAAGATAGTAACATGTATGTGTTGCAAAACATTGCTTTCAGTCAATTTAAAATCCTTCCAACATGTTCGAGTTTGCCCAACCAAAATACGATGTAGGACGCGTGTAAAAGAAACCCTGATTTATTGTATTGCTTTTTTTGGGTGTTTAATGCCACTTTCGTTACTACCGGCTTTTCATTGCGGACATTTTTTATCAGTAGAAACAAAAACCAAAACGAAACAAGTGGTAGCATCAGCAAAGTGAATATATCATTCATATATATCTGTAGTCGCTGGGTTGCTGTCTCATTGAGGGAAACTCGCATCTCCTTTTCTCCATTCAGCGTGCTCATGTCGTTTTTTTTATTTGCGTCACTAGGTTGCTGTCTCATTGACGTTTACCCCACATTCTGTTTGTTGCACACTACATATTTTAAAACATGCAGTTAAGGTGTTATTTCATGTATAATAAAGTGAGAAAATGCAGAAGAGAAGATAAAAGGACTTAATAGAAAAAGAAGAAAGGATATTTTGTTTTCTTCAAAAACGACCTGTTTGGTCACTCGTATATTAGTTGTCTATAAATATAGTCCATGTCAGTTTGATGAATGTAAACTATAAGAACTGTGTCTTTTAGGGGAAAATGTATGGCTCAAAATTATTAGTTATGTTATTTGTTTGATAGTGATGTATATCATCATTTCTTTAAATCTTATCTTTTTTAGTTGGTGTTATCGGATTAAGTGTCAGAGATGTATGAAAGGCAACTCTGTCTACTTAAACAGCGTAAAAATCGTAGATTTAAAAGTAGTGCGACTTTTCCCATGTGTCTAATGACTTTATTTCATGTCATTATTATAAGCAAAAATTCTCAATTAGTAAGCACACGAGTTAGTTCGTGTCAAGATGTACCACATATTTCAACTTATGTTTTATTTTTAATAGTAGCTATCAATCTTAAATGTGTGTTTGCAAACATACAAAAATATGTCTTCACTGGGAACTCCAGAGCTGAAACCTACAGACTTCAGTTTAGCAGGGACGTAACTCTATGACATTTTTGCACATAGAATCTTTACAAACACAGCCAGTGAAGCACAGTTGTGCTTTCCAACGACATGTCTTCTTAGCTACCGAATGATGCATCCAAATAATGACTGCGCAATACATTCTCAAAAATTTCGCAATTCTTGAACATAAACCACACCCTTTCGTTGTAAGAAAAAATGTTCTATATATAAAGGTGATGTGTTAAAGTTATACAACGAACATACTTTACTTTTATAAAGTTTAAACTTTAAGTATAAAGTTAAAACTGAAAGGTCTCCACACCATATGTATGTGGACACAAAGACCTATAAACGCCCTATATGTTTGATGCTTAACCCTTCTTTCCTTTCTCTTCAGTCTTCTTACTCTTCTTTGTCATATGCTTGTGTTTATCAAGCATATAACTCACATAAGCAATAGGTTTCTCAACAAATGAATGAATTGTACAAGGCATTGAAGTATTATTTGTATTTAATGTTGCTGCTGCATGTCCAGCGACAAATATAATAGTCATATTTCAAAAAGATAGTAACATGTATGTGTTGCAAAACATTGCTTTAGTTAAATTGAAATTCCAGTTAACAGATTCTACAAGGCATTCAAGAAGAACTTTTAATCATCATTGAATCTGCTTCATGTCCAGCGACAAATATATCAATCAAAATACAAGAAGATAGTAACATGTATGTGTTGCAAAACATTGCTTTCAGTCAATTTAAAATCCTTCCAACATGTTCGAGTTTGCCCAACCAAAATACGATGTAGGACGCGTGTAAAAGAAACCCTGATTTATTGTATTGCTTTTTTTGGGTGTTTAATGCCACTTTCGTTACTACCGGCTTTTCATTGCGGACATTTTTTATCAGTAGAAACAAAAACAAAAACGAAACAAGTGGTAGCATCAGCAAAGTGAATATATCATTCATATATATCTGTAGTCGCTGGGTTGCTGTCTCATTGAGGGAAACTCGCATCTCCTTTTCTCCATTCAGCGTGCTCATGTCGTTTTTTTTATTTGCGTCACTAGGTTGCTGTCTCATTGACGTTTACCCCACATTCTGTTTGTTGCACACTACATATTTTAAAACATGCAGTTAAGGTGTTATTTCATGTATAATAAAGTGAGAAAATGCAGAAGAGAAGATAAAAGGACTTAATAGAAAAAGAAGAAAGGATATTTTGTTTTCTTCAAAAACGACCTGTTTGGTCACTCGTATATTAGTTGTCTATAAATATAGTCCATGTCAGTTTGATGAATGTAAACTATAAGAACTGTGTCTTTTAGGGGAAAATGTATGGCTCAAAATTATTAGTTATGTTATTTGTTTGATAGTGATGTATATCATCATTTCTTTAAATCTTATCTTTTTTAGTTGGTGTTATCGGATTAAGTGTCAGAGATGTATGAAAGGCAACTCTGTCTACTTAAACAGCGTAAAAATCGTAGATTTAAAAGTAGTGCGACTTTTCCCATGTGTCTAATGACTTTATTTCATGTCATTATTATAAGCAAAAATTCTCAATTAGTAAGCACACGAGTTAGTTCGTGTCAAGATGTACCACATATTTCAACTTATGTTTTATTTTTAATAGTAGCTATCAATCTTAAATGTGTGTTTGCAAACATACAAAAATATGTCTTCACTGGGAACTCCAGAGCTGAAACCTACAGACTTCAGTTTAGCAGGGACGTAACTCTATGACATTTTTGCACATAGAATCTTTACAAACACAGCCAGTGAAGCACAGTTGTGCTTTCCAACGACATGTCTTCTTAGCTACCGAATGATGCATCCAAATAATGACTGCGCAATACATTCTCAAAAATTTCGCAATTCTTGAACATAAACCACACCCTTTCGTTGTAAGAAAAAATGTTCTATATATAAAGGTGATGTGTTAAAGTTATACAACGAACATACTTTACTTTTATAAAGTTTAAACTTTAAGTATAAAGTTAAAACTGAAAGGTCTCCACACCATATGTATGTGGACACAAAGACCTATAAACGCCCTATATGTTTGATGCTTAACCCTTCTTTCCTTTCTCTTCAGTCTTCTTACTCTTCTTTGTCATATGCTTGTGTTTATCAAGCATATAACTCACATAAGCAATAGGTTTCTCAACAAATGAATGAATTGTACAAGGCATTGAAGTATTATTTGTATTTAATGTTGCTGCTGCATGTCCAGCGACAAATATAATAGTCATATTTCAAAAAGATAGTAACATGTATGTGTTGCAAAACATTGCTTTAGTTAAATTGAAATTCCAGTTAACAGATTCTACAAGGCATTCAAGAAGAACTTTTAATCATCATTGAATCTGCTTCATGTCCAGCGACAAATATATCAATCAAAATACAAGAAGATAGTAACATGTATGTGTTGCAAAACATTGCTTTCAGTCAATTTAAAATCCTTCCAACATGTTCGAGTTTGCCCAACCAAAATACGATGTAGGACGCGTGTAAAAGAAACCCTGATTTATTGTATTGCTTTTTTTGGGTGTTTAATGCCACTTTCGTTACTACCGGCTTTTCATTGCGGACATTTTTTATCAGTAGAAACAAAAACCAAAACGAAACAAGTGGTAGCATCAGCAAAGTGAATATATCATTCATATATATCTGTAGTCGCTGGGTTGCTGTCTCATTGAGGGAAACTCGCATCTCCTTTTCTCCATTCAGCGTGCTCATGTCGTTTTTTTTATTTGCGTCACTAGGTTGCTGTCTCATTGACGTTTACCCCACATTCTGTTTGTTGCACACTACATATTTTAAAACATGCAGTTAAGGTGTTATTTCATGTATAATAAAGTGAGAAAATGCAGAAGAGAAGATAAAAGGACTTAATAGAAAAAGAAGAAAGGATATTTTGTTTTCTTCAAAAACGACCTGTTTGGTCACTCGTATATTAGTTGTCTATAAATATAGTCCATGTCAGTTTGATGAATGTAAACTATAAGAACTGTGTCTTTTAGGGGAAAATGTATGGCTCAAAATTATTAGTTATGTTATTTGTTTGATAGTGATGTATATCATCATTTCTTTAAATCTTATCTTTTTTAGTTGGTGTTATTGGATTAAGTGTCAGAGATGTATGAAAGGCAACTCTGTCTACTTAAACAGCGTAAAAATCGTAGATTTAAAAGTAGTGCGACTTTTCCCATGTGTCTAATGACTTTATTTCATGTCATTATTATAAGCAAAAATTCTCAATTAGTAAGCACACGAGTTAGTTCGTGTCAAGATGTACCACATATTTCAACTTATGTTTTATTTTTAATAGTAGCTATCAATCTTAAATGTGTGTTTGCAAACATACAAAAATATGTCTTCACTGGGAACTCCAGAGCTGAAACCTACAGACTTCAGTTTAGCAGGGACGTAACTCTATGACATTTTTGCACATAGAATCTTTACAAACACAGCCAGTGAAGCACAGTTGTGCTTTCCAACGACATGTCTTCTTAGCTACCGAATGATGCATCCAAATAATGACTGCGCAATACATTCTCAAAAATTTCGCAATTCTTGAACATAAACCACACCCTTTCGTTGTAAGACAAAATGTTCTATATATAAAGGTGATGTGTTAAAGTTATACAACGAACATACTTTACTTTTATAAAGTTTAAACTTTAAGTATAAAGTTAAAACTGAAAGGTCTCCACACCATATGTATGTGGACACAAAGACCTATAAACGCCCTATATGTTTGATGCTTAACCCTTCTTTCCTTTCTCTTCAGTCTTCTTACTCTTCTTTGTCATATGCTTGTGTTTATCAAGCATATAACTCACATAAGCAATAGGTTTCTCAACAAATGAATGAATTGTACAAGGCATTGAAGTATTATTTGTATTTAATGTTGCTGCTGCATGTCCAGCGACAAATATAATAGTCATATTTCAAAAAGATAGTAACATGTATGTGTTGCAAAACATTGCTTTAGTTAAATTGAAATTCCAGTTAACAGATTCTACAAGGCATTCAAGAAGAACTTTTAATCATCATTGAATCTGCTTCATGTCCAGCGACAAATATATCAATCAAAATACAAGAAGATAGTAACATGTATGTGTTGCAAAACATTGCTTTCAGTCAATTTAAAATCCTTCCAACATGTTCGAGTTTGCCCAACCAAAATACGATGTAGGACGCGTGTAAAAGAAACCCTGATTTATTGTATTGCTTTTTTTGGGTGTTTAATGCCACTTTCGTTACTACCGGCTTTTCATTGCGGACATTTTTTATCAGTAGAAACAAAAACCAAAACGAAACAAGTGGTAGCATCAGCAAAGTGAATATATCATTCATATATATCTGTAGTCGCTGGGTTGCTGTCTCATTGAGGGAAACTCGCATCTCCTTTTCTCCATTCAGCGTGCTCATGTCGTTTTTTTTATTTGCGTCACTAGGTTGCTGTCTCATTGACGTTTACCCCACATTCTGTTTGTTGCACACTACATATTTTAAAACATGCAGTTAAGGTGTTATTTCATGTATAATAAAGTGAGAAAATGCAGAAGAGAAGATAAAAGGACTTAATAGAAAAAGAAGAAAGGATATTTTGTTTTCTTCAAAAACGACCTGTTTGGTCACTCGTATATTAGTTGTCTATAAATATAGTCCATGTCAGTTTGATGAATGTAAACTATAAGAACTGTGTCTTTTAGGGGAAAATGTATGGCTCAAAATTATTAGTTATGTTATTTGTTTGATAGTGATGTATATCATCATTTCTTTAAATCTTATCTTTTTTAGTTGGTGTTATTGGATTAAGTGTCAGAGATGTATGAAAGGCAACTCTGTCTACTTAAACAGCGTAAAAATCGTAGATTTAAAAGTAGTGCGACTTTTCCCATGTGTCTAATGACTTTATTTCATGTCATTATTATAAGCAAAAATTCTCAATTAGTAAGCACACGAGTTAGTTCGTGTCAAGATGTACCACATATTTCAACTTATGTTTTATTTTTAATAGTAGCTATCAATCTTAAATGTGTGTTTGCAAACATACAAAAATATGTCTTCACTGGGAACTCCAGAGCTGAAACCTACAGACTTCAGTTTAGCAGGGACGTAACTCTATGACATTTTTGCACATAGAATCTTTACAAACACAGCCAGTGAAGCACAGTTGTGCTTTCCAACGACATGTCTTCTTAGCTACCGAATGATGCATCCAAATAATGACTGCGCAATACATTCTCAAAAATTTCGCAATTCTTGAACATAAACCACACCCTTTCGTTGTAAGACAAAATGTTCTATATATAAAGGTGATGTGTTAAAGTTATACAACGAACATACTTTACTTTTATAAAGTTTAAACTTTAAGTATAAAGTTAAAACTGAAAGGTCTCCACACCATATGTATGTGGACACAAAGACCTATAAACGCCCTATATGTTTGATGCTTAACCCTTCTTTCCTTTCTCTTCAGTCTTCTTACTCTTCTTTGTCATATGCTTGTGTTTATCAAGCATATAACTCACATAAGCAATAGGTTTCTCAACAAATGAATGAATTGTACAAGGCATTGAAGTATTATTTGTATTTAATGTTGCTGCTGCATGTCCAGCGACAAATATAATAGTCATATTTCAAAAAGATAGTAACATGTATGTGTTGCAAAACATTGCTTTAGTTAAATTGAAATTCCAGTTAACAGATTCTACAAGGCATTCAAGAAGAACTTTTAATCATCATTGAATCTGCTTCATGTCCAGCGACAAATATATCAATCAAAATACAAGAAGATAGTAACATGTATGTGTTGCAAAACATTGCTTTCAGTCAATTTAAAATCCTTCCAACATGTTCGAGTTTGCCCAACCAAAATACGATGTAGGACGCGTGTAAAAGAAACCCTGATTTATTGTATTGCTTTTTTTGGGTGTTTAATGCCACTTTCGTTACTACCGGCTTTTCATTGCGGACATTTTTTATCAGTAGAAACAAAAACCAAAACGAAACAAGTGGTAGCATCAGCAAAGTGAATATATCATTCATATATATCTGTAGTCGCTGGGTTGCTGTCTCATTGAGGGAAACTCGCATCTCCTTTTCTCCATTCAGCGTGCTCATGTCGTTTTTTTTATTTGCGTCACTAGGTTGCTGTCTCATTGACGTTTACCCCACATTCTGTTTGTTGCACACTACATATTTTAAAACATGCAGTTAAGGTGTTATTTCATGTATAATAAAGTGAGAAAATGCAGAAGAGAAGATAAAAGGACTTAATAGAAAAAGAAGAAAGGATATTTTGTTTTCTTCAAAAACGACCTGTTTGGTCACTCGTATATTAGTTGTCTATAAATATAGTCCATGTCAGTTTGATGAATGTAAACTATAAGAACTGTGTCTTTTAGGGGAAAATGTATGGCTCAAAATTATTAGTTATGTTATTTGTTTGATAGTGATGTATATCATCATTTCTTTAAATCTTATCTTTTTTAGTTGGTGTTATCGGATTAAGTGTCAGAGATGTATGAAAGGCAACTCTGTCTACTTAAACAGCGTAAAAATCGTAGATTTAAAAGTAGTGCGACTTTTCCCATGTGTCTAATGACTTTATTTCATGTCATTATTATAAGCAAAAATTCTCAATTAGTAAGCACACGAGTTAGTTCGTGTCAAGATGTACCACATATTTCAACTTATGTTTTATTTTTAATAGTAGCTATCAATCTTAAATGTGTGTTTGCAAACATACAAAAATATGTCTTCACTGGGAACTCCAGAGCTGAAACCTACAGACTTCAGTTTAGCAGGGACGTAACTCTATGACATTTTTGCACATAGAATCTTTACAAACACAGCCAGTGAAGCACAGTTGTGCTTTCCAACGACATGTCTTCTTAGCTACCGAATGATGCATCCAAATAATGACTGCGCAATACATTCTCAAAAATTTCGCAATTCTTGAACATAAACCACACCCTTTCGTTGTAAGACAAAATGTTCTATATATAAAGGTGATGTGTTAAAGTTATACAACGAACATACTTTACTTTTATAAAGTTTAAACTTTAAGTATAAAGTTAAAACTGAAAGGTCTCCACACCATATGTATGTGGACACAAAGACCTATAAACGCCCTATATGTTTGATGCTTAACCCTTCTTTCCTTTCTCTTCAGTCTTCTTACTCTTCTTTGTCATATGCTTGTGTTTATCAAGCATATAACTCACATAAGCAATAGGTTTCTCAACAAATGAATGAATTGTACAAGGCATTGAAGTATTATTTGTATTTAATGTTGCTGCTGCATGTCCAGCGACAAATATAATAGTCATATTTCAAAAAGATAGTAACATGTATGTGTTGCAAAACATTGCTTTAGTTAAATTGAAATTCCAGTTAACAGATTCTACAAGGCATTCAAGAAGAACTTTTAATCATCATTGAATCTGCTTCATGTCCAGCGACAAATATATCAATCAAAATACAAGAAGATAGTAACATGTATGTGTTGCAAAACATTGCTTTCAGTCAATTTAAAATCCTTCCAACATGTTCGAGTTTGCCCAACCAAAATACGATGTAGGACGCGTGTAAAAGAAACCCTGATTTATTGTATTGCTTTTTTTGGGTGTTTAATGCCACTTTCGTTACTACCGGCTTTTCATTGCGGACATTTTTTATCAGTAGAAACAAAAACCAAAACGAAACAAGTGGTAGCATCAGCAAAGTGAATATATCATTCATATATATCTGTAGTCGCTGGGTTGCTGTCTCATTGAGGGAAACTCGCATCTCCTTTTCTCCATTCAGCGTGCTCATGTCGTTTTTTTTATTTGCGTCACTAGGTTGCTGTCTCATTGACGTTTACCCCACATTCTGTTTGTTGCACACTACATATTTTAAAACATGCAGTTAAGGTGTTATTTCATGTATAATAAAGTGAGAAAATGCAGAAGAGAAGATAAAAGGACTTAATAGAAAAAGAAGAAAGGATATTTTGTTTTCTTCAAAAACGACCTGTTTGGTCACTCGTATATTAGTTGTCTATAAATATAGTCCATGTCAGTTTGATGAATGTAAACTATAAGAACTGTGTCTTTTAGGGGAAAATGTATGGCTCAAAATTATTAGTTATGTTATTTGTTTGATAGTGATGTATATCATCATTTCTTTAAATCTTATCTTTTTTAGTTGGTGTTATCGGATTAAGTGTCAGAGATGTATGAAAGGCAACTCTGTCTACTTAAACAGCGTAAAAATCGTAGATTTAAAAGTAGTGCGACTTTTCCCATGTGTCTAATGACTTTATTTCATGTCATTATTATAAGCAAAAATTCTCAATTAGTAAGCACACGAGTTAGTTCGTGTCAAGATGTACCACATATTTCAACTTATGTTTTATTTTTAATAGTAGCTATCAATCTTAAATGTGTGTTTGCAAACATACAAAAATATGTCTTCACTGGGAACTCCAGAGCTGAAACCTACAGACTTCAGTTTAGCAGGGACGTAACTCTATGACATTTTTGCACATAGAATCTTTACAAACACAGCCAGTGAAGCACAGTTGTGCTTTCCAACGACATGTCTTCTTAGCTACCGAATGATGCATCCAAATAATGACTGCGCAATACATTCTCAAAAATTTCGCAATTCTTGAACATAAACCACACCCTTTCGTTGTAAGAAAAAATGTTCTATATATAAAGGTGATGTGTTAAAGTTATACAACGAACATACTTTACTTTTATAAAGTTTAAACTTTAAGTATAAAGTTAAAACTGAAAGGTCTCCACACCATATGTATGTGGACACAAAGACCTATAAACGCCCTATATGTTTGATGCTTAACCCTTCTTTCCTTTCTCTTCAGTCTTCTTACTCTTCTTTGTCATATGCTTGTGTTTATCAAGCATATAACTCACATAAGCAATAGGTTTCTCAACAAATGAATGAATTGTACAAGGCATTGAAGTATTATTTGTATTTAATGTTGCTGCTGCATGTCCAGCGACAAATATAATAGTCATATTTCAAAAAGATAGTAACATGTATGTGTTGCAAAACATTGCTTTAGTTAAATTGAAATTCCAGTTAACAGATTCTACAAGGCATTCAAGAAGAACTTTTAATCATCATTGAATCTGCTTCATGTCCAGCGACAAATATATCAATCAAAATACAAGAAGATAGTAACATGTATGTGTTGCAAAACATTGCTTTCAGTCAATTTAAAATCCTTCCAACATGTTCGAGTTTGCCCAACCAAAATACGATGTAGGACGCGTGTAAAAGAAACCCTGATTTATTGTATTGCTTTTTTTGGGTGTTTAATGCCACTTTCGTTACTACCGGCTTTTCATTGCGGACATTTTTTATCAGTAGAAACAAAAACCAAAACGAAACAAGTGGTAGCATCAGCAAAGTGAATATATCATTCATATATATCTGTAGTCGCTGGGTTGCTGTCTCATTGAGGGAAACTCGCATCTCCTTTTCTCCATTCAGCGTGCTCATGTCGTTTTTTTTATTTGCGTCACTAGGTTGCTGTCTCATTGACGTTTACCCCACATTCTGTTTGTTGCACACTACATATTTTAAAACATGCAGTTAAGGTGTTATTTCATGTATAATAAAGTGAGAAAATGCAGAAGAGAAGATAAAAGGACTTAATAGAAAAAGAAGAAAGGATATTTTGTTTTCTTCAAAAACGACCTGTTTGGTCACTCGTATATTAGTTGTCTATAAATATAGTCCATGTCAGTTTGATGAATGTAAACTATAAGAACTGTGTCTTTTAGGGGAAAATGTATGGCTCAAAATTATTAGTTATGTTATTTGTTTGATAGTGATGTATATCATCATTTCTTTAAATCTTATCTTTTTTAGTTGGTGTTATCGGATTAAGTGTCAGAGATGTATGAAAGGCAACTCTGTCTACTTAAACAGCGTAAAAATCGTAGATTTAAAAGTAGTGCGACTTTTCCCATGTGTCTAATGACTTTATTTCATGTCATTATTATAAGCAAAAATTCTCAATTAGTAAGCACACGAGTTAGTTCGTGTCAAGATGTACCACATATTTCAACTTATGTTTTATTTTTAATAGTAGCTATCAATCTTAAATGTGTGTTTGCAAACATACAAAAATATGTCTTCACTGGGAACTCCAGAGCTGAAACCTACAGACTTCAGTTTAGCAGGGACGTAACTCTATGACATTTTTGCACATAGAATCTTTACAAACACAGCCAGTGAAGCACAGTTGTGCTTTCCAACGACATGTCTTCTTAGCTACCGAATGATGCATCCAAATAATGACTGCGCAATACATTCTCAAAAATTTCGCAATTCTTGAACATAAACCACACCCTTTCGTTGTAAGACAAAATGTTCTATATATAAAGGTGATGTGTTAAAGTTATACAACGAACATACTTTACTTTTATAAAGTTTAAACTTTAAGTATAAAGTTAAAACTGAAAGGTCTCCACACCATATGTATGTGGACACAAAGACCTATAAACGCCCTATATGTTTGATGCTTAACCCTTCTTTCCTTTCTCTTCAGTCTTCTTACTCTTCTTTGTCATATGCTTGTGTTTATCAAGCATATAACTCACATAAGCAATAGGTTTCTCAACAAATGAATGAATTGTACAAGGCATTGAAGTATTATTTGTATTTAATGTTGCTGCTGCATGTCCAGCGACAAATATAATAGTCATATTTCAAAAAGATAGTAACATGTATGTGTTGCAAAACATTGCTTTAGTTAAATTGAAATTCCAGTTAACAGATTCTACAAGGCATTCAAGAAGAACTTTTAATCATCATTGAATCTGCTTCATGTCCAGCGACAAATATATCAATCAAAATACAAGAAGATAGTAACATGTATGTGTTGCAAAACATTGCTTTCAGTCAATTTAAAATCCTTCCAACATGTTCGAGTTTGCCCAACCAAAATACGATGTAGGACGCGTGTAAAAGAAACCCTGATTTATTGTATTGCTTTTTTTGGGTGTTTAATGCCACTTTCGTTACTACCGGCTTTTCATTGCGGACATTTTTTATCAGTAGAAACAAAAACCAAAACGAAACAAGTGGTAGCATCAGCAAAGTGAATATATCATTCATATATATCTGTAGTCGCTGGGTTGCTGTCTCATTGAGGGAAACTCGCATCTCCTTTTCTCCATTCAGCGTGCTCATGTCGTTTTTTTTATTTGCGTCACTAGGTTGCTGTCTCATTGACGTTTACCCCACATTCTGTTTGTTGCACACTACATATTTTAAAACATGCAGTTAAGGTGTTATTTCATGTATAATAAAGTGAGAAAATGCAGAAGAGAAGATAAAAGGACTTAATAGAAAAAGAAGAAAGGATATTTTGTTTTCTTCAAAAACGACCTGTTTGGTCACTCGTATATTAGTTGTCTATAAATATAGTCCATGTCAGTTTGATGAATGTAAACTATAAGAACTGTGTCTTTTAGGGGAAAATGTATGGCTCAAAATTATTAGTTATGTTATTTGTTTGATAGTGATGTATATCATCATTTCTTTAAATCTTATCTTTTTTAGTTGGTGTTATCGGATTAAGTGTCAGAGATGTATGAAAGGCAACTCTGTCTACTTAAACAGCGTAAAAATCGTAGATTTAAAAGTAGTGCGACTTTTCCCATGTGTCTAATGACTTTATTTCATGTCATTATTATAAGCAAAAATTCTCAATTAGTAAGCACACGAGTTAGTTCGTGTCAAGATGTACCACATATTTCAACTTATGTTTTATTTTTAATAGTAGCTATCAATCTTAAATGTGTGTTTGCAAACATACAAAAATATGTCTTCACTGGGAACTCCAGAGCTGAAACCTACAGACTTCAGTTTAGCAGGGACGTAACTCTATGACATTTTTGCACATAGAATCTTTACAAACACAGCCAGTGAAGCACAGTTGTGCTTTCCAACGACATGTCTTCTTAGCTACCGAATGATGCATCCAAATAATGACTGCGCAATACATTCTCAAAAATTTCGCAATTCTTGAACATAAACCACACCCTTTCGTTGTAAGACAAAATGTTCTATATATAAAGGTGATGTGTTAAAGTTATACAACGAACATACTTTACTTTTATAAAGTTTAAACTTTAAGTATAAAGTTAAAACTGAAAGGTCTCCACACCATATGTATGTGGACACAAAGACCTATAAACGCCCTATATGTTTGATGCTTAACCCTTCTTTCCTTTCTCTTCAGTCTTCTTACTCTTCTTTGTCATATGCTTGTGTTTATCAAGCATATAACTCACATAAGCAATAGGTTTCTCAACAAATGAATGAATTGTACAAGGCATTGAAGTATTATTTGTATTTAATGTTGCTGCTGCATGTCCAGCGACAAATATAATAGTCATATTTCAAAAAGATAGTAACATGTATGTGTTGCAAAACATTGCTTTAGTTAAATTGAAATTCCAGTTAACAGATTCTACAAGGCATTCAAGAAGAACTTTTAATCATCATTGAATCTGCTTCATGTCCAGCGACAAATATATCAATCAAAATACAAGAAGATAGTAACATGTATGTGTTGCAAAACATTGCTTTCAGTCAATTTAAAATCCTTCCAACATGTTCGAGTTTGCCCAACCAAAATACGATGTAGGACGCGTGTAAAAGAAACCCTGATTTATTGTATTGCTTTTTTTGGGTGTTTAATGCCACTTTCGTTACTACCGGCTTTTCATTGCGGACATTTTTTATCAGTAGAAACAAAAACCAAAACGAAACAAGTGGTAGCATCAGCAAAGTGAATATATCATTCATATATATCTGTAGTCGCTGGGTTGCTGTCTCATTGAGGGAAACTCGCATCTCCTTTTCTCCATTCAGCGTGCTCATGTCGTTTTTTTTATTTGCGTCACTAGGTTGCTGTCTCATTGACGTTTACCCCACATTCTGTTTGTTGCACACTACATATTTTAAAACATGCAGTTAAGGTGTTATTTCATGTATAATAAAGTGAGAAAATGCAGAAGAGAAGATAAAAGGACTTAATAGAAAAAGAAGAAAGGATATTTTGTTTTCTTCAAAAACGACCTGTTTGGTCACTCGTATATTAGTTGTCTATAAATATAGTCCATGTCAGTTTGATGAATGTAAACTATAAGAACTGTGTCTTTTAGGGGAAAATGTATGGCTCAAAATTATTAGTTATGTTATTTGTTTGATAGTGATGTATATCATCATTTCTTTAAATCTTATCTTTTTTAGTTGGTGTTATCGGATTAAGTGTCAGAGATGTATGAAAGGCAACTCTGTCTACTTAAACAGCGTAAAAATCGTAGATTTAAAAGTAGTGCGACTTTTCCCATGTGTCTAATGACTTTATTTCATGTCATTATTATAAGCAAAAATTCTCAATTAGTAAGCACACGAGTTAGTTCGTGTCAAGATGTACCACATATTTCAACTTATGTTTTATTTTTAATAGTAGCTATCAATCTTAAATGTGTGTTTGCAAACATACAAAAATATGTCTTCACTGGGAACTCCAGAGCTGAAACCTACAGACTTCAGTTTAGCAGGGACGTAACTCTATGACATTTTTGCACATAGAATCTTTACAAACACAGCCAGTGAAGCACAGTTGTGCTTTCCAACGACATGTCTTCTTAGCTACCGAATGATGCATCCAAATAATGACTGCGCAATACATTCTCAAAAATTTCGCAATTCTTGAACATAAACCACACCCTTTCGTTGTAAGACAAAATGTTCTATATATAAAGGTGATGTGTTAAAGTTATACAACGAACATACTTTACTTTTATAAAGTTTAAACTTTAAGTATAAAGTTAAAACTGAAAGGTCTCCACACCATATGTATGTGGACACAAAGACCTATAAACGCCCTATATGTTTGATGCTTAACCCTTCTTTCCTTTCTCTTCAGTCTTCTTACTCTTCTTTGTCATATGCTTGTGTTTATCAAGCATATAACTCACATAAGCAATAGGTTTCTCAACAAATGAATGAATTGTACAAGGCATTGAAGTATTATTTGTATTTAATGTTGCTGCTGCATGTCCAGCGACAAATATAATAGTCATATTTCAAAAAGATAGTAACATGTATGTGTTGCAAAACATTGCTTTAGTTAAATTGAAATTCCAGTTAACAGATTCTACAAGGCATTCAAGAAGAACTTTTAATCATCATTGAATCTGCTTCATGTCCAGCGACAAATATATCAATCAAAATACAAGAAGATAGTAACATGTATGTGTTGCAAAACATTGCTTTCAGTCAATTTAAAATCCTTCCAACATGTTCGAGTTTGCCCAACCAAAATACGATGTAGGACGCGTGTAAAAGAAACCCTGATTTATTGTATTGCTTTTTTTGGGTGTTTAATGCCACTTTCGTTACTACCGGCTTTTCATTGCGGACATTTTTTATCAGTAGAAACAAAAACAAAAACGAAACAAGTGGTAGCATCAGCAAAGTGAATATATCATTCATATATATCTGTAGTCGCTGGGTTGCTGTCTCATTGAGGGAAACTCGCATCTCCTTTTCTCCATTCAGCGTGCTCATGTCGTTTTTTTTATTTGCGTCACTAGGTTGCTGTCTCATTGACGTTTACCCCACATTCTGTTTGTTGCACACTACATATTTTAAAACATGCAGTTAAGGTGTTATTTCATGTATAATAAAGTGAGAAAATGCAGAAGAGAAGATAAAAGGACTTAATAGAAAAAGAAGAAAGGATATTTTGTTTTCTTCAAAAACGACCTGTTTGGTCACTCGTATATTAGTTGTCTATAAATATAGTCCATGTCAGTTTGATGAATGTAAACTATAAGAACTGTGTCTTTTAGGGGAAAATGTATGGCTCAAAATTATTAGTTATGTTATTTGTTTGATAGTGATGTATATCATCATTTCTTTAAATCTTATCTTTTTTAGTTGGTGTTATCGGATTAAGTGTCAGAGATGTATGAAAGGCAACTCTGTCTACTTAAACAGCGTAAAAATCGTAGATTTAAAAGTAGTGCGACTTTTCCCATGTGTCTAATGACTTTATTTCATGTCATTATTATAAGCAAAAATTCTCAATTAGTAAGCACACGAGTTAGTTCGTGTCAAGATGTACCACATATTTCAACTTATGTTTTATTTTTAATAGTAGCTATCAATCTTAAATGTGTGTTTGCAAACATACAAAAATATGTCTTCACTGGGAACTCCAGAGCTGAAACCTACAGACTTCAGTTTAGCAGGGACGTAACTCTATGACATTTTTGCACATAGAATCTTTACAAACACAGCCAGTGAAGCACAGTTGTGCTTTCCAACGACATGTCTTCTTAGCTACCGAATGATGCATCCAAATAATGACTGCGCAATACATTCTCAAAAATTTCGCAATTCTTGAACATAAACCACACCCTTTCGTTGTAAGACAAAATGTTCTATATATAAAGGTGATGTGTTAAAGTTATACAACGAACATACTTTACTTTTATAAAGTTTAAACTTTAAGTATAAAGTTAAAACTGAAAGGTCTCCACACCATATGTATGTGGACACAAAGACCTATAAACGCCCTATATGTTTGATGCTTAACCCTTCTTTCCTTTCTCTTCAGTCTTCTTACTCTTCTTTGTCATATGCTTGTGTTTATCAAGCATATAACTCACATAAGCAATAGGTTTCTCAACAAATGAATGAATTGTACAAGGCATTGAAGTATTATTTGTATTTAATGTTGCTGCTGCATGTCCAGCGACAAATATAATAGTCATATTTCAAAAAGATAGTAACATGTATGTGTTGCAAAACATTGCTTTAGTTAAATTGAAATTCCAGTTAACAGATTCTACAAGGCATTCAAGAAGAACTTTTAATCATCATTGAATCTGCTTCATGTCCAGCGACAAATATATCAATCAAAATACAAGAAGATAGTAACATGTATGTGTTGCAAAACATTGCTTTCAGTCAATTTAAAATCCTTCCAACATGTTCGAGTTTGCCCAACCAAAATACGATGTAGGACGCGTGTAAAAGAAACCCTGATTTATTGTATTGCTTTTTTTGGGTGTTTAATGCCACTTTCGTTACTACCGGCTTTTCATTGCGGACATTTTTTATCAGTAGAAACAAAAACAAAAACGAAACAAGTGGTAGCATCAGCAAAGTGAATATATCATTCATATATATCTGTAGTCGCTGGGTTGCTGTCTCATTGAGGGAAACTCGCATCTCCTTTTCTCCATTCAGCGTGCTCATGTCGTTTTTTTTATTTGCGTCACTAGGTTGCTGTCTCATTGACGTTTACCCCACATTCTGTTTGTTGCACACTACATATTTTAAAACATGCAGTTAAGGTGTTATTTCATGTATAATAAAGTGAGAAAATGCAGAAGAGAAGATAAAAGGACTTAATAGAAAAAGAAGAAAGGATATTTTGTTTTCTTCAAAAACGACCTGTTTGGTCACTCGTATATTAGTTGTCTATAAATATAGTCCATGTCAGTTTGATGAATGTAAACTATAAGAACTGTGTCTTTTAGGGGAAAATGTATGGCTCAAAATTATTAGTTATGTTATTTGTTTGATAGTGATGTATATCATCATTTCTTTAAATCTTATCTTTTTTAGTTGGTGTTATCGGATTAAGTGTCAGAGATGTATGAAAGGCAACTCTGTCTACTTAAACAGCGTAAAAATCGTAGATTTAAAAGTAGTGCGACTTTTCCCATGTGTCTAATGACTTTATTTCATGTCATTATTATAAGCAAAAATTCTCAATTAGTAAGCACACGAGTTAGTTCGTGTCAAGATGTACCACATATTTCAACTTATGTTTTATTTTTAATAGTAGCTATCAATCTTAAATGTGTGTTTGCAAACATACAAAAATATGTCTTCACTGGGAACTCCAGAGCTGAAACCTACAGACTTCAGTTTAGCAGGGACGTAACTCTATGACATTTTTGCACATAGAATCTTTACAAACACAGCCAGTGAAGCACAGTTGTGCTTTCCAACGACATGTCTTCTTAGCTACCGAATGATGCATCCAAATAATGACTGCGCAATACATTCTCAAAAATTTCGCAATTCTTGAACATAAACCACACCCTTTCGTTGTAAGAAAAAATGTTCTATATATAAAGGTGATGTGTTAAAGTTATACAACGAACATACTTTACTTTTATAAAGTTTAAACTTTAAGTATAAAGTTAAAACTGAAAGGTCTCCACACCATATGTATGTGGACACAAAGACCTATAAACGCCCTATATGTTTGATGCTTAACCCTTCTTTCCTTTCTCTTCAGTCTTCTTACTCTTCTTTGTCATATGCTTGTGTTTATCAAGCATATAACTCACATAAGCAATAGGTTTCTCAACAAATGAATGAATTGTACAAGGCATTGAAGTATTATTTGTATTTAATGTTGCTGCTGCATGTCCAGCGACAAATATAATAGTCATATTTCAAAAAGATAGTAACATGTATGTGTTGCAAAACATTGCTTTAGTTAAATTGAAATTCCAGTTAACAGATTCTACAAGGCATTCAAGAAGAACTTTTAATCATCATTGAATCTGCTTCATGTCCAGCGACAAATATATCAATCAAAATACAAGAAGATAGTAACATGTATGTGTTGCAAAACATTGCTTTCAGTCAATTTAAAATCCTTCCAACATGTTCGAGTTTGCCCAACCAAAATACGATGTAGGACGCGTGTAAAAGAAACCCTGATTTATTGTATTGCTTTTTTTGGGTGTTTAATGCCACTTTCGTTACTACCGGCTTTTCATTGCGGACATTTTTTATCAGTAGAAACAAAAACAAAAACGAAACAAGTGGTAGCATCAGCAAAGTGAATATATCATTCATATATATCTGTAGTCGCTGGGTTGCTGTCTCATTGAGGGAAACTCGCATCTCCTTTTCTCCATTCAGCGTGCTCATGTCGTTTTTTTTATTTGCGTCACTAGGTTGCTGTCTCATTGACGTTTACCCCACATTCTGTTTGTTGCACACTACATATTTTAAAACATGCAGTTAAGGTGTTATTTCATGTATAATAAAGTGAGAAAATGCAGAAGAGAAGATAAAAGGACTTAATAGAAAAAGAAGAAAGGATATTTTGTTTTCTTCAAAAACGACCTGTTTGGTCACTCGTATATTAGTTGTCTATAAATATAGTCCATGTCAGTTTGATGAATGTAAACTATAAGAACTGTGTCTTTTAGGGGAAAATGTATGGCTCAAAATTATTAGTTATGTTATTTGTTTGATAGTGATGTATATCATCATTTCTTTAAATCTTATCTTTTTTAGTTGGTGTTATCGGATTAAGTGTCAGAGATGTATGAAAGGCAACTCTGTCTACTTAAACAGCGTAAAAATCGTAGATTTAAAAGTAGTGCGACTTTTCCCATGTGTCTAATGACTTTATTTCATGTCATTATTATAAGCAAAAATTCTCAATTAGTAAGCACACGAGTTAGTTCGTGTCAAGATGTACCACATATTTCAACTTATGTTTTATTTTTAATAGTAGCTATCAATCTTAAATGTGTGTTTGCAAACATACAAAAATATGTCTTCACTGGGAACTCCAGAGCTGAAACCTACAGACTTCAGTTTAGCAGGGACGTAACTCTATGACATTTTTGCACATAGAATCTTTACAAACACAGCCAGTGAAGCACAGTTGTGCTTTCCAACGACATGTCTTCTTAGCTACCGAATGATGCATCCAAATAATGACTGCGCAATACATTCTCAAAAATTTCGCAATTCTTGAACATAAACCACACCCTTTCGTTGTAAGACAAAATGTTCTATATATAAAGGTGATGTGTTAAAGTTATACAACGAACATACTTTACTTTTATAAAGTTTAAACTTTAAGTATAAAGTTAAAACTGAAAGGTCTCCACACCATATGTATGTGGACACAAAGACCTATAAACGCCCTATATGTTTGATGCTTAACCCTTCTTTCCTTTCTCTTCAGTCTTCTTACTCTTCTTTGTCATATGCTTGTGTTTATCAAGCATATAACTCACATAAGCAATAGGTTTCTCAACAAATGAATGAATTGTACAAGGCATTGAAGTATTATTTGTATTTAATGTTGCTGCTGCATGTCCAGCGACAAATATAATAGTCATATTTCAAAAAGATAGTAACATGTATGTGTTGCAAAACATTGCTTTAGTTAAATTGAAATTCCAGTTAACAGATTCTACAAGGCATTCAAGAAGAACTTTTAATCATCATTGAATCTGCTTCATGTCCAGCGACAAATATATCAATCAAAATACAAGAAGATAGTAACATGTATGTGTTGCAAAACATTGCTTTCAGTCAATTTAAAATCCTTCCAACATGTTCGAGTTTGCCCAACCAAAATACGATGTAGGACGCGTGTAAAAGAAACCCTGATTTATTGTATTGCTTTTTTTGGGTGTTTAATGCCACTTTCGTTACTACCGGCTTTTCATTGCGGACATTTTTTATCAGTAGAAACAAAAACCAAAACGAAACAAGTGGTAGCATCAGCAAAGTGAATATATCATTCATATATATCTGTAGTCGCTGGGTTGCTGTCTCATTGAGGGAAACTCGCATCTCCTTTTCTCCATTCAGCGTGCTCATGTCGTTTTTTTTATTTGCGTCACTAGGTTGCTGTCTCATTGACGTTTACCCCACATTCTGTTTGTTGCACACTACATATTTTAAAACATGCAGTTAAGGTGTTATTTCATGTATAATAAAGTGAGAAAATGCAGAAGAGAAGATAAAAGGACTTAATAGAAAAAGAAGAAAGGATATTTTGTTTTCTTCAAAAACGACCTGTTTGGTCACTCGTATATTAGTTGTCTATAAATATAGTCCATGTCAGTTTGATGAATGTAAACTATAAGAACTGTGTCTTTTAGGGGAAAATGTATGGCTCAAAATTATTAGTTATGTTATTTGTTTGATAGTGATGTATATCATCATTTCTTTAAATCTTATCTTTTTTAGTTGGTGTTATCGGATTAAGTGTCAGATGTATGAAAGGCAACTCTGTCTACTTAAACAGCGTAAAAATCGTAGATTTAAAAGTAGTGCGACTTTTCCCATGTGTCTAATGACTTTATTTCATGTCATTATTATAAGCAAAAATTCTCAATTAGTAAGCACACGAGTTAGTTCGTGTCAAGATGTACCACATATTTCAACTTATGTTTTATTTTTAATAGTAGCTATCAATCTTAAATGTGTGTTTGCAAACATACAAAAATATGTCTTCACTGGGAACTCCAGAGCTGAAACCTACAGACTTCAGTTTAGCAGGGACGTAACTCTATGACATTTTTGCACATAGAATCTTTACAAACACAGCCAGTGAAGCACAGTTGTGCTTTCCAACGACATGTCTTCTTAGCTACCGAATGATGCATCCAAATAATGACTGCGCAATACATTCTCAAAAATTTCGCAATTCTTGAACATAAACCACACCCTTTCGTTGTAAGAAAAAATGTTCTATATATAAAGGTGATGTGTTAAAGTTATACAACGAACATACTTTACTTTTATAAAGTTTAAACTTTAAGTATAAAGTTAAAACTGAAAGGTCTCCACACCATATGTATGTGGACACAAAGACCTATAAACGCCCTATATGTTTGATGCTTAACCCTTCTTTCCTTTCTCTTCAGTCTTCTTACTCTTCTTTGTCATATGCTTGTGTTTATCAAGCATATAACTCACATAAGCAATAGGTTTCTCAACAAATGAATGAATTGTACAAGGCATTGAAGTATTATTTGTATTTAATGTTGCTACTGCATGTCCAGCGACAAATATAATAGTCATATTTCAAAAAGATAGTAACATGTATGTGTTGCAAAACATTGCTTTAGTTAAATTGAAATTCCAGTTAACAGATTCTACAAGGCATTCAAGAAGAACTTTTAATCATCATTGAATCTGCTTCATGTCCAGCGACAAATATATCAATCAAAATACAAGAAGATAGTAACATGTATGTGTTGCAAAACATTGCTTTCAGTCAATTTAAAATCCTTCCAACATGTTCGAGTTTGCCCAACCAAAATACGATGTAGGACGCGTGTAAAAGAAACCCTGATTTATTGTATTGCTTTTTTTGGGTGTTTAATGCCACTTTCGTTACTACCGGCTTTTCATTGCGGACATTTTTTATCAGTAGAAACAAAAACCAAAACGAAACAAGTGGTAGCATCAGCAAAGTGAATATATCATTCATATATATCTGTAGTCGCTGGGTTGCTGTCTCATTGAGGGAAACTCGCATCTCCTTTTCTCCATTCAGCGTGCTCATGTCGTTTTTTTTATTTGCGTCACTAGGTTGCTGTCTCATTGACGTTTACCCCACATTCTGTTTGTTGCACACTACATATTTTAAAACATGCAGTTAAGGTGTTATTTCATGTATAATAAAGTGAGAAAATGCAGAAGAGAAGATAAAAGGACTTAATAGAAAAAGAAGAAAGGATATTTTGTTTTCTTCAAAAACGACCTGTTTGGTCACTCGTATATTAGTTGTCTATAAATATAGTCCATGTCAGTTTGATGAATGTAAACTATAAGAACTGTGTCTTTTAGGGGAAAATGTATGGCTCAAAATTATTAGTTATGTTATTTGTTTGATAGTGATGTATATCATCATTTCTTTAAATCTTATCTTTTTTAGTTGGTGTTATCGGATTAAGTGTCAGAGATGTATGAAAGGCAACTCTGTCTACTTAAACAGCGTAAAAATCGTAGATTTAAAAGTAGTGCGACTTTTCCCATGTGTCTAATGACTTTATTTCATGTCATTATTATAAGCAAAAATTCTCAATTAGTAAGCACACGAGTTAGTTCGTGTCAAGATGTACCACATATTTCAACTTATGTTTTATTTTTAATAGTAGCTATCAATCTTAAATGTGTGTTTGCAAACATACAAAAATATGTCTTCACTGGGAACTCCAGAGCTGAAACCTACAGACTTCAGTTTAGCAGGGACGTAACTCTATGACATTTTTGCACATAGAATCTTTACAAACACAGCCAGTGAAGCACAGTTGTGCTTTCCAACGACATGTCTTCTTAGCTACCGAATGATGCATCCAAATAATGACTGCGCAATACATTCTCAAAAATTTCGCAATTCTTGAACATAAACCACACCCTTTCGTTGTAAGAAAAAATGTTCTATATATAAAGGTGATGTGTTAAAGTTATACAACGAACATACTTTACTTTTATAAAGTTTAAACTTTAAGTATAAAGTTAAAACTGAAAGGTCTCCACACCATATGTATGTGGACACAAAGACCTATAAACGCCCTATATGTTTGATGCTTAACCCTTCTTTCCTTTCTCTTCAGTCTTCTTACTCTTCTTTGTCATATGCTTGTGTTTATCAAGCATATAACTCACATAAGCAATAGGTTTCTCAACAAATGAATGAATTGTACAAGGCATTGAAGTATTATTTGTATTTAATGTTGCTGCTGCATGTCCAGCGACAAATATAATAGTCATATTTCAAAAAGATAGTAACATGTATGTGTTGCAAAACATTGCTTTAGTTAAATTGAAATTCCAGTTAACAGATTCTACAAGGCATTCAAGAAGAACTTTTAATCATCATTGAATCTGCTTCATGTCCAGCGACAAATATATCAATCAAAATACAAGAAGATAGTAACATGTATGTGTTGCAAAACATTGCTTTCAGTCAATTTAAAATCCTTCCAACATGTTCGAGTTTGCCCAACCAAAATACGATGTAGGACGCGTGTAAAAGAAACCCTGATTTATTGTATTGCTTTTTTTGGGTGTTTAATGCCACTTTCGTTACTACCGGCTTTTCATTGCGGACATTTTTTATCAGTAGAAACAAAAACAAAAACGAAACAAGTGGTAGCATCAGCAAAGTGAATATATCATTCATATATATCTGTAGTCGCTGGGTTGCTGTCTCATTGAGGGAAACTCGCATCTCCTTTTCTCCATTCAGCGTGCTCATGTCGTTTTTTTTATTTGCGTCACTAGGTTGCTGTCTCAATGACGTTTACCCCACATTCTGTTTGTTGCACACTACATATTTTAAAACATGCAGTTAAGGTGTTATTTCATGTATAATAAAGTGAGAAAATGCAGAAGAGAAGATAAAAGGACTTAATAGAAAAAGAAGAAAGGATATTTTGTTTTCTTCAAAAACGACCTGTTTGGTCACTCGTATATTAGTTGTCTATAAATATAGTCCATGTCAGTTTTATGAATGTAAACTATAAGAACTGTGTCTTTTAGGGGAAAATGTATGGCTCAAAATTATTAGTTATGTTATTTGTTTGATAGTGATGTATATCATCATTTCTTTAAATCTTATCTTTTTTAGTTGGTGTTATCGGATTAAGTGTCAGAGATGTATGAAAGGCAACTCTGTCTACTTAAACAGCGTAAAAATCGTAGATTTAAAAGTAGTGCGACTTTTCCCATGTGTCTAATGACTTTATTTCATGTCATTATTATAAGCAAAAATTCTCAATTAGTAAGCACACGAGTTAGTTCGTGTCAAGATGTACCACATATTTCAACTTATGTTTTATTTTTAATAGTAGCTATCAATCTTAAATGTGTGTTTGCAAACATACAAAAATATGTCTTCACTGGGAACTCCAGAGCTGAAACCTACAGACTTCAGTTTAGCAGGGACGTAACTCTATGACATTTTTGCACATAGAATCTTTACAAACACGGCCAGTGAAGCACAGTTGTGCTTTCCAACGACATGTCTTCTTAGCTACCGAATGATGCATCCAAATAATGACTGCGCAATACATTCTCAAAAATTTCGCAATTCTTGAACATAAACCACACCCTTTCGTTGTAAGAAAAAATGTTCTATATATAAAGGTGATGTGTTAAAGTTATACAACGAACATACTTTACTTTTATAAAGTTTAAACTTTAAGTATAAAGTTAAAACTGAAAGGTCTCCACACCATATTTATGTGGACACAAAGACCTATAAGCGCAGGCCCTATATGTTTGATGCTTAACCCTTCTTTCCTTTCTCTTCAGTCTTCTTACTTTTCTTTGTCATATGCTTGTGTTTTTTAAGCATATAACTCACATAAGCAATAGGTTTCTCAACAAATGAATGAATTGTACAAGGCATTGATGTATTATTTGTATTTGATGTTGCTGCTGCATGTCCAGCGACAAATATAATAGTCATATTTCAAAAAGATAGTAACATGTATGTGTTGCAAAACATTGCTTTAGTTAAATTGAAATTCCAGTTAACAGATTCTACAAGGCATTCAAGAAGAACTTTTAATCATCATTGAATCTGCTTCATGTCCAGCGACAAATATATCAATCAAAATACAAGAAGATAGTAACATGTATGTGTTGCAAAACATTGCTTTCAGTCAATTTAAAATCCTTCCAACATGTTCGAGTTTGCCCAACCAAAATACGATGTAGGACGCGTGTAAAAGAAACCCTGATTTATTGTATTGCTTTTTTTGGGTGTTTAATGCCACTTTCGTTACTACCGGCTTTTCATTGCGGACATTTTTTATCAGTAGAAACAAAAACAAAAACGAAACAAGTGGTAGCATCAGCAAAGTGAATATATCATTCATATATATCTGTAGTCGCTGGGTTGCAGTCTCATTGAGGGAAACTCGCATCTCCTTTTCTCCATTCAGCGTGCTCATGTCGGTTTTTTTATTTGCGTCACTAGGTTGCTGTCTCATTGACGTTTACCCCACATTCTGTTTGTTGCACACTACATATTTTCAAACATGCAGTTAAGGTGTTATTTCATGTATAATTAAGTGAGAAAATACAGAAGAGAAGATAAAAGGACTTGATAGAAAAAGAAGAAATGATATTTTGTTTTCTTCAAAAACGACCTGTTTGGTCACTCGTATATTAGTTGTCTTTAAATATAGTCCATGTCAGTTTTATGAATGTATACTATTAGAACTGTGTCTTTTAGAGGAAAATGTAGGGCTCAAAATTATTAGTTATGTTATTTGTTTGATAGTGATGTATATCAATGTGTGTTTGCAAACATACAAAAATATGTCTTCACTAGGAATTCCAGAGCTGAAACCTACAAACTTCAGTTTAGCAGGGACGTAACTATATGACATTTTTGCACATATAATCTTTACAGACACAGCCAGTGAAGAACAGTTGTGCTTTCCAACGACATGTCTACTTAGCTAACGAATTATGCTCAGGATTATTACAGTGCGATCACTTAAAAGGCAAGTCAGTAGTGTTTTTTATTGGTGCGATTTATGAATGGAATGTGAAAAACTATATCTCGAGTGAACGCGATTGATAGTTTAGATTATTTTTACCGATAACCGCTACGAATTTCAGCTGACGGCGACTATAATTGATGCACAAAAACATGAACGAAAAACAAATATGTAACAAATAAACAAACGACAACCACTGAATTACAGGCTCCTGACTTGGAACAGACACATACATACAGAATGTGGCGGGGTTAAACATGTTAGCGGGATCCCATCCCTCCCCTAACCTTGGACAGTGGTATAACAGTACAACATAAGAACGAACTATAAACATTAGTTGAAAAAGGCTTAACTCATCAGACGGATACAAATACAAATACTACACAGAGTGGACGTAGCCGGGTACTTGTACATCCCAACAACATTCCGACATTAAGTACAGATATGAGAGTGCTCGCAGTTACTGACAGCTAGTTCAAAGACACTAACAACTACTAAAAACTCGTGCATCTAAGACTAAATGCAATCAGTTTAATTACTAAGCTAAACGAATAGTTGACAGAGTTATACATATATTCAAAAATAACATCGAAATATGCAATGCTTAAAAGGACACTATCTGTCAAATTCAGGAACACCGATTTAATTTAAGTTCTCACATTTCATTTATAACTATGTAAAACTTTTATCCATATAATAAAAAGTCTTAAATAAACTATTTACAGTGCATGGGTTCGAGAATATGTAACTTCGTTTCGTGTGTATTTTAGTCTAGACGCCATCTAATCAATTATCGACTTGACCTCCGGAGACCTCCGAATGTCATATAAAGGTTATAAACATAAATATAGATATAAATAGAAACAAACTCGTGCAATTGAATTTTCTAGGTCTGTTTAATTTCATATTAAAGATTAAAAATATATGTTAATCATCGTTTTTACCTGTATAAGAATGATATTTTGTGGATCGAAGTAGTCAATCAAACGATTTACCTTTGTTTCACTTTCAATGCGTTATCCATCTCTAGCTAAGGCGTTAAATTGAAGTTGACATGAATACGGATTCAATGAGTTGTCTCATTAGCAATCATACGACATCTTCTTATTTTTCACAATAAAACAAAAACAATCATTTTTTTTGTGTATAAATAGTTGTTAATGTCCTGTTAACGCCGAGATTATCTTTGAAAATAAGATAACTTGATACAAACAGTTAGACATGATAGGAACTAGTTAAGAATATCATGTTTATAAATTGATCTTTACAAAAGAAATACCGAAACAACAAGCAATAAAGACAATGCAAAACTGTAGCCAAACTGACAAACAGATGCGTCCTTGTAGGATTGTCAAGAAATCAAAATCCTCACCACGTCATTCATATCCGAACCAAATTGATATATATAAAAAAAAACACATAAAAATACCACTATCACACAATTAGAAAATACAATCGTGTGAAAATAAAGATAACATGCCTCCTTTAATCTAGTTCGTTAGACGCGCGTTTCGTCTACAAGCTATATATTCTCTATATTGTTGATATTGTAATGCTGATCATTTAGTCTGTTTAGTGTCTTTCTATATTCTTTAGTTTTTGCTCAAAACATCACAGTAAATTAAAAGAAATCCTCATTTAAGGCCAATCACTCCTATGAAGAGTGGCAGTGTATACTACCTATATCAGCAAAATTTGACTTGTTAGTAGATCGTGCATTGCTAATCATTTTAAGTGTTTAAATTATCTATTTATCTATTATTATTTTTTTTATTAATTTATCATAAGGTAACCTCCCCCCCCCCCCCCCAAGCAAAGATCGTCATTAAAGGGCATTAATTCAAAGGAGACGTCGGACAATGTCCTTTATATTGTCCTAGTTGTAGATCGATTCTGCTCCTGACAGATATTTCGTTTTTAAAAAATAATAGATAAAACTTGCATTTCAGTCCTATGTTCTTATCTTATCCATTTAACGATATCGAATCAACCAATGGTTTTGATTAGCAATGAGTAAATACTATCTCATTACTACTTATAAATGTAAAATATTAGACAAATAAAATTTAGTTACTGAAATCATAAATGCATTTTAAGATTTCGTATAATGTAACTTGAAGCAATCTATTGCATTTTGGATAATTTCGATAACCACAGTAAACGATTTATTATTACCTTGATAGAATTAACCTGCATGGTGCATTGTTGAAGTATTGTATGTTCACCAGCATTTAAATATTTTTGTATTGTATGTTTTATTCCTATCCATTTAAATATAACATTTAAACATTATATTTTCAAAAAAACGGAATTGATACATATCAATTCTGATGTATCATATCCGAAATCGATGAAGTTCTAAAGTAAAGAAGGAACAGGTAATATGACTTTGTTTTTATTCTGCTCATTTATCAATCTTTACAAAACCGTCCTCCATTACAATAAACATCTGACTCCGCCTTTTGAATATAGAACAGACCTATTGAACTATAATGTTGATGACTGTTTGGAAAATCCACGGCTCTAATTACAATCGTGATAAAACTTTCCGGTTGCAAAAAGGACCCATTTCTATTGGCATTTAAGCAATCATTTAAATAGTCAGTATACTTGTGTGTTTTACACTTCTATGGGTACAAACATGACAATGACACTTTGTTTGTATATCTTAAACCCGGAATATATAGTTTAACAGTATTCTTATCGCTGCAGCTGAACATTGATTACAGTCTAACAATGATTTGGTGTGTTTTTTCTATTTTTTTAACTGTTCAATCAATAGAAAACACAAAGTTTGAGACATGGGAAAAGTGGATTCCGCCATTTGTTAGCAGAACTGATCTACTTTGCCCGACCGATCTTTGTACGCTAGATGTGACACTAAATGTTACATCGAAAAATGGTTGCTGCACTTGTTTGGCTAAACCATCTTGGAAATTTAACCCATGGATTTATGATTTAGTTTTGAAGTATACGCGAAGAGGGGGTATAGCTCAACTCATAGGGGAAATAACAGTTAATTCAAGATTGGTACATAATAATGGATTTTTATCACATTTACCATACAATTTATGCAATTTCGTGAATATCGTAGAAATAGAAGCCACTTACAATAAAATTTCCTCAATTGGGAACATATCGTGTTTACAGATGCTCGATACGCTTGATTTGAGTTATAATTCGATTGAGTCAATTGGGAATAGCACGTTTAAGCATTTACCTTTATTAAGAGAATTACGTTTGTCTCATAATGGAATAAAAACCGTAGAACCATTTACTCTGGCGGGAACAACGATGTCTATTTTTTGGGTCGATTTATCCTGGAACAATATGACGAAACTTGATATAAGTAATGTGGTCTCAGAATATCAGTTCTGTCGGTATGATTTCTCTTCAAACAAAATTATTCAAATAGTAAATGAACAAAATTTTCAATTTGATGTCAACAAATATTATGTGGGAGGATTCCTTAATTTGGATTCTAATGATTTCACACACTGGTTTGACGTCAAAGATCTAGGATTACACGATATGACAATTTTAGGAAAATTCTTTCGAATACGATTATCTTTGCAAAATATGAATTGGACTTGTGATTGCCGAATGGAACCGTTCTTTGCACTTTCACGAGATGCGTTAAAAAGAATGTCGCGTGATTACTTTAATGTTATATGTTGGGATCCACCAGAATATCGGGGACTGTCGGCTACAGAACATTTTCTGAAAAGGGATAGACTTGATTTGCTAATTTGTAACAAAACGTCTGCTGATAAATGTCCGAAAAAGTGTCACTGTTTTTATCAACCGAAAAACAGAAGAACTGTGATCAATTGTACTAGTGTTGGATTAATTGCATTGCCAAAGTTTGTTCCGGAAGGAGATAATTTGACTTTGCTATTAGATGGTAACAATATAGAGTTTTTAGAACATCGAGAATATTTCAACAGATCGTCTGTCATTAGCATATCAAATAATAAACTAAATAGCATAGCAAGCAATGCCATTGGATCTATAGGCAGTAACACGGTTCTTGATTTGTCTGGTAACAGTATAAATGAGTTGCCTCGAGATATTCAATCGTTTGATCCCTGTATAATGAAATTGGGAATTATAAAAATATCTTGCAGTTGTAATGATCATTGGCTTGTAAACTGGGTGAAAAACAAGCGCGCAGAAAAATGCAAAAATATCACTGAAATTATCTGTTTTATCGACGATGGGTATGTTTCAACGATTGGTTTAGATTTAGGAAATTACTGCAATGATGACTCTAATTTGACATTTTTTAACATCTTATTTGGATTAATAATTGCTCTGCTCTTAGGAATTTGTGGTTTAATGTATACATTCCGCTACGAATTGTTTATTTTAAAGAGAAAGTTTGTGAATCAGAAATCTTCGAAAATATACCCATTACTAAAATACGATGTTTTCTTATCTTTTGATGACAATGACACTGAACTGCGTTTTTGGGTAATGAAAACATTGGCTTCCTACTTGAAAGGCGCATGTTATAAGACTTTCATACCGTGTAGAGATGGTAACATCGGGGAAGTCAGAGAAGAAGCCATGATTGATAATATAAATGTTTGTAAAAACTATATAGTCATACTCTGTGACAAATATCACACTGAAGATACGTTTTGGACAACCATTGAATGGAAGTACATTTGGCATAACTTTAAACAAAATAAGGAAAGACAAATCATACTTTTGAATTACCATCAGTTAGAGTCGTCAGAGGTCCGTGAAATTAAACTTAAAGCTTTTATACGAGTTGGTACAGATATTGACTTTTCAAACAGGAAGCATACTTTGTTACAGGACATTCAAGATAGATTAGGTTCCCCAATTCTTACAACCAATTATTCTTTTTAATTTCTTTTAAGCTGTAATTATTCATCTTAAATTCATTTCTGTATACTAGTATATATAGCATACGTGTCATTCTGCATCTTATAAGTAAAAGCTATATACAATGTGTACTAGTCAACAAAAGTAACGATACACAAGTTCGAACTCAAATTTAACTTAAGATATAATAAATAGGAAAAACAGCTAAATTGTCCAATGAAAACATTCAAATGTATATGATTAAAAGAATCTGACTAAATTGGAAAATGAGAAACACCGGGTTATGGGGAAATGAAGACAAAAGTCGGCACTTACTTTCGAGATAAGAATTAAGTATTCAAATATCTTCAAAGCCATTCAAAATTTTAGGTTAAACCATGTCTAAAGTTTTAAGTTAAAATATCGATTTTTGATTTTTTGGGGTTAAAATACGACTTTTGAAGAAAAATTATTAGTAAGAAAATAATAATCTGCAAATATAAGACCAATTGGGCATTTTTTTACCTTTATTCAGTGTTTCTAATTCCATTCTATATTGAAAATACATTGTATTGTATCATTTTTTTTAATGACTGGAATACCTTTCGCAAAATATGTATTTACTAGCCCATCGCGGTTAAATGTGACGTATTAAAAATACATGTTAAGAATACTAGTAATTAAATACTAAATACACAAACAGATCATTGTTTAACTAATAAATTTTAATAACTTGAACACTAACATTTATGTAGGCAAATGTATTGTACATTAATATGTAAATTAAAGAATAAATCCTATTTTTTGGCAAATTCTTGAAACAATAATTTTTTTAGAGAGGAGTTTTTCGAATGTTGATATCGCTGAAATTTTCACAGACTCACTGTTTACAATGGGTCAGATTTGTTTTTAAATGTCGTTTTTAAAACATGTGTGAGATCAATCTTTTTTTGTTAGACATATTAAAGAATAAGTTAGTCCGAAATTATACCTCCTTCTTGTTGAAAACGGAAATGAAAGAGTAGTGAAGTTACTAATGGAAAATTCAAACTCATAATTAGTTGAACAGAAACAACGCCATGGCAAAAAAGAAAAAAGACAAATCACAGCATACAAAACACAACATAGAAAACAAGGAACAAGTTAGTGAAAAGAGTAGCATAGTTGGGTCTCTTGGAATACCGATTGTTTGTTGAAAAAACACGTCCTCCAAACGTAGCAAAAATGTTGTAAATCAAGAAATTAAGCATCTTGATAATATCAGTTTCAGAGACTTTTTCGTTTGAATCAGAGTTGATTTATTTTTGCAAATCTATGCATCCTCCAAGAGTTTTAGATTATATGTAATCTCTCAAATAGCAAAGTTTTTATGCCCCACCTACGATAGTAGAGAGGCATTATGTTTTCTGGTCTGTGCGTCCGTTCGTCCGTCCGTCTGTTCGTTCGTTCGTCTGTCCCGCTTCAGGTTAAAGTTTTTGGTCGAGGTAGTTTTTGATGACGTTGAAGTCCATTTAACCTTAGTATACATGTTCCTTATGATATTATCTCTCTAATTTTAATGCCAAATTAGAGTTCTGATCCCAATTTCACGGTCCACTGAACATAGAAAATGATAGTGCGAGTGGGGCACCCGTGTACTGGGGACACATTCTTGTTTGTTTTACTATCCGCATCTGACGTAAGCCACCTCTAGAATATGTAATTGCATATTACATTTGAAGTTCGGTTTTGATCATTGATAAAATTGATGTTTACAATTAAGAAAGAGGTATATATGTAAGAGGTGATTATTAAGGACCTTTTGGCCAAACCTAATAATTGCATTAAATCTTAATAATGTCGAACACTTTTGTGGAACGATTCTAATATTGTGCCAAAAAAAAAACCCATTAAATTGTATGATTTTGAATTGTTTTTCTAGTTTTTAGAATAATCTAGTAAAGACCTTGTCAAAAACCTAAAGATGATCATATGTCATGTGATCAGGTTGTACAAACATAATAAGTCCTCTTAAGATCAGTTACGCATTTAAAGGCCTCGTTTAAAAAATACAAGTCTATTATATTGAATATTATGGTTATTTTAATTTCGTTTGTGCAATTTGGCTTATACAATATGCTCGGTTTAAATAGTACGATTTAAAGGGATATTTCATAAAATCAACGAAAAATGTAACATTAGAATATTTATACGACATTTCGTTCACATGCATATATTTTTGACAGGTATTTGATAACGATTAAGGACAATACGGTAATCTCCATAAGGTTTATTCCTTGAATGCCAACATTCTTTGTTCTACCGACAATTTACCTGTAAAATTGTGTTGGCGTTCAAGGAATAGGTGCAAGTAGTTATCACAACAAAAGTGCTTGCTTATCAAAACAATAAATACAGGTAGATTAATCTAGTTCATATTTGTTAAGTTGTTAAAAATCATATTTTACCGCTCCTGCTTGAACAAATATGGATTCTTTTAAACTGAAACTTTTAAAAGTGTTGCATCACAAAGTGAGGACTGTAAGGATTCCAGTTTGTACAAATTCTACAATAGACTCTTTGGACTTTGAAGCTTTTTCCCCAATATTTCTATAGTTGTGTGTGCTATAGTATCCTACCATATTACTGTTTTACTGTGCTTATCCAGTGACCTTTGAAAATCACATTAGCAAAGACCAAAACAGTTTACCAAATTGCAGTCAGATTTCTACTCCAACTAACTCATCAACTGGTAAAATATTTTAGCAGATTGCTCAAGTGAAATGTTGTTAGTTTAAAGTGAGTGCTGTAAACTAAAAAGTTATACTTACCATCCAGATTCAGTCAGTTGAAAACCACATACTTTGAACGGCAAAATTATTTCATTGATTGATATTACTTTTACTTAAGGATCTTGAATACTATGAATGACAAAACTATTTTATTCAATAACACTACTTTTTCTGTTTAGTCTGTTTTTCATGATATACATTAGCCGTGAAACTGTACTTATGTATCCCGTCATACTTTGAACCACACCATTATTTTATTTATTATTATTACTTTTACTGTTAAGTCTGGTTTTTGGTAATTTCAAACGCGCTATTTTACACCAGTAATGAAAACCTTCTATCATTTATGGGTAGACTTTACATAGATAAATTCAGTCGTATTTGACGTGAAACTGTTCTTATGTATCCCGTCATACTTTGAACCACACTATTATTTTATTTATTATTATTACTTTTACTGTTAAGTCTGTTTTTGTTATATCAACTTTACGTAAGTCTTCATTTATGTATGCCGTCATACGACAAAATTATTTTTATGTCTACCTGCGGAATTGAAATGTAAGCTAGTAACTGGTACATACATGCTTCAAAGTATAAAAGCAAAATTCAGTAAAAATATAGTACTGCCTGACTGTAAGCTATGTAAGGACAATGATGAAACCCTTGAACATTTTCTCCTGGAATGTACTAGGCTCGGTGATGTACGACAAAAATGCATGGCGAAGCTAGTCAACAAGCTAAGAGAGATAGAAGGGGGTGGTACAATCGACGTCAGTAATGATGAAATACTGATAGAAATTATACTGGATTGTTCTAAGACAAATATACTGAATACTCAGCCAATGGACAAGCTACTGGATATAGAAAGGCAAACACAAGATCTTTGCTACCAGTTACATATAAAGCGAACAAAACTTTTATGTGACATCAAGTAAAAGAAATGTATGAAGGCTCTAATTATTTTAGATTTTAACTTTTATAAATCTAAAGTATATATTTAAATACTGAAATAGCAAATAAGTCTTACTAAAATGTTCTAGATTTTAACTATTAAAGTTTTCAAGTAATATAACACCGAAATCGTAAATATATGGTGTGTACTGTCTGCATGGGATGCCAAGCTAACTAGTACACTCTATAATATCTTCAAATCAAGAGCAATATCCAATATAGTCTGTACAGTCTGCATGGGATGCCAAGCTAACTTGTATCAGTCTATCAAGAAGTGCGTGATTTATACTTTTTAATGATAGCCTTGGCAGGGCACTTATAGTTTTATTAAATAAGCTGTAAATAACATTTTTATCATAATATAGTGGTGAACGCTATTGCCGCAATAGTTCTGTGTACATTTCTTATCGTGATATAGTATTTGCAACTTGTGCTGTGTACATTTTTATTGTGATACAAGTGGTGAACATTAGCTGCATACATTTTTACCGTGATATCGTGTTGATTCTTATTACCGCAATTGTGATGTGTACATAATATTTTTAACTTATTATCGTCGTAATATTTTAAGACTTTTAAAATATTTCTTTTAGTCGTACATATTTTAATGTAAATATAAAGATATCCGCAATCTCGGTGTGTAAATTAAATTGCTCATCCGATAAGTGGAGTGCTCCGATTAAACGGAGGTGAATACCTGTACAGAACAGAACAGAACTACCTGTGCGAATTTCAAACGCGCATTTTTAAACCAGTAATGAAACCTTCTATCATTATGGGTAGACTTTACATAGATAAATTCAGCCGTATAAGAAAAGCAAAATGAGAATGTTAAATTAATGTATGCCTTTTTGTGCTTCTTTGTTACATTTGTTGTTTATGTAGAGATATTAAGATGATAACACAATATTGACTGTTGTACCCCTATTTTTGACATTTTTACTCTTTGAGTATGTTTGTTTTGTTCATGCATCGTTGACAATTTAATGGAATTTGATGCGACTGTCATATAAGTGAGAGGTTTAGCTAGCTATAAAACCAGGTTCAATCCACCATTTTCTACATTAAAAAATGCCTGTACCAAGTCAGGAATATGACAGTTGTTACCCATTCGTTTGATGTGTTTGGACTTTTGATTTTGCCTTTTGATTTTTGATTTTCCTTTTTGAATTTTCCTCGGAGTTCGGTATTTTTGTGTTTTTACTTTTTGATACCTTTGTTAGTCATTTCTAACACAAATAATATCTTACTATAGTATGAGTCACTGAATAAAATGGTCTAATTTTAACATGGAAACTTTTATCATAAATAAATATTATAAATGAATAGTTCAAAACATTGTTTTGTAGGTGTATATTTTATAGCTTTGTCTTCTAAGATGAAGTTATTGTGCAATTGTGATTCGAATAACATTTTGTATACAAATTACTGATCTGCAGGCAATAAAGGGAAATAATTTACATTACAAATAATCAGCAAAATTTTGTTCTGTCTGACAAATATCAAATTTCCCCTTTTAATTTGTTTGTAACATTATTTCTGTTATTATTTAACTTTTATCCTCTGTTCTAAAACGAATAATGAAACTTATTTAATGATGAAAGACGATTAACAGCTGTTTTGCAAAATGTTGCATTATTCAAAGTATAAGGGATTGTCTACCAAGGAGCAGTATTTTGCAAAACCTTTCTAATTTGTGTTCTTCAACTTAATTCATACTAATTTTGCATTTCATTTTTTTTATGAATCTTTTGTAGGCAAAATCATAAGCCTCGTATCATTGATTAAATTTTATGTGTACATTTAAACTCAATATAAATTATTTCCCTTTAATGACAGCAGATCAGTAATTTGTATAGAAAATGTTATTCGAATCACAATTGCACAATAACTTCATCTTAGAAGACAAAGCTATTAAATATACACCTACAAAACAAATGTTTTGAACTATTCATTTATAATACTTATTTATGATAGAAGTTTCCATGTCAAAATTAGACCATTTTATTCAGTGACTCATACTATAGTAAGATATTATTTGTGTTAGAAAAGATTGATAAAGGTATCAACTGACTGGATCTGGATGGTAAGTATAACTTTTTAGTTTACAGCACTCACTTCATACTAACAACATTTCACTTGAGCAATCTGCTAAAATATTTTACCAGTTGATCAGGTAGTTGGAGTAGAAATCTGACTGCAATTTGGTAAACTGTTTTGGTCTTTGCAAATGTGATACCCCAAAGGTCACTGGATAAGCACTATAATTTCTTGAAAACATTTGTAGAGTTTCCCACTTAGAAGTAGATAATTTTTTTAATTTCATTAATTATACAACTGAAATCCGCCGAGAAGTACATTATGGGTTCTAAAATTATAATGAAGTAATGTGTATAGTTTATATTAACTAATAAAATATTTAAACTGATATGGAACTAAACAAATCTCTTATATCCTTTTTTAAGTTTGAAATAATTGTATTAAACTAAAATTTCATTAATTTTTTTTAAAATTTCTTATGTTGTTAACATATATTCATTCCAAACATATTTGTTTTTATAAAAAGTAATAAAACGGTTTAATTTTCTTTATTTTTTTAAATTCATAATAATTTTACCCCTAAAATCTTCTATTTTTCCTTATGAGAAAGTGATAAAATGTTTCATTTCTATAAAGTTCATTAATTATTTTTAACAGTTAAATAGTTATAAAAACACCTATTGTTATTATATAAACATCTATTAATATTTTTGTTGGCATTCAATGAATATGCAACAAATAAAATGTTGGCATTCGAGGAAGACACCCTCCATAAGATGACATTGCCGAATGTGAATTATATAAGGTACGGTGTGCAACCCATCAGATTATCGTACTGATGTCGTTAATAATCTTAATCTGCGTGATAAAGTGTTCATTATTTGGTCTTTATATATTTTAAAATTTTACTCTTTATAAATATAACACGATCTGATATAAGGGCCTATGAGACAACTCTATCTTCAAGTCATAAGTTGTAGCGGTAAACCATTAAACGTCAAATCACGGCTTTCCACGCGGTACCTGAGCTCGCACAGAACAGCATGCTGTAAAGGTTTCCCAAATAACTAGTGTAAAACAATCTAAACAGGAAATCAACGGTCCAATCTGAAGTGATTGGTTAACTTCCAGTGTTTTTTTTATTTTTTATATGCAATGAAATGTTATGTGACATTTTTTCTTTAATACTGGGCAGTATACTCAGGACTGTACTCATGCCAAGTATTCATTCAAACAAAAATAAATTCGGTACAATTTTGTGAAAAGTTCAAATTTAACAAATACGTATAGGGAAAATCTATGGTGGTATTTCCTAAACTAAAATGTGGTTACTAGTGCAAAAAATCAAAATTACAACAATTACCAACTATGAGGAAAATTCAAAACGGTAAGTCCATACAAAATTACCGAAATCAAAAGCTCAAATACATCAAACTTACAACTTAAAACTGTCATATTTTCTGACTTCCTGGCAATTTATCTTAGCCAATCCACTTTCAATATTTAACGGTCTCATTATGATACCACATTCTCTTATTTGTATACTTACATGTCTCCATGATTTTAAAGTGATATAAGTATATGTTTTACAGCATAAAGTATAAAGACATGTTCATCAAGAAGAAAAAAAACATACAAAAATGTGAAGTTACAGCTTATGTCGATGGTGGATAGGTATATCATTTAGAATCCTAATACATCTCCTTATTTCCATAGTAGTCAATTAATCTTTAAAGTGTGAATATCAAACTCATTTATACAAGTGTGAACTATGTAGCTAGTGTAAACGCCAAAGAGATAGCAACCAAACGATAACAGTAAGCAACAAACAACCTTCGACAATATACAAGTATGCATAAATTCAACAACATCATGCTTGATTGACAATTATGAACCTACAAGAGAAATACAGATATAAAAATTAGAATGTGTGGTATTTCTGCCAATGATACATCTCTCAAATAGTGACCAACTTTCATAGGTCATCGTACGGACGTCAACATGAGCAAAACCCATACTGCAATGTATGTATATTAATGAAATTTATCCTGCTGAACTTGCTTTAAATAAAGCTAATGCTAACAATGACCACTGCCCTTTCCTCGATCTTGATATCTATATCACTAACGGAAAGCTGAATACTAAAATTTATGATAAAAGAGATGATTTTTCATTTCCTATAGTTAATTATCCGTTTTTAGATGGTGACGTTCCCTTGTCACCATCTTACGGTGTTTATATATCTCAACTTGTACGATTCGCTCGTATATGTAACAATGTTTTAGATTTTAACGAGAGAAATTTATGTATTACTGAAAAATTATTACACCAGGGTTTTCGATATCACAAACTAGTCAAAACAATTACTAAATTGTATCATCGGTATAAAGACATCATACGTAAATAAAGCTCAACATGCAGACTTCTTATACGTTCAGGTATTTCACATCCAATTTTTTATGGAAATATTCTTTATAAAGCACAAAGGTGTCAGTATTCACCTCAGAAACTTACAAAACCATTGAATAGACTTATTAAGAAGGGATATAATTACGATACTGTTGTCAAGTCATTAAAGATTGCATATTTTGGCGTTAATATTGAGTCACTGATAAGGTCTTTGCAGTTGTTGGCATGACACGGGTTATGTTCTTCTCATATATGTTATGATGGTATGATACTAAACCCCTAACGGGAAGGATTGTGCCTGATGTTCATATGATGACATCATAATCTTTCAGTCAGTTTAATTGAAGTCTGGAGCTGGCATGTCAGTTAACTGCTAGTAGTCTGTTGTTATTTATGTATTATTGTCATTTCGTTTATTTTCTTTGGTTACATCTTCTGACATCAGACTCGGACTTCTCTTGAACTGAATTTTAATGTGTGTATTGTTATGCGTTTACTTTTCTACATTGGTTAGAGGTATAGGGGGAGGGTTGAGATCTCACAAACATGTTTAACCCCGCCGCATTTTTGCGCCTGTCCCAAGTCAGGAGCCTCTGGCCTTTGTTAGTCTTGTATTATTTTAATTTTAGTTTCTTGTGTACAATTTGGAAATAAGTATGGCGTTCATTATCACTGAACTAGTATATATTTGTTTAGGGGCCAGCCGAAGGACGCCTCCGGGTGCGGGAATTTCTCGCTACATTGAAGACCTGTTTGTGACCTTCTGCTGTTGTTTTTTTATTTGGTCGGGTTGTTGTCTCTTTGACACATTCCCCATTTCCATTCTCAATTTTATTTAAAAGTAAAACAAAATGACAACTGAATAACAATTCAAACGAGAAAAATAACGGCCTAATTTATGTACAAAATAATAAATGAAAAGCAGATATGATACACGACACCAAACCACTGAATAACAGGCACCTCACTTGGGACACATCGACCGCTACAGAATGTTTGCTGACGTCAAACCCGCTCCTAACCAGAGACAGTGGCGTGACAGCACGACATAAGATCAAGCTATAATTTAAGTCTCAGTTGAAAAGGGCTAAACTAATCATGATCGATACAAAGCACATATAACACTTACAAAAATATATAGACTGAAAGTACAGAAATGAAAGGATTCGAGGTTTCTGAAAGCTAATAACAACTAATTAGAATCTTACTTGGAATGGAGATAAATATTTTTCTTATTTGGTATCACCATTGTTCCTTTAATATTGTTCATTACTGTTTAATTTTGCAAACAATTAAGGTTGAGACTGTGAATGGATAACTGAAGGCTCAATACATTGGTTACTTGATTGTTTGTTTTTGCTGAAAATAAGACGAAACTTTCTAAGGGGATTAGAAAACTGAAATTTTACTATCTAGAGATATTTAGATGTCTTAGAATTTAAATGAAGAGGTAAAGCCAATTCCCCTGTTCTTGTTTTATTCACATGGTAATAAATTAGTTGTCAAATTCTACTAGCAAATAAATTCCAGCAGATATGTGCAATATATGAAGATGTGCACTTCGTGTTAAAAGCACAAAATTTTGCTTAAAAAAACTTCAATCTATACTCTCTAATTTTAGATATGTAGGCAAGCTAGAAAAATAGTCAACTTCCGGTAAAATAAAACATGGCGGATGCATGTTTTAGGTCTCAACTTTTTAATTTTCTTTCAGAAAGTTTAGTTTTAACCTATGATGACTAATGTTTTAATTCGATCAGAATCACACAAGATGGTCATCAGTGTTATTTGATAATATTGAAGCAGCAAAAGGTGGAGTTTGGTCCACTTCCGGTCGCAACATTGTGTCTTATAGAAAGGCATCTAGAGTTTCTAGTGAAGACGAGTCTAAACAAGAACTATCTTTAAAAAAGATATCCGACGTATTTAAATTTGAGCATATTTCAAAAACTATCATTTCGATAACCTTCAGAAGCACAATGACTTAATGATGCAGGACCTCTTTAATTAAATCTCCATCTGAATCTAACTACAAGAAATGTATATTTAAATAATTGATTTACCATTTAAATAACGTTTTCTCTGTTTGACCTGTTTGTGTTCAGTATTCTCGGTCCTCGTAACTTTCTGATTACATTCACCAAAACCCCGCAGAAATCTTACATGCGTAGGCGCGTTCTAAAAGTCATGTACGTTCGTACAACAAAGTTTACATTAAAAATTATATAATTGTCCCGAATAAACAGCTGTCATGGATGCAGAGAGCTATTGGAGAAACAATTATTTTAATAAAAATATAAATCTTAGTAAGATCTAGTTCAAATATTTATAGCTTTTCACTTGCTTTCCATCACGATATAATTAACGAGACGTTTTTTCAAACACAACCAAATCACCCACCATGACAGCATTTTATCCAATCACAGAAAGGATTTTCGAGAATGCGTATTCTGTTCCATAGTTAAGCGTCCTTAAGTTCAAAGGGCACAAACCGAAACTATACCGACTACGTCGGAAAAAAGGAAGAGACACTATGATAAGGCATGGTGTCGCATTGGATGAATTAATCAGCTACATTAGCATTAGTATTAAAGATGTCAGACCTTACAAAGGTTCATTCTGGTCGAATAAGGAATCTACGTGTAGACATTGAAGGCAGAGTTCACAGTACACGATTAAAGAATAGACTACTTGAGTATTCCCTGATATTCTGGCATACAAACAAGGAAGAGAGTTTATTTACTCTCAAGGATTATATAGGACCCGTTCTTTAGAGAACATGTGATGATGACATTGACTCAAACACAGGCAGATTCGTAAACCAGTAAAAATAATTCGCAGCGACATGAAACTATATATACGATATTTATATGTCGCTAGGTTGCTGTCTCATTGACGTTTACCCCACATTCTGTTTGTTGCACACTACATATTTTCAAACATGCAGTTAAGGTGTTATTTCATTTATATAATAAAAGTGAGAAAATGAAGAAGAGAAGATCAAAATACTTAGTAGAAAAAGAAGAAATGATATTTTGTTTTCTTTAAAAACGATCTATTTGGTCACTCGTATATTGGTTGTCTATCAATATAGTCCTTGTCAGTTTTATGAATGTAATCTATAAGAATTGTGTCTTTTAGGGGAAAATGTATGGCTCAAAATTATAAGTTGTGTTATTTGTTTGATAGTGATGTATATCATTATTTCTTTAAATCTTCACTTTTTCAGTTGGCGTTATTGGATTAAGTGTCAGAGATGTATGAAAGGCTACTTAAACAGCGTAAAAATCGTAGATTTAAAAGTAGTGCGTTTTTTCACATGTGTCTCATGACTTTATTTCATGTCATTATTATAAGCAATTCTGAACAAGTAAGCACATTCGAGTTCGTGTCAAGATGTACTACAGACTTAAACTTTTGTTTTATCACAGTTTCAATAGTAGCTGTAAATCTTAAATGTGTGTTTGCAAAGAAAATAAAATAAAATGTCTTCACTGGGAACTTCAGAGCTGAAACCTTTAGACTTCAGTTTAGCAGGGACGTAACTCTATGACATTTTTGCACATAGAATCTTTACAAACACAGCCAGCGAAGCACAGTTGTGCTTTCCAACGACATGTCTACTTAGCTACCGAATGATGCATCCAAATAATGACTGCGCAATACATTCTCAAAAATTTCGCAATTTTTGGACATAAACCACACCCTTTCGTAGAAAGAGAAAATATTCGATCTATAAAGGTGTCGTCTTAAAGTTACACAACGAACATACTTAACCTTTAAAAGGTTTAAACTTTAAATATAAAGTTAAAATGAAAGGTCTCCACACCAAATTTATGTGGACACAAAGACCTATAAACGCAAGCCCTATATGTTTGATGCTTAACCCTTCTTTCCTTTCTCTTGAGTCTTCTTACTCTTCTTTGTCATATGCTTGTGTTTTTCAAGCATATAACTCTCATAAGCAATATATGTTTCTCAACAAATGAATCAATTCTACAAGGCATAGATGCATTATTTGTATTTAATGTAGCTGCTTCATGTCTAGCGACAAATATATCAGTCCTATTTCAAAAAGATAGTTATGTATGTGTTGCAAAACATTGCTTTAGTTAAATTCAAATTCCAGTTCATAGATGCTACAAGGCTTTCAAGAAGAATTTTTAATCATCATTGGGTCTGCTTCATGTCCAGCGACAAATATATCAGTCAAAATACAAGAAGAGAGTAACATGTATGTGTTGCAAAACATTGCTTTCAGACAATTTAAAATCCTTTCAACATGTTCTTGTTGCCAAACCAAAATACGATGTAGGACACGTCTTAAATAAACCCTGATTTATTGTATTGCTTTTTTTGTGTTTAATACCACTTTCATTACTACCAGCTTTTCATTGCGGACATTTTTATCAGTAGACACGGAAAAAAAACGAAACAAGAGGTAGCATCAGCAAAGTGAATATATCATTCATATATATCTGTAGTCGCTGGGGTGCTGTTTCATTGAGGGAAACTCGAATCTCCTTTTCTCCATTCAGAATGAATATGCCGTTTGCTTATTAGTGTCGCTATGTTGCCGTCTCATTGACGTGTACCTCACATTCTGTTTGTTGCACACTTTATTGGATTAAGTGTCAGAGATGTATGAAAGGCAACTCTGTCTACTTAAACAGCGTAAAAATCGTAGATTTAAAAGTAGTGCGATTTTTAACATGTGTCTAATGACTGTATTTCATGATGACATTATTATAAGCAATCCTTCAAAAAAAAAAGTTCGCCAGTTCGTGTCAAGATGTACTGCAGACTTAAACTTTTGTTTTAAATATTAGGCTAATAGCTGTAAATCTTAAATGTGTGTTTGCAAAGAAAATAAAAAAAAATGTCTTCACTGGGATCTCCAGAGCTGAAACCTACAGACTTTAGTTTAGTAGGGACGTAACTCTATTGAATTTTTGCACATAGAATCTTTACAGACACAGCCAGTGAAGCACAGTTGTGCTTTCCAACGACATGTCTACTCGGCTACCGAATGATGCATCCAAATAATGACTCGGCGCAATACATTCTCAAAAATTTCGCAATTCTTGGACATAAACTACACCGTTTCGTAGTAAGAAAAAATATTCTATATATAAAGGAGTCGTCTTCAGTTTAACCAACGAACATACTTTACCTTTACAAAGTTTAAACTTTATATCTAATTTTTTAAATTATGTGGACACAATTCAAAGACCTATAAACACAGTCCCTATGTTTAATGCTTAACTGTTCCTTCCATCCTTTCTCTTAAGTCTTCTTACACTTCTTAGTCATATGCTTATTTCAAGCATATAACTCACATAAGCAATATGTTTATCAACAATATATATTTGTCACAGCCTGATAATTATGCCCTCCCCCTTTTTTCCTGTCCAGCTAATAACAATTAAACTAACCAAAAGTACTAATACCTACGTGTGTATGTACATTACAAAATTAACTTGTTTTCGTTAATTCAAGACCTGGTTCATCGTAATCGCTTATCGCTTAAGTAAGTTAAGTTAAAAAAAAATAGAATGAGTGCACAAAATTAATCGGAATTTTCTTGCATCTGTTCCGTCATTTCACCAAATTTAGTATCAAATTAGGAACCGGAAACGAAGTTGATACCAAGACAACATCAACAATATGAAGGAAGAAAGTAAATCTCCTCGACAAGTTACTATCAAAACCCCCGAAGGAGATCACAAATCATCGAAAAATAATGAAGTATGTTTTAAGAATAAAATGGTCCCTTTTTGAAATTATAGAATGGTAACACATAATGATATTTTTTTGCAGGCGACTATTTTTATTGAATCAATTTGCACCTTGTTGGTTTAGCAGTACATTGTCATAATTTGTAGCTTCATAGCTTGATGGCCTCGAATGCTAGGTCGTGATTTAGATCCCTGGCGCGGTTAAGACTATTATTTCAAAATTATTATTTGCTGATGATCTGCTTAGCAAGTATACAATCATGCACTAGAAAAGTATACAATCATGCACTAGAAAAGTATACAATCATGCACTAGAAAAGTATACAATCATGCACTAGAAAGAGAAGCAGATCGATATACAGGTCTGCAACCCTAACAGTGAAAATAAAAATGTTCCAGTCTGGGTAGGGTATTACAGATGTATATCTTACATGTACCTTGTGTAACTAGCATATTAAAAATCCAGTCAGTCTGTAGAACAAAACTATTTCCTTATCAAATGCAAAAATTCATATGTGTTGCAGTTTGCAGCAAGACTGACTTCTGCATGATGATCATTTGTGCATGTACATTTTTTTAACTTGTATAAATACACCAAATTAAGTCACTACTGACCATTTTCTAAATTCTTTCAGAGTAAAACTTAGCCATCCAAGTTTATAAAATTATCTTTTAAAGTCATATGAAATGAGATTCCTGAAATTTTATTTTTATCAGGATTATTGAAGTATAATTGAACCAATGCATGCATACAATAATCAATACATATATAAACATGTTCTAAATAAGTCTTGCATACACAATTTTATGCACCATTTATGGGCATTAGGTTTTCTAGTCTGTTTGTTTGTCCGTCTGTTCTGCTTCAAGTTAAAGTTTTTAGTTAAGGTAGTTTTTGATAAAGTTGAAGTCCAATCAACTTGAAACTTAGTACACATATTGCCTATTGTATGATCTCTTCAATTTCAAAGCCAAATTATAGATTTTCCCTCATTTTCACGGTCTACTGAACATATTATTATTGTATGACTAAATTTTACATTGAGGTTCTGAAAAAATAAATCACCAATTCACCAACATTCCAACTGACTCCATTTTCAGAAAACGACATCTGTAACAATCATAAAGTTTTAGCTACCTCTAGATCTTTATAAGCAGAACCAAATACAATGAAAGTCCCAACTATGTACTGGCTTCCGAAGCTACACAAAACACCTTACAAATATAGATTTATTTCATCTTCAAGCCATTGTTCCACTACATGCATGTATATATGCATGTATAGCTACTTAATTGTGTATTCTTCTTACCAGTACACTTGGTACAATCAAAAACCTGATAATTAATTGTTCAAATAAGGCCTTTGACATCAGTGGAATTAATTACTCGCTGCATTGAAGACCTACACTGTATTGGTGACCTTCTGTTGTTGTCTGTTCTATGGTCGAGTTGTTGTCTCTTTGACACATTCCCCATTTCCATTCTCAATTTTATAGAAAATTATAATGCGCTGGGGATATATTCTTGATTTTTTAATATTTATGACACATGTATAATGTATTATTGACAAATGATAATTCCATTCAGTGATTGTTGATCACATGCTGACTAAAGATTGTTAACTTTGGAATTTATGTGGAAGTCGGAGGGAATACTCCCAAGTTTCTCCGAGAATTTAGAGAGGGATTTTGGAGTTTCCTGGTGTCAAACCAAGAAAATCTTGGTGTAGGGAGTTTGGGAACCTGTTGGCAAAATTTGTACTGTATAAGCTTTTTGCCAAAGTTTACCAGTTAGATAGACATATTAATAAACAATAGAAACAGAACACTTGGAAAGCATGACATATAAGTGAAAGAGCTATGACATTTTTTTTATATATATATTTTCCATGTGTTCCCATTTGTCAATTAAACAAATTATTCCTTGACAATTCTTATTAAATTGATATGCTGTATTAAAATCTGTTCTCTAATAATTTGTTATTTTCATTTGTCGATTTGTACCTTCAAGAGCATACAAATGTTTGTATGGCATGTTGTGTAATTAACATAATGTTTAGCTACATGTACATTGTAGTGTGCCCATTTATATGCAAGTTACATGATTAAAATAAAATGACTTTTTCAGGATGAATATGAAGACACAGACGCTGACACTGATAAAGAAGGAGAGTCATCTCGACCTCAGTCCATGAGGATAGATTTGACTAGAGTCAGGAGTGCATACTCAGCCAAAACTCACAAAGAATCAAATTTACCATCTGTGTTAACTGATTATGGAATGGAAGATGATAAAACAAAGGTAATTTAAATTTTCATGTCTGAATATTATGCATGAACTTCCAGGTTTCTACAATTACAAGAAACGAAGTGTTCACTTGAATGTACATCATCTTACTCAGTTATGAATTTAATGGACATACAAATGTAGGATGTATTCATTACCCTCAACTTGATGTAAACAAAATAATGTCATGGATAGTATTTACTGTTATGTATTGAGTTTTATACTTTGATAGATTCTCATGTTAAAAATGTTTCCATATACCAACAACACTCTAGTATCATGACAATCTTTTCAATTAAAATTGCAACATTCAATAGCTAATTTCTTTGAAGTTGTAATAAAGAAAATAACAGGACTGTAATTAATAGCCTAGGTGGTTTAGTTGTCTAGCGTGTCAGGCATAGAGCAAGACTATTTGGTTCTATTGTTATCTCAGTAGCATTCATGAGGTTGAATTCCAGCCAGGGAAAGACAAAAAAAAATGCATCCACAAATTCACAGATCTAACATTGTTAACTTAGCCGAATTATATATACAGAATGTGTTTTCATCCTTGTATCGCCACCACTGGTGATCTGATGGAAACAAATCTGTTGTAGAGTTGTCATTGGTTCTGACTTTTTATGTCCCATTTATGGCAATATGTTTTCTGGTCTGTGTGTTTGTCTGTTCGTCCATTGGTCTGTTCATACTCCTGTCTGTGTGTCTGTCTGTCCAGTTTCAGGTTAAAGTTTTTGGTTGAGGTAGTTTTTGATGTCCAATCAACTTGAAACTTAGTACACATGTTCCCTATGATATGATCTTTCCAATTTTAATGCCAAATTACAGATTTTCCCTGATCTTCATGGTTCACTGATCACAGAAAATGATAGTGCGGATGGGAAATCTGTGTACTGGGGACACATTCTTGTTTATCTTATTATATATATATGTATATTATTGATACACCTTTCAAATATTTCAGGAAAAAGGCAGAAGAAAGAAGAAAAAGATCAAATCTGAAAAAGAAAATGATCATGATATGGATGGAAATACTGAAAAGAGAAAAAAGAAAAGGGAAGAGGTAGGAAAAAGATAAAACTTTAGTGAATATACTACAAATGTATATATATACAATTTCTTCCAAAGCCTAATTGTTTTTTTCATGGATTTGGATATGGAAATCTATAAGTTGAAAATAGAGAAATTATTACAATGTTTTTATTATTGCGAAAAATGCACATTTTGAAACTTTTTATATGAATCAAACAGTATTTTTTAAATATCACCCAAAAAAAAATCGCATTCAAGTAAGAAATAAAAAAATCACAATAATAAATGCACACAATAATTTTTGAATTAACAGAACTTTATTCCTATTCATCCTTCAAATAATCTTATTATTTCCTCAATTTTCTTTTAATATTGTAATAATTAATTGATTTATATCTATATGTACTTGTTGTGTTTATCGAAATCTAATAGATATCTTTATACATGTACATGTATATATACAATCAGAAACAAGCTACATGTATTAGGTATTTCAAACATATATTATTGTCTTTATAAGAACATTCAAGACTATTAAGAATGTACCTGTAGTAAAAATACCCTGGTAGGGCCTTTAAATTTCTACTGGGTCTTTGAAAAAAGTTTTGGGATCCAGGTTGGCCCCTGGAGAAAAGGTTAGGTATTGTTTCTGACTGTATTGTAGATTTATGTGTAGTATTTTAACTGACAAGCACAATTTCACTATTGAAATAAAAATAAGTCTACAAAACGCTGCTGGGCTCTGCAATACAACTTAAGCTTTAGATCCATCATGCATAAAAAAAACTATTGAAGACTGAGCTAGAAATAGACGTTGTTGGTACCTTTAATACTGTTACCCAAAATAAGGTTGCTTTTAATATAGCGTAAAATTGACTAAACCCCCTCAAAACTACTAGCTGAAACCTCTACAGTTTACATATGACAATGTTGACATGACCTTTTTGAAATATCAATCATTGTGCTAAAGTGTCCTTTTCATGATTGGCACCGTTACCCTTTTGAAATCCTAGCTGGAACACTGTCAGATACATGAATCTTCTTACTTTTCATAGCTGTAGATACAGTTACAGTATATTAGTATTTCCTTAGACTGGCTTAGTACAAAATTATATGTAGCTTTCAGATTTCTTTTTTACAGGAAACAGCAATTGTAATTATTGTAAAAAACAATCTGTTTGTTTTTGTTTGTTAAGTTCCAGGAAATATCTTTTCTGTTCAGTTTAGTTAGACATTTCTTTTCAGAGAATTTACATCGGTGACCCTTCTTCAATTTTCAAGATTACTTCTTTTTTTCTGTACATTTCCGACATGGAAATTGGCAAGCAACACTTAATATACAATATACGCTGCATGCTATTACGCAAATGATGCATTTGAAAAAATGTATATTCAGATATTGTGCAATAGAAATAATAAGTCAGTTCTGATGTGTCAATCTTTTAACAGTTTATTAGTTGAGGAGATTAAACGATTTTATGCCATCTAAAATTTGTTTTTTAATTGTAACAAAAAGATAATTCTTTGATGTAACACAAATATTTCAGAACAGAAGAAAGGTAATATATAACTTGGCAAAGGTTGCATTGCTTGATTGATTCACCAATTCTGAATCTGAGGCATTCAAGATAAAAAAATCAAAATTATGCACCAAAGCATTCTCTCATTGGTTAAGAAATTCTTATACTACTGATATTTAGCCAATGAAGCGATGAGGATTTGACCTTGGTGTATGAAGAATGTACTTTCCCATAATCTTTCAGATTTAAAGAAAAAAGTAATTAGCACATTTGAATTTCTTCTAAATCAGAACAAGATTTAAGATGAAGGCATTTATAATTAAAAGCAAATATAAGGTGTGACACAGTGACAGTCAATTGTTTAAAAAGATGTCTGATTTATAATTAGGAGCAGATATAAGGTGTGACAATCAATTGTTTAAAAAGATGTCTGATCTATAATTGGCATCTGACAATTCTTCATAATGTACATAAAACTTTGTTCAACTGATTGTTTGAAGTTTTAAGCAATTTTCATGTCTTGCAAGAGACCTGAGTTTTGATTCTTCAATAGTGTAGAGCATTACTATACATGTATATAATATGAAGTAAATACAAAATTATTCATAAATTTCAATTGAAAGTATACAATAACTATGACATTGATTGTAATATATTAATTGGTTTAAGCCATCTTATCGCACCACAGGTAAATTATCACATTGTGATTGGTTTAACGCCGTCACATGGTGACCCCTATTATACTGTAGGGGGTTAGTAAATTTCATAGGGGGTTCCTGACCCGGTAATTGTAATGTCATCTATTAATGTTGTTGTGTTTTGTTGTTTATTTTTCAACAAAACACATAAAAAAAGTCCAGCGTGCGAAAAATTCGTTATACGGTTAACTACTGATCCTTACGGATCCATAGAGGGTGAAAAAATCCTCTATGGATCCGTAGGGGGTCAGTAGCAAACCATATAACTTATCATGTGGTGACCCCCTATCTATCTGAAGGGAACCAGGGCTAGTAAATTTCATATTAGGTTCCTGACATCACATCTACTTTTGATAGTTGTTGCAGCTGTTGTATTTCATTGTTTATTTTTCTACAAAAGGCAGCAGGAAAGAACTGTGTACGATTTATGTGAAATACCATAGAGGGTGAGTAAAATTCATAGGAGCTTCGGCCTTTGGCCTCACCCCCTATGCATTTTACTAACTTTTTATGGGATCAGTAGCAAAACATATAATTGATAATGTTAAACATTCTAATATTTGATCTTTACATAAACCCTGTACTAACCAAGGGAAATAACTTTCATTATTTTAGGCTCCAATTGATTGGAAATCCATTGGTTTAATTTTAAATTTGGTTGTGTATTCTTGATTCATATTACCAGACATGTATTAAGGACTTTATTTAAACACAGATTATACCATCACTTTAATTACATTTAAATGTTTAAATTTGACATCTACTAGAAAATATTTTGACCTTCACTGCAGTTCAATGGATCCTGTCTACAGCAACTAAGTTCTATGATTTAGTGAAACTGTGCTCTCAAAATTTAGTCTCTATTTAAAGCATTATATTTCTTAGCTTAGTATGTTGCCAGTGCACTGTGGTTTTTCTAGCAACAAAGTGGATGCACTTCATCTTGTACATTTTTTTGTACATCTCCTCAAAGAGATGGTTCTCTAATGCTTATAGTATTGTTTTTTTTATCATTCACCCAAAATGAAGTGTATGATATATTGTAAATATTCTTAAGAAATTGTATTGATTCAATAGTTAGGAAAATGGATCCCAGATAACAAAATTAAATGAAGTTTCAAGTTATATACTGACTGACTTAAGAAACGCAACACTATATCATTTTTTTGATATTTTTGAATGAATGTGTCACCATGAAAAGCGCTGACTGCCTGTTACAAATGCCAAAATGATTGTCAGAAAGGTCAACAAATTCTGTCTGACATGTTTTGGGTTCTGTTTAACACCTTCTGAGTTTGCATTTGTTCAACCCATTAATTGCGTTTTGGCAATTATGCGGTTGGAACTTGAGGGCTTAAAAGGTTTTCCTTCAGTCGATTCTATGGCAGTTCAGTTGATGGGAAACATTTATGGCATACATCTGTACGCAATGGCATTCGGCAATTTGATAAGCAGTTGACATTGCGGTGGCAAACAACGTTTCATAATCAAATTCTGTTGACGTTTCATTGTAACAACACGTTGATCTGTTCATTGGTGGCCAGCAACAAATTTTGTATACTTGTATCATTGTCAGAAGGACAGTAAGACGAGTTTCTGAAGCCATATAGTATGGTTGCAGCATGTTTATGTTTTTCGGTTTGCAGTATTCTTGAGGGTTGATTTTGTTTTTTCTATTTCTCAGTCTTGGCAATATGGAGATGCAACATTTTTAACTAACTGAAGTGAGGCAACGGATTGAAAGAACTGTTTCACAAAGCAAAAAAAACCTGAAACAATCTTTTATGGGTCCCAAATTTCGCTTTAAGAAATTTATGCGACTTAAAATTCAGTATGTTCAATAACCACAGGTAAGTTAGATTTTGATTTTTTGTAAAAAGATAGAGGTATGGTAAGCATGAAAAGTAGTTGTAAGAGAATCAAACACGATTTGGTAAAAAAAATTTAACAAAATGAGTGTTGCGTTTTTAAAGTCGTTCAGTATATGTACTTAATTTGTAGGTAAATGTTATAGAAATGCCATTCATTCTAAGAGTCATTCCCTGAAGTAAAGTCATAATGGCTCCTCATATACATGTAATTGATTTTGATGTAAATAAATCTTAAAATATTTATTGAAAAGTTTAATTTAGTTTTATTTAATTTAAAATAATCATATATTTATATCTATGCACTGTAGTTTGTCTGACTATGAAACCATTACAGTATTTTGTGATATGATTTTATATTTATAATGTGATATATGTATAAATTTAGATTGTCTATCGGTCTTTATATTTATAATGTGATATATGTATAAATTTAGATTGTCTATCGATCATCATCTGAGGTAGGAGATTTAACAGCAGATTTTACATACACAAACTGCATGAATCACAAGTGAAGATTTTTATTACATTTTGCTTATTTCCCAATTCAACATGGATCTTTACAACTTTTTCTATTTCTTATTCGTGAAGAGCAATGTTGCTTTTATTCTTGTCTTAAACTTTGGTCAGAAGAGCCTTATTTTACCTTCCATCACATCAGAATCTTTTCTTATTAATTTTTTTGTTGTTATCTACAACTGAAACCCTGAATAAGTTAACTGAATTTTATCATACACTAGAGAGTATTAAAAATTTGCAACCCAAAAAAATTGAAAGTGAAATGTTTAAGTTGAAAGCCATATTCAAATTGACATATTTTCACTTGTGAATAACCAGTAGCTTCAAAGAAAGTGTGATAACCCAAACTCTTATAAAAGAAAAAATAACCTGCATGATAAATTAAAAAAAGTAAGCTTTTTCAGCATGAAAGATAATTGTATTGTATCACTGAAATGTGATCAAATTGAAAGTAATTGATGTGAAATATAACAAATCTACATGTATGCTCTGATTGTGACAAATTGATAGCTCACATTAGTTTTAGCTCTACTTACCAAATCCTATCTACAAATAAAGACTGAACGTCTCTAATCGTTTTTTTTTTTTATTTAGGGGCATCATACTCTGTATAGTCAAACTTTAGGTGGTACCTAACACTACAGGGAGATAATTCTGTAAAATCAGTTAAACGTTTAAATTATGTTGTGTTGTTAAGGGAATATTAAGCTTCTCAATGATCAAAGTAAGTGTTTGCCAAACTGCTATTATATAACCAGTGTAATTTTTCTGATGAAACTACAAAAATGTATTGGTTCAAATATTTTAGAATTTTTATGTTTTTGTCAAAGGGTCAAAGTAAATACTCTGTCAAAATTTTAAGAAAATTAAAGAGGCAAATTAATTTTAGATAAAGTGTTGGGTACCACCTTCAATCTGAATCTAAAGTTTTTAAGTGTGGAATAAAATGTTAATCATTTTATGGAAAAAGGGGGGGGGGCCTCAATCTTTGAGATAGTACATGTATCATATGGTGACTGTACCCAGAATGACACAATCTAAGTTGAAGAAGAGATTACAAATAGCATAAAAGAAGACAAAAGTAAACAAGATAATTTTTTAGAGAACGAAGGAGATTTAATCTTTTTACATCTTCAGTCACATACAATACATTTTTAGAATCAGTTTAAGTCAAAGATTCTATAGGAAAAATTTAAAACAGATATAAAGATCTCTTATTGAACAAAAATTATTGATATTTTTTTGTTATGTATTTGTTTTTCTGAAAGAAGTATACAAAGAAACTTACAATTACAAATCTGTCAATGCTCCACATTTATTTTTAAAGTTTTGTGCTTTTCTTACCTTTTTTATGAACTTTCCTGAAAGCTGAGTGTTTTATGTGTGTTTGAAGTATTGAATTTTATGAAAATTGATATAAAGATAAACAAGAAATATAAAGAAAATTGTATGTCATTTAGCATAGACATGTATGCATGTTAGCTGAATCCTGGTCTAAATGCACATTTCTTGCATGATTTTGATGATCACAAAGGTTAAGGTTTAGCTTTATTCACATTTCTGAGGGTTACTTTACTTTTAAATTTGAGATATATTTGTATTTTGCCAACATGCCTTTATTCTATTAACCGACAAGTTTGTCCAGTTTTAACATCAATCTTTACTGTTTAGTAACTTAGGAAATTGTCATTAATTTTGATAATCTAACAGTAATATATATGTGTGTGTACAATTTAAGATAAAGATGAGGTATAAGAAGATCCATTTTGCCAAGAAAAAGAATTGAGAATGCATTATTCCCCATAAAAAGTTGTAAATATTCCTGCCAAGTGATTTCTCACCATAAAAATTAAATAACTACAAAATTGAATTTAAAAAGCTTTTAATTCATCATTTAGAAAAAGATTAATATATTGTCAATAACAAAATTGTATTATTTATAATTTGATGACATTTTTTTACTCGTCAAAATGGCAAAAAAATGTTCTCTATGATACGTTCTTCTTTATCTAAGGATATGGGAAAAATATTATACTAATTTTGCCAAATTATAAAGTAAAACAAAATCTTTGCATATGACCAAACCATAAGTATATTTATCTAATTTTTAATATGATTATTTTTCAGCGATATCAACAAATTATGGAAAATCAAGAAGACGGTGGAAATTTTTACTCCAAAAAGGTTTCTGGTCTGGCACTGAGAGTTAAAACACAGTCTGATAGTCGATCACAAACACCAAGGACACCAAGAACACCTCGACAAGAGGAAGAAGAAACAAAAGTAGGTTTAGAAAATATGCAGTCTTATCGAAATTATATATATCTCATGTATTGCTCACTATTTTTATGCTCTGATAGCTGCTCTAACTGTGCTCTCTCAGCAAAGAATGAACATCAAGCAAATGTTGAGATCAATAAACTCATCATAGATACCAGGATTTAATTTTAATATTTACGCCAGTCTTAGTAATAAAAGACTCATCCGTGATTTCAATAAAAATGTGAAAATTTTGCAATGTTTACATATAATGTGTTGTGCATAAACCTCTATCCGTTAAGGGGCCCATCTTTAAAGGTGTTGTGTACTCTAAATTAAAAATATGCCTGGAATTCTATACACAAAAAAAATCAGGTGAATAATAGCTTATCTTTAATTGGCATCAATATAATGTTTTGCTATTTCAAGAGTGAAAATTTATTACGATTTTAAATATTAATTCCAATTCCTGTTAATGAATATGTCTTTGACGTAGACAACATCCAGCTCTCCATGTTTTCCTTAATTAAAGGTGTAACTTTCTTGATCAAAGAATATCTGCAATAATGATAATGCGTTAAAGTTTAAAACTGCACGCCTTTTTTTAAAAGAAAATAAAAGCATGACAATACATGGGCATTTCCTTATTTCAGGTTAATAACATGAATAAACATGATAAATCAGCTGTCGGAAGTAATTTGCTTTAAAATTATTTATTTTTGGTGCTTTTCAGCAAGTCCCAAATGTCCTTGAGAAGGTATTTTTACACTTGTTTTTACATTAATTCACCTTAACTTTTTTTTATCCACAAATTTTAACAAACTATTGCCAAATTCATGTATAAATATATGTTTATGATATGATAAAAAAAAATATGTTGGAAATATTACAGAATATAACTCAATTCAAATATTTTAACAGTTATACTAACTGCACATGCATTTTTACATTTATTACAATTTCAAGATGCATATATACCTTATTTTTTATACTAAATGAATTCAAGTTTAAAATCCAAGGTTTTTGATTACAAGACAGTTTAAGAGCAGGGAAATACACGAGTATGTATAAAACTTTAGGATAACAGAATGTACATGAACACATTTGTTGAAGTACTTTGCTATAAATTTTACATTTTTGTACTTTTCAGCAAATCCCAGAGAAGGTATTTTCATTAATGATTTAATTCACCTAAACTTTTTTTGTCCACAAATCATAACATTCTTCAGTTATAATATATGTATATTTATTAATGAAATAATAGTAAAAATTAGGAACTATTTGAGAATTTGGGTTGGGTCATCATCTTTACTGTGATTTATCTATAAATTGATGGGACCACGTTACTTGTGCGTGTGGCTGGGTAATAGAGCAAACCGTAAAGGACTACGCAATTTACACATTTCAACAGTTATAATATCAAACTATAAGTGCACATGAATTGTTGAATTTGTGGCAACTCTGAAATACTTGCTGTATATCTTTTTTTTATTTACTAAAATTAATTCAAATTAGAAACTACAAGAGGTGTTTTTAGATCCTTGTAACAAAATATGGACAAAGAATCTGCATTTCATTTAGATTGTTCTCAAGGTACATTTTATTTTAATTAACTATAGATCTACATGAATTTACATGATAACATTACTGAATTACTTTGCTATAAAGATTTCATATTTGTGCTTTCCAGCAAGTCCCAGAGAAGGTATTTATACTTATGTATTAATTCACCTATTTTTTTTGGGCACAAATCATATCAACTTTCTGTCATTAATGAAATAGATATAAAATATTTAAGATGTGTTTTAGAATAAAAACCTATTTTTCATATATTTTAATTTAAGTGGAAAACAAGTTTTTACATTTCTGGAAAATATGAAATGCATTTAACTTATTTCATAATGTTTCATTGGCACTGAAGAGACTTTTTTTTTCATGTCCCCTGCAGGTTATTAATAATTACTAAGCATTCTTTAATCCTCATGATTTGGTAAATGACTCAGTCATAGCAAAGCAAGAGAAAAAAATGAATGCAGTATATCAGCTGCTTAAAATGTGCTTTTTTATACAGTTCTGATATAAATAAAAATATTCACTATCTATCATAAGCAATGTAACATTCTCAAAAGCATTCACAAGCAATTTTAAGTTTGCAAAAACATAGATCTCTCCAGATGTGAAAGCAGAAGGTCAGCTGTTGTAAGATTCATAATCACAGTGTCTGTGATGGTTTTTAATTTATTAGATCTATATATGTTGGTATAAGTTTTTCTACAAATGAAAATGTAAAATTTGGAGGACATAATTTTGTCTTGATATGGTGACAGGTCTCACTGTAACTCAAATTTATCTTTGTAATTTACAGCCTGTCAGAGTGAAGGTATTTTTGTTACTGTACATGTTGATCATGTTTCCTTTTTTTGAAAACCAGTTTTGTCCACTCAGCATTTTCTGAACATCCCTCTAGTCTGGACATCATCTATGGACATTTTGTCTTGACATTATCCCTGAGCCTTTTGTCAATAGCCAGACATCACCCCATAAAATCCTTTCAAACCTCTTTGACCCTACCTCATCCTAAGAATACTCTCTGAATCTTTGTTCAGATAGCTTAACAACCTCTAACACAGTCCCTAAAACTATGTTGATATTTTAAAAGTGGAATTTTAACTGCACAATGCAATAAATTTTTCTTGTAACTATGAAATATATATAGGTTATAGTTAAAATTTGATTGGCACTTCACATTCTATTTTTTTGTGTGTCCATTTTGTATCAGATAACAACAAAATTATATTAGAAGTCAGGGATGATTTTATCAAATTAAGTTGATAATTTATCTTCTTGCAACGGTTTGTATAAGTTTAATTCACTACACAATATAGTATAAGTCACCTTAAATCTTATGGTATTCACAAGTGGTGTATACATTTCTTTGGCAATTAGTATACAGAATTCTTTTATAATTTAAATTACATTTACTTTAATTTATAAATTAACTATTGGACATTTTTCAAACATTTCTATCTGAATAGTGAAGTCGTTGTATATTTTTGTAAATTTTCAAATCATTATTTCATTTAAAAAATAGTTCCAGCAATTTTGTCTTTCAAAACAAATTGTATACATTTCTAAAGTATATTTGTCTTCAACTATTTTATTTGGATCAATTCATTATTATCTTGCTTTTGAGCATATTTTCCCCTTATTTAAATTTTCTAACTTTCATCGCTAAGGACAATTAAGAACTGTGAACCTTTAAGTCACTAAGACCAGTAAGTATTACTTATTTGTTAAAACATGGAATTTGAGTTCTGTGAGTGAGATCTGAAGCATCTGGATTTTTTTGCAAAGAATTTTATAGTGATCACATAAATCATTGGCCTATACAAGAAAGAGGTGATTGTAGTATAATATTGAGAAAGTGGTATTAAGAATAAGATACTTAGACTATTGGTTAATGATCCCCTACTTTACAGCATTGTAATTTTTCAAGTTATTTTAAAGTACATCTACAGAAATACATTTTTCTTTTATACAATGTAGGTTTTTTTTGTTTGTTCTAGAAGTCACAAAAGAACTGTATGAAGAAGAAATTAAAAAGACATGAATTGTCAACAAATACAGATTTTCTCAAAACAGTTCCTAAAACAGAAACGGCAAAGGTAATAATTGAAAATCAGTTGATTTTATTGCATTTTAAGGTATATTTTTAAAAGTGTTCAAACACCTATGAATTTGATGTACATGTATATATATACCATGCAAAATTCAATTCTCACACGTATAATGTGTAAAAGACAAGTTAATCGTAGAAAGTTTTTTGGAGAATTTGTATTGTTTAATGTCACAGTTTTCGTATTCATGATCGAAGTCAAGAGAGAACAAATACATCTTCTGATTTGTGAAAGTCTAATAGCATGTATCATGTGCATAACATAATGTCAACACTTGTAAATTAAAATTATCCAACCAAATAAAGATTTGCAAGTAGATATTTCAAACAGATGAATTCCTGACTTGAGATAGTAACTTTAACTTATGGCTGATAAATCTATTCATAGTTTTGTGATCAAGGACAAGTGCATGAAATTTTTTTTTTATCTTTGTAAATAGATTATAGAACTACAGGATAAACTGATGAAAGAAGGAAAACTCAAAACCCAGGCAGAAGTGGACAGATTTTGGCTGGACATCAAGAAACCAGATGTTTATTCGTCATATTTCAAACCAGCTATTCAGACTCAAGCATCAGGTATATAATTTATTTTGATGTCCTTTTTTTATAAAAGATACTTAAAAAATATTTAAACCAAGAGAGGAACATACACTGGAAACATTCTGATCATCAGACAACACTCGAATCAAATGCCTCTTAGAGCAACAAAAATACTAGCCAAACTCCTATAATAAAACAATACTTATTTAAGTCCTTTTGTTGTATGAAACAGTTTAACTTGCATTATAAACTAAAAAAAACATTTGTCTAAAGCTATGTGATCTGAACTTCAGAAATTCTCTCTTCAGAAGGTTATTTCAGTGGCAAAGCTTTTTTGACCAACACTACTCTCATCATTTTCCAAACTTAAATATCCTTGCTGCAAAAAAATATCACTTATAAACAGCAATTTGTAAATATATGTTCTGATTCCTATATATCGGGTTATATATATATAGTTTGTTGCAGCTGAAATGGAAGACATGTTTTTGAATCTGCAACACCTAAATCAATAGATGTAAGAAGATGTGGTATGAGTGCCACTGAGACAACTCTCCATCCAAGTCACACTTTATAAAAGTAAACCATTATAGGTCAAAGTCTCCAACACAGAGCCTTGTCTCACACCGAACAGAAAGCTATAAAGGCCCCTTAAAATGACTAAACTAAGTCTAAAAGCATTCAAATGGGAAAACCAATAGCCTAATCTATTTAAGAAACGTGAAACACATATGAACCACATCAACAAACAACAACAACTGAACATCAGATTCAGGACACTGCAAACTATTGCAGCAAGTTTAAACATTTTAATGGTACCAAACTTTCACCCTTATCAACAAGTCCAAGATTACAGTGCTATCTTTAACATACAAAGATATATTCTGCACTGTATTCTAGGTGACTCTCCCTTTTTCTTTAATATCATGATTGTAGAATATTATTAACATAATCTATTAAAGTATGAATATGGGTGGCGAAATTTCTTTTTAAAGTTACTTAATCTTACATAGAAATTACAATTAAGGAAGTTTTAGATGTTAGTCCATGGATTTAACTAGTATTTACAAAAATCTTTTAAGCAGCCGGTTATTTTAGAGATTAATCTAGGTTATTTACTTCTGTTTGTTAAAAATAAAAGATTAGAATGGATAATCTATAATACCAAACCTCAAGAATGCAGAAGGTCTATTTTCTTTATTGACCTTTTGAAAGAGAAAAAAAAAAATCTTCTGAACCTAAGTTTGTTTTTCGTGTCATCTGTGACGAAAGTTGAGGAAACTGAGACAATTTAGGTGTTTTTTCAGCAATGTTGACCCTCATGGTCTTGTGGCATTGAATCTATAAGCAATGTTCAATGTTTTGTTTTCTGCTTATGTCAGTTATAGTTATAAGATTTACTTGTGATAGATCATTGATTTTTCGAAAGTTGCAATACTGTTAGTACATATCAGTTATGTGACTTATTCAAAGCCCTGTCCATAGCTACAAGAGACATATCTCTGTCAATTAATAATTTCTGTTTAACGATGTGTTTAACATTGTAAAGGCAATTTTTACATTATGAGATTAAAAGATTTAAGACATTTTATTATGCCCCACCGACCATAGTAGAGGGGCATTATGTTTTCTGGTCTGTGCCTCTGTCCTCTGTTGGTTCCGCTTCAGGTTAAATTTTTAGTCAAGGTAGTTTTTTATGATGAAGTTGAAGTCCAATCAACCTGAATCTGAGTAGAACATGTTCTCATGATATGCTCTTTATAATTTTAATGCCGAATTAAAGTTTTGACCCTAATTTCATGGTCCACCTAACATAGAAAATGATAGTGCGAAGTTTTGGTTAAAGTTTTTGGTCAAGGTAATTTTTGATGAAGTTGAAGTCACATCAACTTCAAACTTAATTCACATGTTCCCTATGCTATGACCTTTCCAATTTTTTTTCAAAATTAAAGTCTTGACTCCAATTTCAGTGTCCACTGAACATCGAAAATGATAGTGCGAGTTGGGCATCAGTGTATTATGGACACACTCTTGTTGTGCCTATTCAAGTTAAGTATTTAACTGTTAAATATGATGCTGCTATTATACATGTATAAACAAGAATTATTTGAATTCTGGAATGAAATCTTTTCTTTGATGGAAATTAAACACCCAGTCATTTTAATAATCTTCAGGTTCTGGATCAGCCACCAGTTCATTGAATCGCTCAAATGTAGAAACCCATTCTACAGTAGCTGCTTTACAAGACTATCCTGGCCGTTCACTTAGTCAGATATCAGAAAGATCCTCTGTTCCAGGATTGTACAAAGATACACAGGACTGGGCAATCACTCAACAGTTCAAACATGTAAGTTTATACATAGGACAGGGCAATCACTCAACAGTTCAAACATGTAAGTTTATACATAGGACAGGGCAATCACTCAACAGTTCAAACATGTAAGTTTATACATAGGACAGGGCAATCACTCAACAGTTCAAACATGTAAGTTTATACACAGGAGCGGGCAATCACTCAACAGTTCAAACATGTAAGTTTATACACAGGACAGGGCAATCACTCAACAGTTCAAACATGTAAGTTTATACATAGGACTGGGCAATCACTCAACAGTTCAAACATGTAAGTTTATACATAGGACAGGGCAATCACTCAACAGTTCAAACATGTAAGTTTATACATAGGACAGGGCAATCACTCAACAGTTCAAACATGTAAGTTTATACATAGGACAGGGCAATCACTCAACAGTTCAAACATGTAAGTTTATACATAGGACAGGGCAATCACTCAACAGTTCAAACATGTAAGTTTATACACAGGAGCGGGCAATCACTCAACAGTTCAAACATGTAAGTTTATACACAGGACTGGGCAATCACTCAACAGTTCAAACATGTAAGTTTATACACAGGACTGGGCAATCACTCAACAGTTCAAACATGTAAGTTTATACACAGGACTGGGCAATCACTCAACAGTTCAAACATGTAAGTTTATACATAGGACAGGGCAATCACTCAACAGTTCAAACATGTAAGTTTATACACAGGACTGGGCAATCACTCAACAGTTCAAACATGTAAGTTTATACATAGGACAGGGCAATCACTCAACAGTTCAAACATGTAAGTTTATACATAGGACAGGGCAATCACTCAACAGTTCAAACATGTAAGTTTATACACAGGACTGGGCAATCACTCAACAGTTCAAACGTGTAAGTTTATACATAGGACAGGGCAATCACTCAACAGTTCAAACATGTAAGTTTATACACAGGACAGGGCAATCACTCAACAGTTCAAACATGTAAGTTTATACATAGGACAGGGCAATCACTCAACAGTTCAAACATGTAAGTTTATACATAGGACAGGGCAATCACTCAACAGTTCAAACATGTAAGTTTATACACAGGACTGGGCAATCACTCAACAGTTCAAACATGTAAGTTTATACATAGGACAGGGCAATCACTCAACAGTTCAAACATGTAAGTTTATACACAGGACTGGGCAATCACTCAACAGTTCAAACATGTAAGTTTATACACAGGAGCGGGCAATCACTCAACAGTTCAAACTTGTAAGTTTATATACAGGACTGGGCAATCACTCAACAGTTCAAACATGTAAGTTTATACATAGGACAGGGCAATCACTCAACAGTTCAAACATGTAAGTTTATACACAGGACTGGGCAATCACTCAACAGTTCAAACATGTAAGTTTATACACAGGACTGGGCAATCACTCAACAGTTCAAACATGTAAGTTTATACACAGGACTGGGCAATCACTCAACAGTTCAAACATGTAAGTTTATACACAGGAGCGGGCAATCACTGAACAGTTCAAACATGTAAGTTTATACACAGGACTGGGCAATCACTCAACAGTTCAAACATGTAAGTTTATGCACAGGACTGGGCAATCACTCAACAGTTCAAACATGTAAGTTTATACACAGGACAGGGCAATCACTCAACAGTTCAAACATGTAAGTTTATACATAGGACAGGGCAATCACTCAACAGTTCAAACATGTAAGTTTATACATAGGACAGGGCAATCACTCAACAGTTCAAACATGTAAGTTTATACACAGGACAGGGCAATCACTCAACAGTTCAAACATGTAAGTTTATACACAGGACTGGGCAATCACTCAACAGTTCAAACATGTAAGTTTATACACAGGACTGGGAAATCACTCAACAGTTCAAACATGTAAGTTTATACACAGGACTGGGCAATCACTCAACAGTTTAAACATGTAAGTTTATACATAGGACAGGGCAATCACTCAACAGTTCAAACATGTAAGTTTATACACAGGACTGGGCAATCACTCAACAGTTCAAACATGTAAGTTTATACACAGGACTGGGAAATCACTCAACAGTTAAAACATGTAAGTTTATACACAGGACTGGGCAATCACTCAACAGTTCAAACGTGTAAGTTTATACACAGGACTGGGCAATCACTCAACAGTTCAAACATGTAAGTTTATACACAGGACTGGGAAATCACTCAACAGTTCAAACATGTAAGTTTATACATAGGACTGGGCAATCACTCAACAGTTTAAACATGTAAGTTTATACATAGGACAGGGCAATCACTCAACAGTTCAAACATGTAAGTTTATACACAGGACTGGGCAATCACTCAACAGTTCAAACATGTAAGTTTATACACAGGACTGGGCAATCACTCAACAGTTCAAACATGTAAGTTTATACACAGGACTGGGAAATCACTCAACAGTTCAAACATGTAAGTTTATACACAGGACTGGGCAATCACTCAACAGTTCAAACATGTAAGTTTATACACAGGACTGGGCAATCACTCAACAGTTCAAACATGTAAGTTTATACATAGGACTGGGCAATCACTCAACAGTTTAAACATGTAAGTTTATACACAGGACTGGGCAATCACTCAACAGTTCAAACATGTAAGTTTATACACAGGACTGGGCAATCACTCAACAGTTCAAACATGTAAGTTTATACACAGGAACGGGCAATCAAAAACATGTAAGAATGAAAAGGGGAAAAAAAACATAAAAAATCCTGTATGAAAAGATCTAATAAGTTATGCAAAAACATTTAAATACTAAAACTTTAAACATGAGTGTTTTTGCTTAAATTTTTTTTATTCACATTAACATATTTAGATTATGGTCATGATTATGAGTAGTAAATAACAAATTTCATAATAGATTATTTACCAAAAATCATTTCCAAACTTATTTTTTCAATAACCGACAACATTGAAATGAAACCAAGGAAAATAGGATATACAGCACTGTACTCAACATGCGGTGTGTCAGTAGGTTACCCGTAAGTGTTTTCTGCTATATATACATGCATGACTTGACAAAGCCATTTTAAACTAATTTCCAGTAGCAAGTGTCATGACCAAGAACTTGTCAAAACTATTAGTAATTAAGGGAATAAACCATGGTTAAGGAAGATAGCTCTTTAAATTAGTAATGCATTTGTAATAGGCAGTGACATCAAGGCTTTGAGCGTTCCTGATGAAGATATATCCAGAAAAGCGCTTCGGATGCATGGAATTATTAAACGTGTTGTTTTCTATTTTTTAAGCATTCATGCCAAATAGAATTGAAATAATGGATGTTACCCGAAGGCTCAGATTTATATATATGAATGAAAATGCTTCATTAAAACATAACTTACAGTGATTTTACAGAGTTATGTCCCTTCAACAAGCTCTACTCACTTAAAAAAATAAATTGACAACAAAATGTTCACACGACTGTCATAGCATAAAGTTCAAATTCTCATAAAATTTGGTGACGAACATAAAAGTGTGTATTCATTTTGTGATTTTATTTTTTCAGCAACACTCCTCACACTCCAAGGCTGCATCCCCAGTGAAGTCAAGAACAACAGATTTAGAGAAGAAATTTCCAAAGGTAAAGGTTACGAATAATACCAACTATTCATTCTACAATGTTTAGAAAAACTTTTTTAGTGTACACTAGTAGCACGATTTCAGTCTGAAACGGTCATTTTGGTCTGATCACATCTTGATTGACTGGATTTACCGCTAGAGGAAATCGTCGAGACTTTTTAGACCGTTTAAGACTCCGTTACGATCGATAGTCACATCAGGTAAATCAGTCCGTTAAGGCATGTCAAGATTATCAAGACTGAATCTCCTAGCGAGCTGTTAAGATCCGTTACGACAGTGTCAGACCGAAACAGACCATGGATACAAAATGACGTTAAGATGTTGTCAGACCGTGTTTAGTCGTGTTCAGATTTTATTAATTTGGACAGAAAACGGGTAAAACTTTCCCAGTGTTTATCAGGGGTTGCTCCCCTTTTAAGAATAAAATTAAAATTAAAAAGAAGACGGTTTATGTTAACTGAAAGTCTGCCATGTTTTAATTAAATAAAGAAAATAATCAATTCTAATTCATACCTCTTCCTATTTAATTATTTAACATTTTCTATATTAAAAAAAAACATAAGTGGTTCAAAGTCATACTGCTGCGCAAACCGTGGTGAATTGAGTTTAAAATCAACAGATTGCCGAAATTATATTTAATAATTATTCATTGAATATACACATCAAAAACTTTATATTTAATGGTTTACAAGTGATTGTAAATAAATATTTATGCAATTACAGACTGGTGCCGTGGGGGAAAATGTGTCAACTTGACGTTACAGATAATTTGTATACCCTTAAAAATTACGGATGTCGGGATTAACACTTGAAAACGTAATCTAAATATGTTTATCTAAATATGTTTAATTTATTAAATTGTTGATGTTACTTTTCTTTAATATTGTAAATAATATGCATTATCATTTAACTTTTCATGTTTTCTATATAAATTTCATTTAAGTTATTGTAAACTTAAGACAGGGAAAAACTATAACAGTACTATGTATGTTTTTTGTCGTTTTCTGTTTATTGTCATAGCATTGTCCGTTCATTTTTGTCAGACTTGTGCGTTTGATTTCCATATTTTTTTTATTGTGTCTATAATCCAAAAACCATTTATAACTTTCTTATACATACCAGATTTAGAGGCGTTCGTTAAAAAATAAAGGTTAAATATTATTGCAAAAGTCTGTGAATTATTGAAAATATGACGTTCCGAAAACACAAGTCGCTATATTAAATGCTTGTAAATCTCCATTACATGTGGTGCGCTTTTATTCAAATACCTTTCTGTTACATAAAAAAAGTGTAAAAACAGTTATTGAAATCCAGCTGAAAAAAAGGGAAAACGAATAGTGTCTATCTAACTTATTTTTCAAATATATCGAATACACAAATAAATCTCTAACCATCAACGCTTGCAATTTGTTTTTACTGACAGGTGTCTGCTGGCATTCGATTGGATATCAGTTTTATGTAGGCGTAACAATTCATCACACTTATCCAATCAGCTGTCTTGTGTGCGATCTCATAAGGTCCACATAGTTTAGTTTTTTATACATGTAATGGTAGCGATAAAAAATATTCGTGCAGAATATACATATACTATGAAACAAACAATATCCTGTCCAAAAATGACTTACGCGACACCATATTATACCAAATAACTATTTAAAAACTGAGACAGCATACATACATGTATAAACTATTATCCTTCATAACAATTACTATTTAAAACTGAAATATTTTACTATTAGTATCATGGTCCTAGCAATTTAAAAAAAAATATCATAAAAGGACGTTGTTGCAATGGTGTGACAGGGACTTTACGGTGCGTCTAAAAACAACCTTGGCCGCCGTGGTGCACTAAGGTCTCGAAACTGCACTAAGACCATGATGGAACACTATAGCGAACTTTCTATACTTATGAAATGTCCATGTGTGGAAAAGAGATCTTACTATACACTGTACGGACATTTATACTTATTCACTAGCTGTGATATACAGCAAAAGATTTAGCAAGGATAGCAAGGATACAAAAATTACGATTTTGATAATGCTAGAAATTAAGAGGAAAGTGTACGGAATTTGCAAAAAAAACCGTATTTTAGAATCACGAAATAATTGAAATCGAATTTAGATTAGATTTGTGATCGTTGGAATTTATTAAGACTGTTTAACATATCGATCTCTTTATAATTATCTTGTTTAGATCGAAATTAATGAGGTTCATAATATCATATATATATATAAGTATATATTAGTATTGAATTGGTCTATACTCATGCAAATAACCCTTTCAATAAAAATACTTATAAACTGATTTTAAAGTAATCAAACGGAAGACATACTACAGGAGATGTGGGATATATTTCAATTTGACAGCAACCAAACGACAAAAAACATAGATGAATCAAGAGCGCATGTTTAGTCTTTAACAAGAAACAGGTGTCTATGCAAAAGGTCACGGTCTGAATGATCAATCGTTATAAGTTTGTATAAAATTTGTAAATACAATAAATAAAAACAATTATATGAAATAGTCTTAACAACTTAATATCCATTATTTATACAAGTTCGAATGATCTAAATAATCTACATTGTTTTTATTGTTAGAGACACGTTTGTAAAGCTCATTTTCTGTTCTCTTAATTTTTTTTACGGTCTTCTCTTTTTTCATTTATAACCCACAAAAGTTGCTCAACCTTTCATTCTGACAGCGTGAAAGACCAGAACCAAGGTAACACACTAATATAAGTTTTCACAAACCGGTAATTTCTTCGCCCAGGGATATGAATTTGACATTTAAAGTCCCTCAACAGCTTTACAATACCCGGCCGTGTCACTTCCGCGTATATTGTAGATGGAACGGATAATATACACAATGAATTTCATACACCAGAAATACTAATACAGGGGAACTTTACCTTTTTGGAGGACTCCGAAGAGGTGGTGCATTGCATGTGCGCTAATTTTAAACAAAAATCCAAATTTTTATTTGGAGTACGTCTAAACACCGGTAATGACCTCCTTAGTGCACTCAGGACATACAATGTGCACTCAGGATCCTTCATATTCATCCTATTTGCACACGGGACGGGATGGGTGAATATATTCATTACACGCTGCTTATTTAAGAGTATAATAGATTTTTTTTATATAAGATGACCGATAGTGCTGTCTCAATTCAGAGATTGAACATTAAAAAACATGATTAAGACTTAGTATGTATATAGTACAGAATAGTATAGAACGTGAAAGCGATTCGTTTGATATAAAATTTGCAGCAATTATCCAGTATAAAATGTCTGTCTATCTATAGCTACATCCAACGCTTTACATGTCATGATATAATGATATTCGTCAACTCTCAATCATTTTTTACAGCCTTTTTTATCATAATATAACTTCTATAATAACTTTATGGAATTATACTGAATATAAAAGGGAATTTAATGATGAATTTTTCAAATTGTTGAAGGCCGTACGTGACTATAGATGTTAATTTCTGTTTCAGTAAAGCTAATCTCTTTTCGTGCTTTTTTTTTATATATTTAAAGTTAGACTTCAATCCCCCCCCCCCCCCCCATTTTTCATGAAACTCCTCATAGATTATAGCTTACATATAACATATGTTTCGATAGCTAATATAGATCTTATTATAGTTTAAAAACTTTACGAATGCTCAGATTAAACGTGTTGCCGCATGATTCGAAGTGATCAGACTATCGCTAGGCCATTTCAACTCAAAATATATAAAAAATATCGTTGCATCGGTAAAACTTTGAATCTTTTTTGACAAAACTATTAGAATTTAAGGTTGCCCTGCTTTTATAATAACTGTTATCTTGTTATCATTTCAATGAATATCAAGTAATATTTGTCGATGAACGGTTGTTGAGTTAATGCACGGTATTGTGATTTTTTTTCACAATTGAATTTATAGAACCTTTTGTTAAGATTCATTGTCCTATGTATCAAATTAAAATAGCTTTCTATTATCAGTTCTTTGACGTTGCAACACCACTGCATGGTCATCCAATGAAAAAAGGAAAGCCATAATATTTATTTTACAACTTACAGAAAATAATTATTACAAATATTCAATTACATCAGTGAAATATATTTATATTAGTCAAATAATCATATAAGTAAGTATACCCATTTATATAACAGTACAGCACAGTATAATCAAATATAACACATTTTCAAATGAATTTAATTTTGTGCCTTCACAGTCAAAAATAAAAATTTCCCTTTAATTGTTAAGTTGCTTAACATAATGAACAGATACTGGTGAGCACCCAGCCACTTTAAAAGGGGGTCACAACCGAGCATAAAAAAAAGGGACGAACTATATGTCCCTATTGAAATGCATTGATCGTCTAAAAAGTCTAAGATTCGACGGTTTTCTTCAACAATATGGTTTGATAAATTTCTTTCGAAAACTCATTATACTTTTCACATACTAAAATAAAATGATATTCATCTCCAAATACTTGTTTATCACACATATTACAATTTTTTTAATATTTCTCAATATTATAAAATCGACAAGTTTCTATATTCAAACGGTGAGCAGATGTATGCGGTATTTTCAAATAAATGATTCTATAAATATAATTTTAATACAGCATGATCTAAATAAAATTGTTGGGGTCAAATACATCTATGCAACAAAAATGTAGGCGAGTCTTCAAAAAATTAGTTCATTTCACTATTAAAGCTACCGTTTAATCTATCTTTGAATTCAATTAATAACAAATTCACATTTTGTACACCCTGATGTAACCGTACTTTTAAAGCGTAGTCATCCGTATCAATAAATTGTTTAATATCAAAATTGAAGTGCATGAGTATTATTAACGTCTGGGATGAGTGTGAGAAATCTCTGTTGATGGGAATAAACAAAATTTAGCTGAATTTGTATTATTCAAATTAATGAAAAGGCAAGCTAGTGTGTGTTTAAAATGATATTGTTGGAATGGATTTATAACATGAAAAATGTGTGTAACCGATTTAACGTTGACTTGGACTGCGAATTTGAAAATAATATATTTGTGAAATCACATTCTACAAGATGACATATTTTGTAAGTACTTTAACCTTTGATTCTAATAATTCTAATACTAGTATCTTTGACATGCATTTTATAGCTGACTATGCGGTTTGGGCTTTGCTCAATGTTGACGGCCGTACGGTGACATATAGTTGTAAATGTCTGTGTCATTTTGGTCTCTTGTGGACAGTTGTCTCATTCGCAATCATACCACATCTTCTCTTTTATATTTATATAGCTATTACTTAAAACTGTACATGTTCCAGGCTCGTGCCGCTGAAAGAGGTCTCCTTTCAAGTTTGAAAATATGTTAATAGGTCGGAAAAACTATCAGAAATATATATGATAAAAAAAATCAGTAAAGTTCCCAATACTCTTTTTGTGAACTTTCTTGCTATTCCCGAGTGTGTTTTAATCGAAGAATGTTCTCTCTAATGACACTATGGTTATGTTAACCAGAATTGCAATTTAATATTTACGGAAGACTTGCGTTTCGTCTTAAAAAAAAGGCTCATTAGACTAGTGCGCTCGAATCAAAAAATTAAAAAAAGGCAAAATAAAGTACGAAGTTGAAGAGAATTGAGGACCAACATACCTAAAAGTTTTCCCAATTTCATCCTCCGTAAGGTTATCTATTCCTGAGATAAAAAGCCTTAGTGTTTCAAAAATACAAAATTTTGTTAACTATAAATTTATAATTATGAACATATCAATGATAACTCTTCCATCCTTCAATTGCAAACCACATAAAACCTAAACAATTCAAGTGCACTTATAAATTAAATGATGAAATGATGTAAAGCAAGACTTTAGTTAGCGTGCTTGCTTTGGTTTTTTTTTTTATTGTACAATCATTATGATAACACCAAATTTAATTCAAATATAAAAATTATATAAATACAGGTTAAACTATGCCGATACATATTGTTTAAAGATGTCAATCTTATTAACGAAATTTGTATAAACAATTATACAAACAAAGCAAGCAAATAAACCAAAGTTTTGCTTTACATACATTAGGAAACTAGCTGTAAAGCCTTAATTTAGCCGACTTGCTCAAACAATAGATAAAGTAAGAGACGGATTTGATAAAATTTAACATATGGAGGAAAGTTTGGGTTTAAAACACTCAAATGTATTCCATTTAATTTCTTATAAATCGTATAGGGATCTTTATCCTTGTTTTTTTTTTATCCATTTCCATATCCTTGTATTTTTTTTATCCATTTCCATGACACTTCACCACTAATTACGTACATCTTGATATAGATTGAATCGTTGGTTTTCCCGTTTAAAAGGTTTTACACTGGGGCCCTTTATAACTTGCTGTTCGGTGTCAGCCAAGACTCCATGTTGAAGACCGTATTTTGACTTATTTTTATTATATACTATTATAAATTGTGACTCGGATGGAGAGTTGTCTCATTGTCACAGACGACATCTTATCTATCTATGGCTCAAACCGAAACGAAACGGGACAAAAAGGGATAAAAACACACTTTTTTGATATATTTATAATGGGCTTAATATGAGTCAGAAAAGAGTAGAATAGTGAGTCGCGTTGGGGTATAAGCGTGACGCTGAATTGCCGATTGTTTTTGTAAGCGTGACACGTGAAAGTTAAATGATTGTGTCGTGAAAACGAGAAATAAAGTATAGCAGGACACGGAAAATTTCAAAAAATCAGAACTGCATAGTATGAGCGGGATACGGGAATCTGACAAAGCAGTAAGCGGGATCAGGTATCAGACCCCCCCCCCCAATAATACCCCAGAATAAGATATTTATTTATCTTCATCATATTGTTACAGTCATGCCTTCAATAACAAATGTATCCCATGCATGTATTTTCATATTTTGGGTCCCTTTTTCAAGTTTGTGGTCTTCAAATTTATAGACAAAAGTCCTTATGGATATTTGGGGTTCTCTGACATGCTGAATCTTACCGTGTATCCAGTTTAGGGATCTTTTGCCAAGTTACCGAAATAGCCCACATAGAGGTCCAAAGGGTCTAAGATCATCAAACATGAATTGTAGCATGCATGTCGTGTACAATTACCCAAATTTGCATTGTTTGACCTCTGTGGTACTGAGTATCAATCAGTTTTCCCTGTTAGTTAAAAAAGTCAATTTTGAAAAAAAGAAAATGATTTATTCAGATACACTTTTATTAGTATATATATCACGTATATAATTCCTTTATAGTTTTAAAAAATTAATCCGATACAAATATATTATGACTTTTTCAATGCATTCGAAAACTACAGTTTAATTATTTATTGCATACATGTACATAGTGACTTTTTCACATGCATTCCAACATATTTCTGACAAATAAGTTTACTTAAACAAATTTTGACTTTTTTTCTTGTGACTTTTTTTCCTGTGACTTTATTTCCTAGGGATATTGTGACTTTTTTTCCTGTGATTTTTTTTCCGTTATACACCTAATAGTTCAAAATGGAAAGTTATAAGTTACAGGCCGTTTACATTGACCAATACCCTAAGACGTGAAACGATGCATGAATTTGCAAGCTCGACAGGAAATCGCCTGAATACCTGGACGTGTCACACCCCCTGCAATACCTTTGGGAGTAATACCTTTAGCCATGCAGGTGATCAGTGGAACGAAGATCCTAATTTATTTTAATTAAAGTTTATTACATAAAAGAATTATGAACTAATTAGATTTCCGAAAACAATTCAAGTTTCACGGAACAATTATTTATGATTTGAAATTTTTACTATTTAACTTATTCCAATATTATCATTATTGTTAAAAATAACAGATCATGGTTATTAAAAAAAAAGAGAAGAAAATTTTCCGTATCAACTTTAACTAGTCGGATAAAACAACCGTACGATTGACAAGATATCGACACGCAATTACGACTACATCGGGTTACTGTAGTTTTGTTCCTTAGACATATATTGGGTGCAAAGCGGAGAAGGTAACAAAATGGCCGACCGGAGAGAATTGATACTCTAAATTCAAAATCGATGGTGATCTCTTATCTAGCAGAATTAAACTTTAATATTCATGCATTTGAGCATTTTTATACAGAATGAACATAATATCAATTTTTGATTTTTTTGCGAAGTTTCCCTTTAATGAAAATTCCCAATCATCACAATAAAAAGGGTGAAACAGCTTGTATACTTTGAGCTTTCGAACTAAATGGTAACCCCGCCCCCCAACATAGAATGGTTCAAATTTTTAGTTGGAGCCGTTAGACTGCTCTATAATTTGATATAATTTGTCTCGGTGGATCCAGGGGGGTTCCGGGGGTTGGACCCCCTTTTTTTGGCCGATCAATGCATTTGAATAGAGCATATACTTGGACCCCCCCCTTTTACTCTGGGTTGGGACCCCCTTTTTTAAAATGGCTGGATCCGCGCCTGATTGCAGTACACTGCACTGTGAGTATTTGTTAGATAATCACGCGCGATTTTATCATTTAAAGGAAATGCTTCACGAAATAACTAAGATCAGTTTATGCGGTACGTCTAAACACCGCTCAGGACCTCCTCAGTGCACTCAGGACATACAAAGTGCACTCAGGACATGAAATATATGTTTTAGTGGGTGGCGAAGGTATGCATTCGATAGATAATTTAATTCTTCATCTTATAGTTTTTGTTTTTATAAAATCAATTTAATATTTAAGAAGTTATTTGAGTTTTCATCGGCACGCGCAGTTTTTATGAAACATGTCAGGCATGACCGATGATTATATTGAATACTAATTATCATGTTGATTAGGTCGTTTGATCTTTAATAATTAGAAGTGATTAGTGAGGGGTCTAACCTCATACATGAAAGCTTGGCAAACCAACAAACCAAGATGTCTTTTGAAAAATATAGAACAAAGAAGATATATTGTTTTGGAAAAAAATGTTTAATAAACCTTTCGTTTTGTTTGTAATAATTGAAGCTGGTTGAGAAATCTACATATATTTGGGAAATTTTCTTTCAATTCTCCTCATTTGAAAACGTTCAAAAATATAGATTAAATTTATTGCAATATGTGGCGTCCTTGGGGATCAAAACCCCGTTTCAACTACGAGGAGTGTTTCCAGAGATTGAGCAAGGTATATTAATTTAATAGATAAAAATATATCGTAAAATATTTTCTTTGTATAGATTTTCAAATTTTATATAATTCTTTTTCAATACCGAAAAGTGTTAGTTATATTCTTAATTCAAAAATCAAGATGAATAAGTCTTTCGTATTTTCATATCTCTAGATATACTACAATAGACTTTAATTGCATTGTTCCATCGTGAAAAAAAAGAATATATTATTTACTTTTAAGCTAACAGTTAATCACAAAAAGTAGCGTTGTTTTTATTTTATCAAATTTCATTCAATATACGGAAAAGTTTTAGTTTTATTCTTTAATATTTCAAAAATTAAGATGAATAGTTCTTTCGTATTTTCATATCTCTAGGTATACTACAATAGATTTTAATTGCACTGTTTCGTAGTAAAAATGAATTTTTGATACACCTTTTTATATATAATTTATTTCCTAGCTAACAGTTACAATTACGAATAGTAGCGTTGATTCTTTTTTAAATTGGTATCATTGCGTTGTTTAATACTTTAATATTTATATATATATATGTGTTTTCTCTATTTTCTTGTGGTTAAGATTCAATCAAAATTTCATTTTGTAAAATTTATTCCCCTATTGAACGAGGTTTAAAACGGAAATAAATTTACTTTTCATGAAGTTAATTAATTTTGTATATGGAGCCCGTTTTTAACTATAGAAACCGTACTGATCAAAATAAATTTTTCAAACAATCAAAATCGGACTTGTGCACTATTGTTTTTCCTGAGTAATACGAATGTTTGAATAAATCCGCATTTAGTAAGATTTTATTTCTCATTAAAGTCGTTCTTGTCCAGTAATACAAGCCTTGAACGAATTCCGATGTGAAAATAAATTCTGAGAAATAAATTTTTCTCCGTTTTTAACTATGTGTATTGTTTATTAAGAATAAAATTTGATATAAGTAAACATTGTTTTTGTTTATTAAGTTGATATGGAGAGAAAGAAAAAATTACAATGAAAAACAAAAATAGAACGTGTTACAGATTTCTTTATTTTCTTCATTCATAAACTGTAGAACACAAAAAAACAAATGAGCCGTCAAAAAAAATAGACTTAAAAAGAACATCGAATGGGTTATCTAATTTTTTTCTCCATAAACATACAATTCACTATTTCACAGTGCCTAATTTAAATTTCACTACATTAAACAATCTCAAATATTTTAAACGTTTGTACAAACAACACAATTCATAAACATCAATAAAGATAATCCAATTAATTTTGTTGATTGGATGATTCACGGCTCAGTAGTTGTGTAATCAGTGACACGTGCCCTCATTATTTAAAAAAAAAAAACATATCTATCTAAGTTCGATTTCAAATTCTACCAAAATTTAATACTTTAATAAGCAGCATGTAACGCATATATACATCCATCCTGTGTGCACACTTTGTATGTCCTGAGTGCACTCAGGAGGTCCTGAGCGGTGTTTAGACGTACCCCAGTTTATGTGTACTCGTAACACAAAGAAGAAAAGATTGGGCTGCCTCTCTTCAATTGTGTCTATAGTTACCAAAGTAAAATCAAAATTTATAATTCTCTGACAATGCACCTGGTGATATATTGTATATGTCATTCCAACACTTACACTTGTTCTTTTATTTGTGTGGTTATTTAATGACCATTTTAATTCAAAGCTTGGTCAGTTGGATTTGCATCCTTCATTTTCCAGTACTCCAGAATTTCTACATACATATCACAGTAAGTAATTAAAGCTGTGTGTTAAACGTCAATGCGAAAGCAAAAAATCCATAATTCTTTTTAGAGGGCACATATGTTTCTTTCGTCTGACAGCAGGTATACACCACAGTTATCGTAAATTATAAAAACATATATAAAAAAAATCGAAAAGAAACCATTATTTTTTTAAACACAAAACAGAGAAAAGAACTGATAAGTGCGGGGAATCCATGCGCCTTTCCTCCCTGATGTTTCGATATTTAAAAAAATAATTATTCTTTTATCCATGTTAACACGTGAAAACTACACCAGTAAGTTCCATATATGTCATAAACTTACAGCTGGTCCTGAATATGCATGAAGTATTTGCCACTGGACTTTAAACAACCAACAATCAATCACACTACAACTTATAGTATATATAGTTGTGAAATACAAAATGTATATTATAATTATACAATTAGCCAAATAAATAGAATACAATAATACACACTTCTTTATATACGAAGTAACTGACATAATTTAAAGGAATAATCTCTAAACTATACAAGTAGAGAAGCGAAAAGTTTCTTTTGAATAGTAAACAAACTTCCGAACAGTACATGTTTTTTTAATGATTTTCCCTTCGGCGCTCAAATATTTTGCATGGTCTTTTCGTGGTTAGACATATGACATTGTAAGAACCTTTAACGTATAATAGATTCAAATTCGTTATTTTGTTCAATATAAGAAAAACAAAGACATGTATATTAAAAACTGACTGTCAGACATCACTATTTAAATACGTGTATACACAAATTCATTAGTTCTTTATTAACGTTTAGCCCTACGGCACCTTTTTATTAAGAATGATGATGAGAGTAATTGTAAAATATAATAGGCATGTTCTTTCTTACGTTATGGATCATTGATTTTGTTACCTGTTGACCCGGTTGATTACTAGCACGTGCCATTGAACTCGACCATTTTAACTAACACAGATTTTTTTTAAATTAACGCCATACATATATACTAAGTACTATATACATATTATATGAATTAGAAAATAAATTTTATAAGGATACAACATTGTTTGAATGAACATTTTTATACGGTGATACTTTAACACGGTCCCGACAGAGACTGAATGCAGTATCATGATCAGCTTTCGGGATCCGGGAAGTCTTTTTTTTTGAATTTCCGGATGTCGAGAATATTTTTTTCCAAGTTTAATAGAGTAACTCGCACGAAAAAAACATAAAAAAGCAACAGCTTCCACGGTAAACTATGACATATATCAACAGATAACGAATTAAAGCAACTGTAATATTTAAAACAAAAATATGCATGTGTTAATTTGCCTCCGTTGCATTTCTGTGGATTGTCTCATTGGCAATCATACCACATTTCCTTAACTTTTTAAGGTAACGTTTAGGATTTTCCGTTACTTTTTAATCTTCAAATACGATACACATTTTCACCGGTGTTCACATTTTAAGGTTAAATTGATGGCATACATTTTGGTGTGTATACAATAAACATACGTCCTTGCATTTAATTATCAATATATATATTCATATAAACTAACATTTATTAAAAAATAAACAATTATATAGACGAATAATTTAGTAGTTCCTCAACAAAACAAGAAAAGAAATAAAGAATCAACAGAAGATTTAATCCTTATTTATCTTTTAATTAACCAAAATATACTTCAAATTATAATTATATTAAAATACATGTATATTAATATAAAATGCATTATCGAGTAGAAGGGGCGCAACTCGTGGTATCAAACCGATATACTGAACGGATCTAAACAGGGTCTGAAAATTTTGAACGTAATTTTGTATCCATGGTCTGTTTTGGTCTGACACTGTCTTAACGGGTCTAAACAGCCCGCTAGACGATTCAGTCTTTTCCGTCTGGACATGCCTTAACGAACTGATTTACCTGATGCGGCTATCGATCGTAACACAGTCTTAACGGTCTAAAATGTCTCGACGATTTCTTCTAGCGGTAAATCCAGTCAATCAAGATGTGATCAGACCAAAATGACCGTTTCAGACTGAAATCGTGCTACTAGTGGTAGGAACTTATGGATTTCTAAAACTTCTCCTTTTCGCAACAAAAATTTGTCTTTTGATTAAATGGTCATTTAAACTGTAGTATGTTCAAGAAGTGTTTTGAAGTTTGCAGTTTTTCATAACACTATCTTCTATTCTTCAACAAAAAGATGTTATTTGTTGATAAATGATTATATGACATATCACTTGTATTAGAATAAGTCAACTTCACCAAAAAACAAAGAGAAAAAGGATATAGACATTACATACAAAAATACACCTTTGAAAGTAAAAAAGATCTGTCATTTAGTAAAATATACTATTTGCATTATTCAATACAGAGCTAGAACAAAAGACTGGCAGAACTTTTATACTTCTTTTACTAGAATCTACGTTTTCTCCCATTTTTTGCAAGTATTATTGTATAATTTGCACTAGGTCACTGGTGCATGGCAATCTGAAAATTAGGTGTAATTAACTGCAGATTAAACATGCCCTTATTTGGTACATTACTCTATGAGTTAATGTAAAAGTGTTTTTTAAAACTATGGTGTAGTTTACAAATCAAGAAGACAAATTGTTAAGGAAATTGAGATTTTATAAAGGAGGTGGAACTTTTTGTGTAAATAAAAAGTTATAACATAAAGCCTGCATCTTATTTTATATTTTTTTGCAGACACAGATGCCACAGTTACACTGCTTTACAATGGACCTTGGAGAAAAACCACCTGATCCAGAACAGGTACAAACATAAATCTTAGAAAATATACAGTCCAGAACAATGAGAACCACTACTTTTTAAAAGATTATGTGCAAGTCCAAAAGTTTGGGAAATGAAATAAATAAAACAAATAAAAAATGATACCTCAAATATAAATAAAAATCGATGTGGTTAATGGTCAACATTTTCAGAGGGAATTGTTACCATTTTATAAGCAAAAAGTTCCCTTGAAAAATGTCATAACAAAAGTATAAATATTGTGGGTTACAGTAAAATTATAAAAAAAACTCTTGAATATGCTGTAACATATATATACTGGTATCAAACTAAAAAAAAGATCAAGTTACATGAAAAAAATAAAAGAGTATTTTCATATCTATACCATTAAACGAGAAGACCTCATTTTGTGTGTCCCTTCTCTTCTTTCAACAATAAACTAATCATCATGCCTCTGTGTCCTATCGGTACCATGCATAGTCGCATTTGTCATCCATTCTTATGATTATTCAGTTTGGGTTAATTTGGGAAAAAAACGAAAAAAAGGCGTCCAGATATTGTTTCCGTCATTGGACAGACTAGTTTCAAGTTCAAGTTTACTATCTATGTGACGCTCGAATCCAAAAAAGTTAAAAATGCCAAATAAAGTACGAAGTTGAAGAGCAAACTGAGAATTGATAGTAAAAAACAAACACACTTTATTTATAGTAATGAATATTCATAAAATACTAAATGTTCATATTGAAATTAAAAACAAACAACCAGTTGGGAATTTGGGGAAAAAAAAGAGGAGGGGTAGAAAAATAATTGAGACCCAAGTACCTATGACTTTTGATAGGCTTTCCTGAAGAGAAGAAAATTGTTAATTTTGAAAAAAGGAGGAGGGGTAGAAATTGATTGTCCTTTCCCCAAGTACATGTACCCATGATTTTTGATACCTTTCAATGTTTCATTGAATCTTTTACGAAAATTTACTTTAAACCATGCTTTGAATGCCCGCGATTTCACAGGTGTGTTCTAGATACTTAAAAAATATATTCAGGCCATTTTAATTTTTTTAATAGTACAAACATTGAAAAAATGTCCAGCTTTAGAACTATTCACTAGTATGCAATTTTATGTGGTTCTTTTAATACTGCCTGTTTCATTACATGGGCTAAAATTGGCACAATTTATATTAATTATAGTTCACAAAACATATTCTCTAAAGCTTCCAACATCTATACCTTATTAACAGTTGTTGATTCAATATAAAAGTTGACTGTGTTTTTTTGTTTTTTTTTTAATTTTACAAATCATGACTTCTTTCTTATTGTAGATGGCTAGAGAAGCAGAACTAAAAGTAAAAATAAAACAGAGAAAGAGATTTTTACGAAAATTACACAGAATGCATCAAATGGCCATGGCAAATAATGCTGCAACTAACAGGTACTCACCCCAATACTATAATTTATAATATCCATGGCAAACAATGCTGCAACCAATAGGTACTCAAGCCCATTCTATGATTTATAATATAATGTACTATAATGTAAGATTAACCTGATATTATTCCCTTATGCATTACAAATATATTAAATATGGCATATAAATATCCTATAACTTTGTAGAGTATTATTGAGTGAATATTATTATTATTTTTAGCTCACCTGGCCCAAAGGGCCAAGTGAGCTTTTCCCATCACTTTGCGTCCGTCATCGTTAACTTGTACAAAATTTTCTCCTCTGAAACTAGTGGGCCAAATTTAACCAAACTTGGCCACAATCATCATTGTGGTATCTAGTTTAAAAAATGTGTCCTATGACCCGGTAAACTAACCAAGATGGCCGTCACTGCTAAAAATAGAACATAGGGATAAAATGCAGTTTTTGGTTTATAACTCAAAAACCAAAGCATTTAGAGCAAATCTGACAGAAATAAAATTGTTAATTAGGTCAAAATTTATCTGCCTTGAAATTTTCAGATGAATCTGACAACCCGTTGTTGGGTTGCTGCCCCTGAATTGGTAATTTTAAGGAAATTTTGCTGTTTTAGGTTATTTTCTTGAATATTATTATAGATAGAGATAAACTATAAAAGAACAATAGATGTTGGCAAAGTAAGATCTACAAATAAGTCAACATGTTGTCAGTTGACCCCTTTAGGAGTTATTGCCCTTTATAGTCAATTTTTTAACCATTTTTTCGTAAATCTTAGTAATCTTTTACAAAAATCTTAAACTGAAACTACTGGGCCAAGTTAATTATAGATAGAGATAATTGTAAGCAGCTAGAATGTTCAGTAAATTTAGATGTACAAACACATCACCATCACCAAAACACAATTTTGTCATGAATCCATCTGCGTCCTTTGTTTAATATTCACATAGACCAAGGTAGGCGACACAGGCTCTTTAGACCCTCTAGTTTTAAATATTTGAATTGGAAAATATTTGTTTCAAAAGTTGTGACAGATTTTTCTGCCTCACACATTTGTTCTAGAAGCTACACAGAAATAAAGAAAAATTAATTTATTGCTTTTCAAAATAAAAATAGAATAAGTTTAATTGTATAATGTTTTAAGTATATCGAATATTCAAGTTTCAATTTTAAATTTATGATAAAATTTAAATATATTTCAGCAAAACACTCATAGGAATTTCAAAATTTTATATTATATTGCATCATTTTCAGAATTTTAGATAAACATGGAGAATTATCAAGTTTTTTGGAAGGAAATACTCTCAGAGATGTGGTAAGTATCTTTAGAATTAGAGGATTATCTCCCCTCCCCAGAATTAAATTCTCTTTCAAGGGAGATAATTACCTTACATTTACCATTTCCATGTTTATTGTCCACTACCTGCATGATAAAAACTCTTCCTTATAACCAAATAATATGGGTAATGGTCAACAATATTCTGTTTATGATTAATATTTTCATGTAAGTAACTTCAAGTTAATTGTATTTTGAGAGTTTAATGATTTTATGTTTTTTTTGCAACCAAATTTTACAATTATACATCTATGAAAAGGTCATTATTTTTTTAAATAACTATCATTTTCTGTCACAACGCTAAACAAAATTCAGGTGATGGTGGATTTTCTTTTGCATAATATAGATAAACCCTTTCAAAAAATCATTTTAAACATATCATATGTATGAACAGTCCACTCCTGGATTAGAACCCTTTACAGAGACATAAGAAAATCATGATGATGATGTTTAATTTCAGAAATCTTTATATTGCGGAATGCAGACCAATCTTGTAGGTCAAATGTGTGATCTGTATTTCAATGAGTTTTGCATAAATATAATTTTTCTTGCACAAGATGATAACATTGTGAATCACACATATGATATTGTGCTGTTCTGTTTTTGTTGTTCATGTTATGTTGTTAATTGGTCTATTGTTAAAGGATTTTTAAAAGTTTAATTCAGTATACTTTTCTGCTCAAGTGTTAAAAATTGATGTCTTCTTTTCAAAAATACTTTCAACACAGGAGAATGTTTTACATTTCATGCATAGAAGGTTCTTCAACAAAAAGTTCAGTGAAAAACTAGGCCAAATAACCCAAAATATTTTAATATTCTTTAAAAAAATAGAAAAGTAGCCTAAGACAGCCACTACAGTAACAATTGTTTATCAAGAAAACTGTAGGGCACAAATATACTTTTACAAACATGTTTAGGAAATCTGCATGTGATAGTAATAAGTATAAAGATTTCTATTTCTTTTTTTTTCTTTGTTTTTATGGTACATTTAAGCTTCATAACCTTCCAAATAACTCATACATGTTTTTCTCATTTTGAAAAGTCAAATCTTATCTTTATGATTCACCTGGTTTTTTATTTTATTTAATTTCATGAGTGGCTATTTTTTACAATTAATACATGACATTTATATGTGTGTTTTTCCCTAATTTATTGTGAACTTACAATTTAACAATAAGTAAAAATATATGTATTTGAAACTATATATAGAGGAAGTTTCAAATGCCCTACAACTATAAATGAAAAGATCTATTGTATAGTGATCTCAAAGTTTGTTAGCACATTTGTTTTACTCATCTAATCTTTTATTTAATTTTTTGCTTCTTGAAATAATTTCAATTTTGAAAAGATTTTGATATATTTTATTATTTCTTAACCTTTATGCATATCAATAAAGATTAACAGGGGGAGAATTGATCGAACAAATTTATACAAGCTTCTCTGATTTTAAGAAAAAAATTGTCAACAAGAGTATGAATAAAAATTTATCTACCAGAATTGTTTTCAAATAATAGAAATAGGCCACACAAACTTTATTTGTTGTTCTTCATAACTTCTCAAATTCTAGGCATAAATCAGAAAAAAATAATATCTTAATTTGTCATCTAGCTTTTCATAATTTTAGATCTTTTTTCAATCAAATCTGGAGTTTTTAAACAAAAAGTTTACTCCTATATAAAATCATAACTACAAACGAAATTTAAATATGTTATTAATTAATTGTTTTAAAATCTGAAATTAACAAATTAAAAACTTCAAAGAACAGCAAATTTGTTTGGTGTAGTCTAATTGAAAATGTTCATCATCTATATTGTTCATATTTTAGCTATCAATCTTGCCTGCCCCAGAAGACCAATATATATCTGAGGAGGACTTACGGATGCCAGAATCTGTGTATCCTGCTCTTCCCCCACCCAGAGCGTCAGTCAGCCAGGGAAGTTCAAAACCTAGGTCACTAGTCAGCAGGGAATCTAGAACAAGTCTAGCGTCTAGAGGTTCATTTAGAAAAGAATCTAGGTATGTGTATGATTATTAAGGTCATGTACCAAGGTCAGTTGAACATTACAACTGGAAATATAGATAATTATACTGTTGACTCAGAGATATGTCTCACTAGTTAAAACTTGTTTTTGATTTTTATAATATGAGCATGTACTGATAATGCAAATATGGAAATAAAAATGGCAATATTTAAACATAGGAACTATGCAAAACAGTTAAAGTGAATGAACCATGACTGAAATTGAAGGGCCAAATAACCCTACGGAAATGAGAAATACCAATTCTTATTTAACTTAATACTAGGTACCATTGACTTATCACAAGTGGTCAATATGGATATAATTATGTTTCAAAGTTCAGCTGGTTATAAAATTTTGTGTGTTATGAAAATTTGATTTTTTTCCCTTTAAACTAACTATGTGTTAATGGTGTAAGGGCTGTTCTATTGAAACAAATACATGCATATTAAGTTTAGACAACTGTAAAATAAAGACAATTAAAGAATTTTTTATACATTTTCAAAATACAAAATAGTCTTTAATACTAAACCAGTTGAGATATCAAAGTGCCCTTGGTTGCATGTATGATTAATTTAACAGCTGTATTAATCTTATTTTTCAGTCGTCGGAAGTTAGGAAAAGAGCTACCTCCTCCCCCTCCTCCTATACCTCTTACCCTTGAGGAAATCAGACAGAAAACTAGAGTTATTGTAAGTTATCACTATATATAGAAAACCATATCTGATCAAGTTAAGAACTGAAATGGGGAATATGCTTAAGCGACAACAACCAGACCAAAGAGCTGATAACAGCCCAAGGTCACTAATAGGTCTTCAACACAATGAGAAAATCCCTAACCCAGATGTGGGCTTCATCTAATCCCTATTAAAATAAAAATGTACACTATAGTTCAGTGAATAAGGATGTCATACTTAACACCAAAACATATAAATGAATAACAAGACTAACAAACCCCAGAGGATTCCCGACTTAAGAGTCATAGGCACAAAAATGTAGTGAGGTTAAACATGTTTAGTGAGATCTCAACCCTATGGTTTCTTTCAAGTCATAACTTTATTAAGAATACTGTAAACAACTAATTTTTTACAAGTGATTTGTTTTCACAGATTTCTGGAGTAGAATAAAAAATGTATATAAATTGTAACAAATGTCTATCTTCTCTTAATTCATGTGTATAACAAGACTGTGGCCATAGTACACGGATGCCCCACTCGCATTATCATTTTCTATGTCCAGTGGACTGTGAAATTGGGATAAAAAATCTAATTTGGCATTTTAATTAGAAAGATCATAACCTAAGGAACATGTGTACTAAGTTTCAAGTTGATTGGAATTCAACTAAATCAAAAACTACCTTGACCAAAAACTTTAACCTGAAACTTGCACTTTCATTTTCTATGTTCAGTGGACCGTGGAATTGGGGTCAAAAGTCTAATTTGGCAATTAAATTAGAAAGATCATATCAACAGAAACATGTGTACTAAGTTTGAAGTTGATTGGACTTCAACTTCATCAAAAACTACCTTGACCAAAAACTTTAACCTGAACGAACAAACGGACGGACGGAAGGGCGGTACCACGGACAGACGCACAGACCAGAAAACATAATGCTCCTCTACTATCGTAGGTGGGGCATAAAAACCAAATTTAGAAAATTGTGAAGATGAATCAACACAAAATCAGCTAAATATCACACAACACAAAATACAGCCCTTGTGATGTCACAAATGAAGGCAATCATAATGTTTTACAGAACTATTTTAATTTACAGATCATTGAAAAAGTACCTACATATCATCTAAAACATTACATATTCAAACTTGTTATATAGCTGTTGGTGTATAGATTTATGTTTTATATTTTCAGGAGCCAAAATGTTTGAGTACAAACTGGATAAACTACATGAGGAATGGTAGACCAGTGCAGAGTGAATCGTAAATTGAGAATTACCAATTTGATTATATCATCAAAGTCATGCCGTCCAAACACAGAAACACAAGAATGTTTTTACCTCTGTGTGCCTCCGATTGCACAAGGCACTGATATTTACATTTGGTTTCACAGAACAAAGCACATCATAGTTGTGTTGATAAAATAAATCATCCGTCGGTCAAAAATGTATTTTTTAAGGGATAACTATAAGAAGTAATATTTTGGAAACAAAAAAAACATATTAAAAAAGTTTGGTTGCAGCTCAATACATATTCATGTTGTAGTTTTCCTTAAAGTACAGAATTGTGATGTCTTTTCTTCAATTCTTCTCCACAATTGAAACAGGGCAGATACATTTAGAACTTTTAAATGTTTGCATTTTAACGGTTTTGTTCAATTCATTTGCTCATTATTTTGAATGTGAGAGACAGGGTGACTGAGGGAATGAGTTAGTGACTGTTGGTATTATACACAATCTTTTATAAGTATGCCAAAGATTTTCTAGAGCAGTTATGCTAAAAATTTGAGTTTATGGCCTTATTTGACTTAAACTTTCCCCCTAAAATTTATTTTTTGGGACTATCTGCCATACTTGCATACAATTGTAGTTTGGCATTAAATGGTGTTAATTTTCAAGGAGACAGTTTTTATAGTCAACAAATATAGTAAACAGAGTTATTTACTCAAATTTTCAAATTTTACTACCATGTATATCTACTGAGTTAGCTAATTAATACTTTTTTCCATACATGTACATTTGATATAATTTATAAAAGGGTTACATTCATAACATTTCTCATTGATATTTTTATCTTTTCATAAAAAGTGAAGTTATTGTTATACAAGAATAGGTTTTGTTCAATCTATAAGATTACAGAGTAGAATGTATGAAAGGTGTGGATTTATGAAAATGAAAGTGCATATATAAATACTGTGGATTCTATACTTGGGTACTAATTTTCATGGATAAGGGAAACAAGTTTATTTCCATGGATATTTGATTTTGTAGTTTTACAAAAGACTTCTACATAAAATCCCTATGTTAAAAATTTGTGTATCCAAGAAAACCACAAAAGTTGGTATGCCTCCAATAATTATAAATCCACAAAAGTTGGTATCCTCCAATAATTATAAATCCACAAAAGTTGGTATCCCTCCAATAATTATAAATCCACAAAAGTTGGTATCCCTCCAATAATTATAAATCCACATAAATTGGTACCCTCCAATAATTATAAATCCACAGAATTGAATTAGGATAGTTATGATCATTTACATATCATCATTTCATTATCATTCAGCAGTGGTGCAAAAATTAATATGGCGTGTGTATATTTTTGTTAAATACAAAGATTTTATTTTTATTCATTTTATGGCATAGGCATGAAAGTATTTGTCACTTCTCATTGAAAATGAACTTAATATATAGGGAAAAATGATGAACCTCATCAATGATACAATATTGTATCTTCTCTGACGAGATTCTTGAGGTCCTTTCTTCAATGCATTACATGATTTCATTTAAGCCTCACTTAAGTTTCAAGCATAGACCTAGTCCTCAGTAAAGCTTCCTTACATTTCTAATTGATATATTTTCATCTATATTTGAGTTGATACATGTGTGGCTGGCAATTTTTGTGTATGATCTTCAAATGATTTTGTTATATACAATAAAATCTGCATTTTATTAAATTAATCAATTTGAGTATTTAGTTTCAAATTTAAAATTACTCGACTTTTCTATGGTTAAAATAAATAGACTAACTGATAAATCTGGAAAAGCACTTTCATTATCCGTTAGTTATGACAATCTTTACTGCTCCCAATATAGTGTGGAAAAGAAAGCCAACTTTTTATCAGTTAAAAGTAGGGAGAGAATTCTGAAATGAATAATAAAGCTAGAAGAATATAATATATAGCATTTCATACTGAAATGTTGAAGGCATTTTTATTATAGTATTATTGTTTAATATAGTTTATGAATGTGAAATATGTTTGTATTTGTTTTTTTTACACAAATTTGTCAACTGACAATTTGTTGGTTCGATGAATAAAATATTTATAAATAATTACTTTTTTTTCCTCATCCTACAAGTAACATCAGTGAAGAAATTCCCTTCCTTTGTTTTGACACAATTCCAATAAATATTGTCGGTGTACAATCATCCACTTCATATAAAACAAGAATGTGTCCAAAGTACACGGATGCCCCACTCGCACTATCCTTTTGCATGTTCCATGGACTGTGAAATTGGGTAATAATCTAATTTGGCATTAAAATTAGAAAGATTTTACTATAGGGAACATATGTACTAAGTTTCAAGTTAATTGAACTTCAATTTCATCAAAAACTACCTCGACCAAAAACTTTAACCTGAAACTCCCACTTTCATTTTCTATGTTCAGTGGACCGTGAAATTGAAGTCAAAAGTCTAATTTGGCTTTAAATTAGAAAGATCATATCATAAGCAACAAGTGTACTAAGTTTCAAGTTGATTGGACTTCAGCTTCATCAAAAACTACCTTGACCAAAAAACTATAACCTGACCGAACGAACAGAGCCACTGACCAGAAAACATAATGCCCCTCTACTATTGTAGGTGGGGGCATAAAAATATGTTATTGTGCTGGAACTTTAATTGTAGGCAAAGTTGACTGGAGGTTATTTTTCTCAGTTCCATAAAAAATGCAGACTTCAAAATCTCATATAAGAGGATGTCAAATTCTTTCTTATGCAAGTGAACATGTACCTGAATTTATAAAATTGCCAACATTTATAAATACTGCGGATTCATTATTCTTTGGATATTAATTTTCATGGGTTTCGTGAGAACATGTGAACCATGAATTCCAATGTTCAATGAATACCAAATTTTATATAGGCTTTGTATGTAGAGATTGATAAAACCACGAAATCAAATACCCATAAATAGATATAGGAAGATGTGGTGTGAGTGCCAATGAGACAACTCTCCATCCAAATAACAATTTAAAAATTAAACCATTATAGGTTAAAGTACGGCCTTCAACACGGAGCCTTGGCTCACACCGAACAACAAGCTATAAAGGGCCCCAAAATTACTAGTGTAAAACCATTCAAACGGGAAAACCAACGGTCTAATCTATATAAACAAAACGAAAAACAAGAAACACGTATATATTACATAAACAAACGACAACTACTGTACATCAGATTCCTGACTTAGGATAAAGAATGTTAGTTTCCTCAATCCACGAAAATAAATGAATCCACAGTATATATGTAGCTTCCCTTATTCAAAGTGCCTTCCCTGTTTTAATGAAACATCCTGTTAACCCTTCAACTAATTGTGATCTACATTTCATATTACTGACTTTCCTAACTTTTGGTATTATGCACCTGGTTATGGTTATTATAGAAACAAACGTTTCACTTACTGTTACAGAAATCAAATATATTTTTTTTAAACCAGTAAAAGTAACTTGAAATTTCAGCAGATATTTTCATATACCTTACAAAAAATTCAGAAGATCAATGTATGGTGTTCAACAATAGACAAGTTTCTTACATAATGACAAGCTCTTTATCATCCAAATGGAAATGTAGTAAACATGTAGGTAATTCATCTAACCACTAGCTAGTCAATATTGTGGTTGGGAGTTCAAACCTTGCTCATGGCAATGTGTGTTTGACAAGATTTTTAATAAAGAGTTGACATTTTAAATGCAAACGTATGTTGTTTTTTGGGGGGCTCTTCTTGGAGGAATAAAACTGACCAACAACAAGATATAGCCAAGTGTGCTGATAGTGGAGTAAGAACCCAACAACCAATCAACCATCATTATCCAAAAAATGAAAACTATTATTACAATTGTATTTTTTGGAGTCTTGTTTTTCAGCACCACCTTGAACCTTGAGGCATTAAGTTTTTCGATTTGTCTGTGTGTCTGTCTGTCTGTCTGTCTGCTTCAGGTTAAAGTTTTTGATAAAGTTGAAGTCCAATCCAACTTGAAACTTTGTACACCTGTTCCCCATGATATGGTCTTTAAATGCGAAGTTTGAGACCCCAGTTTTAGTCCACTAAACTTAGAAAATTATAGTACAAGTGGGTCATCTGTGTATTATGGACACATTCTTGTTTATATAGATTGGTTTTCCTGTTTGCAATGTTCTACACTAGTCATTTTTAGGCCCTTTAAAGCTTGCTGTTTGGTGTGAGCTAAAGCTTTGTGTTGAAGGCAGTTATTTGACCTATAATTGTTAACTTTTTATACATTGTGACTTGGATGGACAGTTGTCTCTCATTAAGTTATTGCAATTATAATCTTGTTGCATTTTTCGCAATAATAAAAACATCACAATAATTTCAGAATTTACAGACTTGCTTGACATTGAAAATAGATACCTTATAACTAGCATGTACAAAGAATTGACCACAATGGATCTTATAAATATTCATAATATATACAAATAAAACAATTTTAAGTCCATAATTTAATTTTTATGAATGAAATAAACAAGAAAACAATTTATCATGTTCAGATTTTGTTCATGGTTTGTCTCAATATTTTCCTGAGTATACAGTAAAATACATTATTCCTCTTGTCCTTTAAACACTTTCTTTGGTTTTGAACTTTCAATCTTTGCCAGGATCTCTGCATATGTGTTGTTCATCTAAAAATATTAAGAAACAAAATTATTAACATGAATTGTCAAAAAATAATTGAAATGTAAAACTTTCTTAATTGTAACTATACCATGTTACTTTTTAAATGCCAATTTTACACTTTTTTTTTGTATATGCAATTTTTGTATATTTTATAGCTTGCTGTTTAAAGACAATGGTGTGAGGCTCTGTGTTAAAGACCATACTTTGACCTATAATGGTTTACTTTTACAAATTGTGACTTGGCCGATGGAGAGTTGATTCATTGGCACTCATACCACATCTTCTTATATCTATGAAAATCTAGAAAATGATCCTCTTTGTCATCCATCAAAAATTTTGAAAAAAGTAAATTAATAACTGGAGGCTCTTAAAAACCTGTGTCTCTGACCTTGGTATATGTGCATATTAAACAAATTACACAAATGAATTCATGACAAAATTGTGTTTTGATGATGGTGATGTGTTTGTAGATCTTTCTTTACTGAACATTCTTGATTCTTACAGTTTTCTCTTATCTAGAATGAACTTGGCCCTTCTGTTACAGAGGAGAATATTTTGTAAAAATTTACCAAAATTTATCAAATTAATGAAAATTGACTATATAAAGCAATAACTCCTTAAGGGATCAACTAACCATTTTGATCATGTTGAATTATTTGTAGATCCTACTTTGTTGAACATTATTGCTGATTACAGTTTATTTTTATCTATAAAAGTATTCAAGATAATAACCAATAACCGCAAAATTTCCTTAAAATTACAAATTCAGGGGCAGCAACCCAACAACCAGTTGTCTGATTCATCTGAAAATTTCAGGGAAGATATATCTTGACTAAATAAACAATTTAACCTTATATCATTTGCTCTAAATGCTTCGGTTTCAGAGTTATAAGCCAATATCTTCATTTTACCCCATTGTTCTATTTTTAGCCATTGTGGCCATCTTGGTTGGTTGGCCGGGTCACCAAACACATTATTTTAAAAAAGATACCCCAATGATGCTTGTGGCCAAGTTTGGTTAAATTTGGCCCAGTAGTTTCAGAGTAAAAGATTTTTGTAAAAGTTAACGACGACAGACAATAGACACTAAGTGAGAAAAGCTCACTTGGCCCTTTGGCCCAGGTTAGCTAAAAATACCAAACTCAGAGAAAAAATCAAAACAGAAAGTCTATAATCAAATGTCAAAATCATACACGCTCAAACACATAAAAAAAAGGATAACAACTGTCAGTGTCCTGACTTGATACAGGCATTTACCTTAAGTAGAAAATGGCAGATTAAACCTGGTTTTAGGAAATTAGGATCAGAACAATTTCCAGGATATTCAACAATTCTTGATACAAAAATTATGGTGCACATGAAATGTCTTATCACGGCAATAAAGACTTATTTTTGCAGAAATTTTATTTTGTGTTTTGCCCTTTCTAGTCCAATTCGCAATGATTTAATCTAGCGATTTTCAAAGGAGTAGGTCAGGTAAGGACCGATTTTGGCCTCAAATTTCAGGTTTTTCTGACGAAAGATTTTGACCACTTTTTAAACACTTAAGTGTCTATTTCATTTGAAATCAATATTTTTGTGAAAGATTTTAACTGATTTAGTCATTAAAAAGGATCTGATTAAAGCTCAAATATGAAAAATCTACCAAATATGCAGAAAAATTACACTTTTCAGATGTTTTTTTGTCAAAAATGAAAGTGGCCACATCCATGTTCATCCTCAACCTTTATATATGTTATGTATTATCATAAAATACAAAGTACATTTTAATATAAAGGATGAACACGAATGCAGCCACTTCGTTTTACACGAAAACCGTCTAAAATTTAACTAAAATGCTAGAATTGTGAAGAATTCAGTAATTTAGCATGACTTAATGGTGCTAGTACCTGATATATGTGCATTGTATTGTCAAAAACAGTCCATATTTATGTAACAGAAGCATTCTACTGTCCAATAAATAATTAAAAGTTTACATTTTAACAACTTTGTAAAACTGCTATATTTTGGGGCCAAAAAGGGGTCTTACTGGACCTACTCCTTTATTTTGTTTAGTTCAATTAGGAGAGATCCTAGTTTTACTAATCACAACGATTTATTTTCACGTTAATTTTCTACTCACGAAAAATAAATCGCCCACAAGAAATAGTTTGTTTACAGTAAATGGTTCAGCCATATAAATCTGAACAAAAAATCTAACAATTTATTTCTTGGAGCTAGAAATGATCACAAGGCAAAATCCTACAACCAAGTATACTGGACATGCCATGGCATTTATCAGTACAGTTTTGAATACTAGTTTATTTTAAACATATTTCATTGTTGAAATAATACATGACAAAAGTATTGGACATATTTACTGTCACTTACATGATCTTCATAATTACTTTTCATTGACCCAAGATACTGAAAAAGTTTCATACTAGTAGCACACCATTTTTCAGCCTCTTCATATCTACCAGAGCTGAAAAAAATGTCAGTTTTTATTTCAAAGTTTCTATTTTGTTAACTAGATTTTTTTTTAAATCTCAGACAAGGGAAGTCATTTTATTGCTATTATCAGAGGTCTAGATTACCAGATGTCTGAACTTGGAAAACATTTGCAAAGTAATTTTTAATTTTCCAAAAACATATGCCAACATGTCATTTTCATAATGTAATAAGACTGTTACAGAGACAAAAATCATTTACACTAAAACCATGACAGTGCAATATTCAGTGCATGTAGCTATGATTTGTTCCATAGACTCTAATAAATCTTTGAAATAAATGAAGTAGCTAAATTTCATAAAAATTATTTAGTCCAAAAAAAGAAAAGATTTGTCAGTGCATTTTAAAAAATATTTCACACTGTTTCAAGAGATAAAGATCATCTGACAAATTCAGGAGCCTCCCATTTTGGAAAAGTATAACTCATTATCATTTTGGTTTTTGTGTTGTTTTGATTTTGTTATGAGAAAGAATTCTGAAATCATTGATTATGCATATATCTGTTTAAAGTAGTGCATCTTATTGTACCTGTCCTAAGTCAGGAAACTGTTGTTCAGTTGTTGTTGTGAGTTGATAGGTAGTGCATCTTATTGTACCTGTCTTAAGTCAGGAACCTGTTGTTCAGTGGTTGTTGTGAGTTGATAGGTAGTGCATCTTATTGTACCTGTCCTAAGTCAGGAACCTGTTGTTCAGTGGTTGTCATGAGTTGATAGGTAGTGCATCTTATTGTACCTGTCCTAAGTCAGGAATCTGTTGTTCAGTGGTTGTTGTGAGATGATAGGAAGTGCATCGTATTGTACCTGTCCTAAGTCAGGAACCTGTTGTTCATTGGTTGTTGTGAGATGATAGGAAGTGCATCTTATTGTACCTGTCCTAAGTGAGGAACCTGTTGTTCAGTGGTTGTCATGAGTTGATAGGTAGTGCATCTTATTGTACCTGTCCTAAGTCAGGAACCTGTTGTTCAGTGGTTGTCATGAGTTGATAGGTAGTGCATCTTATTGTACCTGTCCTTAGTCAGGAACCTGTTGTTCAGTGGTTGTTGTGAGATGATAGGGAGTGCATCGTATTGTACCTGTCCTAAGTCAGGAACCTGTTGTTCAGTGGTTGTTGTGAGATGATAGGTAGTGCATCGTATTGTACCTGTCCTAAGTCAGGAACCTGTTGTTCAGTGGTTGTTGTGAGATGATAGGGAGTGCATCTTATTGTACCTGTCTTAAGTCAGGAACCTGTTGTTCAGTGGTTGTCATGAGTTGATAGGTAGTGCATCTTATTGTACCTGTCCTAAGTCAGGAACCTGTTGTTCAGTGGTTGTTGAGAGTTGATAGGTAGTGCATCTTATTGTACCTGCCCTAAGTCAGGAACCTGTTGTTGAGTGGTTGTCATGAGTTGATAGGTAGTGCATCTTATTGTACCTGCCCTAAGTCAGGAACCTGTTGTTGAGTGGTTGTCATGAGTTGATAGGTAGTGCATCTTATTGTACCTGTCCTAAGTCAGGAACCTGTTGTTCAGTGGTTGTCATGAGTTGATAGGTAGTGCATCTTATTGTACCTGTCCTAAGTCAGGAACCTGTTGTTCAGTGGTTGTCATGAGTTGATAGGTAGTGCATCTTATTGTACCTGTCCTAAGTCAGGAACCTGTTGTTCAGTGGTTGTCGAGAGTTGTTAGGTAGTGCATCTTATTGTACCTGTCCTAAGTCAGGAGTCTGTTGTTCAGTGGTTGTCATGAGTTGATGGGTAGTGCATCTTATTGTACCTGTCCTAAGTCAGGAACCTGTTGTTCAGTGGTTGTCGAGAGTTGTTAGGTAGTGCATCTTATTGTACCTGTCCTAAGTCAGGAACCTGTTGTTCAGAGGTTGTCGTGAGTTGATAGGTAGTGCATCTTATTGTACCTGTCCTAAGTCAGGAACCTGTTGTTCAGTGGTGAGTTGATGTGGTTCATAAAGTGTTTCCTTGTTTATTATATAGATATTCTGTTTGAATGGTTTTACACTAGTCATTTTATGAGGGCTCCTTATAAATTGCTGTTAGGTGTGAGCCAAGGCTCCTTGTTGAAGGCTGTACTTTGACCTATAATGGTTTACTTTTATAAATTGTGTCTTGGATGGAGTGTTGTCTCATTGGCACTCATACCACATCCTTTTATATCTATGTCTGAAATCTGCATTACAATTTTCTCATTCAAAATTTCTAAATAGCAGAATTGTTTAATATGCATTGTCCAGATTTACACTTTTTGTAAGAAATAGTAAATTAAATCAGTCTAAGAATCAGATTTTTTTTAGCCTCATTAAAATCAAACCCTTTACATAATATGTAAATTTCTTTTAATATAAAGCTGTACAAGATACCTGTAAAAATTGATTCCACAGTTCCAAGCTTTGGTCATAAGCCATAATATTTCTATTTCAGGAAACTGCCCCTAAAAAAGAAATATGAAACCGTGGTTCATTTTAAATTTTAAATTTTGAATGGGATATTTTTAACATCAAATATATTATGTGGAATAGAAGACATTTATTCTTGTTATTTAGGATTCTGTGAGAAATTCTTCTGTGATGTTCTTGATGTTCCACTTTCACAAGTTGTTAAAACTATTTGTATGATGTCAAATGTCTTGACTTTTAGTACGCTTTAGAATTACATCAATTAAATTAATGCAGATTTACGTATCACTTTTTTATTACAGAAATATCTATTTATGCAAAATATAGGCCACAACCATAAGGCCAATTAAAATTATTTGATAGATTTTCCTTCACGCCAGTCCATCTGAAATCGTCCCGCCCCAATTTTTTTATTTAAATATTTTATAATTTCTGGATTTTATTATTTTCCATTACCGGTAACTGTCTATAGTTTCGTTGCAAATTTCTGATTTTCATTTTTCTTCAAGTTATCTTACCAAAATGATGAGTTGACATATTCCGCTACTCTATGATGACAATTCATCTACTGAGAATAGAGATTGATTACAAGAAGGGCATGAAATATTCGGGTTACTAGTAATACAATGGGTCCAAGAACGCAAACCTTGGTATGTCACAATTTATGTGATTAGAAAACCGTGGATTTTTTTTCATTTATGCAACAACTTTGTGTCATGAAATTTGGACTGTGAAAGATATCCAAAGCGCAAAAATCATGGAACACATTAGTAAAACAAGAATGTGTCCCCAGTAGACGGATGCCCCATCCACACTATCATTTTCTATGTTTCATGGACCATTAAAATAAGGGAAAATCTCTGATTTGGCATTAACATTAGAAATATCATATCATAGAGAACATGTGTACTAAGTTTTAAGTTGATTGGACTTCAACTTCATCAAAAACTACCTCGACCGTAAACTCTAACCTGAAGCAGGTCAAATGGACTAACGAACAAACAGATGCAAAGACTAGAAACATAATGCCCATAAATGAGGCATAAAAAACATAACTAGATTAAAGAATTGACACAAGCAGGAACTTGTTAAATCTATGACCGTATATTGAGACTCTGAGTTGAAAAAGTGGACAAACATCTGCCATCACAATCTGGCATAACTCACCTGTTCGTGGACAAACATCTGCCATCACAATCTGGCATAACTCACCTGTTCTGTCTTATGGATAATTTCAATCACTTCTACAAAATAATTCCAAGCCTCATCTTTTCCACTAAGTTCTACTCCACTACTCAATGCCAGCTGGATCAAACTATGGAATAACTTACTGAAATATGTCATAGCTCATAATTAGAACCCTGGTTTATTCAATACCTTCATATACTCCTTAAATTAATAATTGAGATGCAGAAAATATAAACTCAAGTTCTTTATACGTTTATAGTCTATCTTTAGATATGTGAGAATGTGTAGTGATTTTTTTCAATATCATTCTTTTGCACTTTGTAACACATCTCCTCCTTTATCGCTTAGGGCCTCCGTGGCCCAGTGGTTTCAGTAGTCCAACTACTGTATCACAAGCATATCAACACAGAGGTTGTGAGTTTGAATCTTGCATGCAACAGGTGCACCGGACTTCAATCTTAATTGACTAGGATTGTCAGATTTTCCTACTGGAGTTCTCAGCAGCTTCCCCCACAAATAAAGTCACTGCCACATAATATAACAATAGTGCTGAAAGTGCCATTCAACACCTATCAATCAATCAATCAACCAACATTCCTTCAACAGTTCATCCCCCTCTTTCTATCCTTTTATCAGAAGAATATTTCCAGAGCAAATATAAATTTTACCATTTATCTACAAAAGGTTAAAAGTGTTTTCAAGAATTGATGAGTTCAACAAGTTACCTGCATCTGATATAATCTGGCGTTGGCATCTGAAGATGTTTTCTGATGGCTACTTTCAATGCTCTGACGCTCATACTTTTATTTTGTGCTGGTTCTTCAACTGCTAATGCTGCAAAATACAGAAATTTGTATATGAAATAAAATAAACAATTTTAAATGCAATTCTATTGTAGAGTAATACAATGATAACAGCTTGATGTGCCTATGGCAGTGTTTGTACCAAGTAATGAAACATTAGTGGATGGAATATTAAAGGCCTTCCATCAAAGCAGTTTTCACAGATTTTGCAATAAAGATCAAACAATAATGTGTCCATAGTACATTGATGCCCTGTTCGCATAATTATTTCTATCTTCAGTGGACCGTGAAATCCGGGTCAAGAGACTAATCTGGCATTGAAATTAGAAAGATCATAAAGAACATGTGTACTAAATTGATTAGACTTTAACTTCATTGTAAGCACTGAAGGGTGAAGATTGTGATCATTTATCAGTGAGAAGTAAAATTAAATACATGTATTGCATTGTCAATAAAGCATTGGTTGTAGTTGATTCAACTAAAATTCGGGACAATGGGAGATAACTCCAATTTTTAAAGATAACCTTAAAATGACATCATTTATATCTTTAGAACAGATAGTAGACTCCTGCACCTTGCAAAAGTTATGTAACTTTTTTGACAGGTGTAACATCGTTTTGTTACTTGAATATATCTGAGCATATATTTACATTGATAAATTTCTGTCAATGTTCATGGATAGGATGTATAGAATGTTATGATCAATGCACTATATTTTGTGTATCAAAAAGGTAGTGATCAGCCTTGGAAGATTTAGATATCAAGTCAATAACATAGGATTTTGATTGCATTACATGCAATCTTTACCCAAAAACTATCTTGACCAAAAACTTTAACCTGAAGCAGGACAGACGGACTAACAAAACAGAACAAACGCTCAGACCAGAAAACATAATGCTCTTCTACTATCGTAGGTGGGACTTAAACAATATCTCCTCTTATAGATTGACCTTCAAGACAGATGCTTAGTAGATAAAGTATATCCAAAAGGAAATGCTCATGTACAGGTTTGGTTCTAGATATCTGAAAAAAAAATCACTAAAGTCTATAGATACAGAATTCTTACAATGTCATGAATGGAAATATGATCTTTTTCATCTTTAAACTAAATTAGCATCATATTTAATATGTGAATTTGAAAAATATTCTGAACTCAAAAATTAAGTAGTTCTACTTTCACTCATTCACCCCCAACAGTATATTCACACTGCAACAGTGATGAGCCAATATCAGCCCCAGAGCATTTTTATCTAATTAACTTTTCTACTATCAGACGTGCACATGCATGATATTTACCTTGATTGCTATTATATAGTATAATTATCCAACATTAATAAAAAAAAATATCAGTGAATAAAGAAGAAAAAATTGTCTTTCCACACATAAATGTTATCAAAAAATATACAGAATAAATCACATATTTATCCAGGTAAGTAAGAATATTCCAAAAATATTCCAAATAATTTGGCATTAAAATTAGAAAGATCATATCATAGGTAACATGTATATTAAGTTTCAAGTTGCTTGGACTTCAACTTCATCAAAAACTTTAACCTGAAGCGGGACAGACGAACAGACAGAGAGATGAACAAACAAACAGACGAACAAACAAACAGCCCACAGACCAGAAAACATAATGTCCCTCTACTATCGTAGGTGGGGCATAAAAATATATGAATCTCAATGAATATATCCTCTCTTTACAAGAACAACTGTGGGAATAATTTTCTGTGGCATGGCCTAAAACATTCTGTGCACAAATTTACTTTACACTGAGCACACCCATTTTTGGGTTCCTTTCTAATTTTATTTTGTGAGCACATTTTGCATGTCTTCTTCTTTGGCATATTTTTTATCTAATGATATTTTGGTTGGAGTACTGGTCTTGGATCGATTGACCGTGAACTTGTCCTAGCATTTGGTGAGCTAGTTTCATTCTAAACTCTAGCTGAGTCATTTGTCGCGGCTTGTTTTTTTTGTGTCACTATTTGGTGATAGACGACTCCCTCATAAGAAGGTATGAAAAATACTGATGTCCATAAGGAAGTTGAAGAGGTATTTCCACCATTTCGAACACTTTCTAGAGATGTTGTAGGTAGACCTCAACTGATCTGCATGGTCTCCCCTATTCATGAACATGTTATAATGTTTGACTGAGAGAATACAGTCCAGGTGCCTCTTTGATGGTACCAACTTTTTGCTTACAATTGATTTGTCAGGTTCAACAAAACAATCTGTTGATAATAATTTTATGTTTTTCTTGTCCCTCCAAACTGTTACTCGCATATGTAATTTTTTGCTTTATAACAAACTGGCCATGTTCTTTGAGTTTACGGTCTAAACCAGCAGGCAGTCCTTTACGGTTTGCTCTATTAACGTGCCACACGCACAAGTACTGTGGTCCTATAAATTTATAAATAAATCTGGTGAAGTGAAAAAACTATCACAGTAAAGATGATTACCGGACCCAAACACAGGGGTCATAAGATCAAGAACAACTCTTTTGCCAAGGTTTTGTTCTGGGTTATTGGCTGTCTTTCCAGTATAAACCTGAAAGTCATTTATGTAACTTTTAGTTGGATCTGCTCAAACCCAAACTTTGATCCCCCTTCTTGTAGGCATCAAGGGAACATACTGTTTGAACCCAAACCTGTCATCAAAACTAATCATTGCTTCGTCAATGAATACTTCCATAAACGGTTTGTATTTTTGAAGGTATTTATCACAAATTATTTCGAGTATTGGTCTTACATTGGCCAGTTTATCATGTCCGGGGTTGAAGTCGGGTGGATTTTGTGTGGCGTCTGCCCCATGGAGATATCTTTGTAACTCCTCATATCTGTTTCTTGAAAAATTTTCCTCCAGACTAGAAGCATGAAAAAGTTTATCTTTGTATCAATACATATCCATATTGGAGACAGGTACGATTCCCATAACAATCTGACCCCCTAAGTATGCTTTGATTTCATCACCAATTTTCATTTTGCCTCCCATTTGCATAAGCATTTGTTTCTGTTGCTATTTCAGATTCAAGTCTCTCCATGAAAATAAAATGAATCAAAGAGAATGATTGCTCTTAGGGATACAATTTCCATTGATTTCATTGATATTAGTATTAATCTTAAGGGTGCAAAAATTTCAGCAAAATTTAAACATTTTTTTCTTCCTTCCAAATTTTATTTAATACTTTATTAGTTGTTACTCTATCATATGGTACAAAAATTAACCAAATAAATCAATTCGTTTTGGCCCCAGATGACTTATAAAATGTATATATGTCATTGAAAAAGCTCCAAATATTCTCCCTTTACAGCAAAAGTGAGAGAAGGTATCTCACTTCATACCTCATCACCTATTTTCTTACGTGATTCTAGAAAGAACCCCATTTCTAATTCATTAAATATTAAAATTCCTTTAGGTCAGTGAGCATGACTCCTCTGTACACGTTCCTCTGTTTAAATTGACATCGCTTTTAATATAATTCGAAGTCTATTGACGGAACTGGTTAATTTTTTCTCGACGTATTGTCATATTTTAATTCTAACATTGACAGGAATATAAGGGCGACAACTTGAAGCAATAATATAGAAAACTCCATTTCAGCTGTAGGGTGTTCTCGTTACACTTTTACATTATTGCCTACTTTTTAAAAAATTTAAATGTTGCACATGATTTAAAATTATGCAACAACAATAACCTTCATTGCAGACAGACATAGAAATGATCTCTTGAGTTTCAAATTTATCAAGAGTAGGGAATCCAGAGCAACCATTCAGTCTGATACCCCTGGAGGTCAAGAAAACTATACGCATGTGCATACCTAAACAAGCAAGGACGTATATTAAATGTTAATCAAACAACCTTGATGGTTCTCCATTTCTTTATGGAAGTTCAATATCAAATATCATTTTCATAACGGTGACATATAAGAAAAACTCTACTTCAGTTCTTATCTGACAGAAATAGCTTTATTGGAATTCAGAGAACTCTCGCATTTCATCAAAACTGCAGAATTCCCTCTGTGGCATGTTTCTAAATATATAAAAACACTTAAAATAAATACTGATTAATTCTGATTTTCGGTGTTGAAAAAACACGCATATAAAAGAGGGAAATATCGAAACATTAAGGTTACTAGAAGAAAATAATAGGAAAGTTGTTTAAATTAGGTCAGTTTGTTTGTTTTTACCTTTTGAAGCAAGACAATATTAAGAATATGAGATGTTCCTCAATATTTAGAACGAAATGGTTGACGTGAGGGCATGGGCAGAATTGAAAAGGAGTCAATGATAAGTCTACAGATTGCTTGATAGCAATTGTATCCCAAAAAAATCTATCTCTGTCTTTTCCTAGTCCATTTCAGTGGTATACCAGGCCTTGGACCTGTAAAATCATTTATTTGAACCAGGCGAAATTCATCATCCCATCTTGCAATTCGGCAAGTGCAACATTGTCATGATTGCTATTAAAACCTTCATTTTCATCAGAATCGACGTCTGAAAATTCATTATCAGAATCAATAATTTTCAATGCATCAATATGCTGTAAATATCTTTCTTCTGTAGCATTTACAAATGTATATCCCTTAATTCAAAGCCATCAAACTCACTATCACTCTTGTTACTATAAAAAATTTCAGCCATTGTTTCAACATTTTTATTGAAAACTGCTCATACACAGGTGTAACAAGAATGTCTAAATACCGCATAACCTTTGCACTTAAAACAAATAAATGTCACACAATGAAACATTAAACCCTTTTCTATTGGACAGTATTCTTTAAATTCTGGAAATAACCAATCGGAGCAGTTCTTTTAGAGTGGTGTCGACCACGAGAAAAGACGCAATTGGCCATTGAACCAGGTAAACAAACCACTACTTTAGTCGTTATTGGCCTGTGAGTGATATATTGTTATCAAGACTACAGGCGGGATTGGGACTTACGAATTTACAAAAAAATAAAAAGTGACTGCAATGTATCAAGTTTTCCAAAGCATATCCACTTAAATCTAATAGACATTCTTATATTGTGGAATATTTACCAACAAAAACAACAGTTTTTTACAAACCTGCAATGGTTTCAAATGTTTTAGGATCTGGATTAGGAAGTTTCAGTGCTGTTTCTAAAATCTCTTCAACATGCTGATCCTTCAATTTTACTCTAGCTTCAAACTCATACAGCAACAGTAAAATCTCTGTTGTGTCTTTTGTTTTACTTTCTGAATAAAATATTAGGCAATAAAAGCATTTTGCAAAATACTGAAAAAAACAAACTATTTCTTTAATTATCTCATTAACTCCAATGAAAACTAGGCAGAAGAGCAGCAACTTTCAATTTCAAAGTCTTCCATTTGAACTGGTCAAGAAATAACCTCTTCACTACCTGCACTGAAATGTATAACATAGCTATTCTTATTTTTGACAAGACAAATTCCACACTGCTGGAGTTTTACAGTTTTTTCTTCTTTTTTTTTTTTAAAGTCATTTAATGCCATTTCAAGGCCTTTTATGGCTCGATATGTGGTATGGGTTTTGCTCATTAATTATGAAAGGACAAATATTGACCTATAGCTGCTGATTTCTTCATTGGCGAGTTGTCTCACTAGCAATCATTTATTTTCTTCTGTGAATTATCTCTACATTGTTTTAAGTTAAATAGTTTAATCCAGTACAATGCACCTACCTGCTGCAGATAACATATTCAACTCAAGCTGGTTACAAAGTCTTTTACATTCTTCAACATTACATAATGCATCTTCAAGGGCATTTCTCTGAAATAGAATTAAGTCATTAAAAATTTCATCTAAGCATGATTATTTCCTTGAAAATTTTTCAAAGGAAATGTATAACATGCATTAACATCTTAACCTTATATGAATTAAAAGCAAAATATAAATGAAATGTAAAAAAATAAATTGTACCTTTGTTGACGCAAATATTTACAACTAATGTGTAAAAATTGTCATCCAAGGGCAATAACTCTTATAGGGAGTCAACTTATACAATTTCTGTCATGCACAATTTTTTGTTGATCTCTTTTTTCAGATCAATTCTGCTATTTTTCACTCTCTTCCAATCTCCTATAGTTTCGTACAAAAAAAAAAACGATGAGGGTAAAAATCTTCCTTCAAGGGAAAAAATACTAAGGAAACAACTAATGAGTTTGGTCATGTTAACTTATTTAAAGCTCTTGGAATTTAAACACAAGTCTGTTTTTTACAATTTTTATAAACCAAATTTTGACCTGGGAATCAAAGCTAAACAGTTTAAACAAGACCCTTTTCTTAACAGATTTCAATACGAATTCGCTCAATTTCCTTAAATTGCTAAAAAGTAAAATAATGTTACTTCTATTTTCATTAGTGCATCCTATACTATGTAAGTACCTGTTCTTGTTCATTTAGACATTTTCTTGCCACTTGTAAACTTGCAGCAGCTGCCATTAATCTACAGGTTTTCTGTCTGGTCATCTGATTTCTGTCCTCGCCACTCAATGCTGACAGCTAAAATATACTTTAGATAATAATAAGAATGTTCCAGAAAATAACATCTCAACTCTGACAACTTACATTCAAAATAAAATTTTCTATTATCTCCCCTTTAAACTACCTTACTAAAATTATATACCAATATGGACTCTCCATTAAATATATGCTAGGCACAGAGAGACCATTTTAAATTCACAGTGATGGGTGTTATCAAACACATTTTTTGTACTATGAAAAAGTCAGTGAAATTTGAAATCTGTCTCTTTAGTTAATTACCCTATTTTCCGGGGGTTGCATATCATGTACATTTACCTCTTTTTATCCATTCTTTCAAATTTTGAATGATTATTTATAGTTTTCATAGGGCAAACATCATTAAAGATGTAGAGGAAAATAATGTAGTTTTTAGCTCAATATTAGAATCTTGACAATAATAACAGACTTTTTTTTTACCTGAACTGATATCAGAAAAATAATCTCACCTGGCAACACAAAGTGAATAAATCCCTCATACAATGTGGTTTTTCCTCACTTTGCAACGCCATGTTCCAGGCTGAAACAAATATTTTTTACTATGTTAATTTATTATTAATTATTGTCTTATGGGTTTGCACTAACAACATACAGACATATGTTTGTGCCACAAGGTGTTGGATTGCTGTCCATTGATGAATTGACCACATCTCCTGATATTCATTTTAGAATCTTAATTACTAACATTCAGGACTTTGCACAGAACTATAACCTTATAATTTCAAGTGTAAAAATATAGAAGTGTTTGTAAACAGGAGGTTGAAGAGCAATGGATGTGAAACACATCACAAAGTATAGATCAGATCGAATGCTCACAAGATGAAAACACTACACAGACAACATCATTTGTAGTCTAACAGGACACATGGATAATTATCATCTTCCTAAATGTGTAGCAGTTGGAAAATACATCAATCTTTTGTTTTGCTGATAACTTTATGTTTTATGATTACCAGAATCTTTCTTGAAAACATATAATCAATAAAAATCCTAAGGACTGTTCCATTCCAACATAGACAGTACAAAGGGAAGTAACCTTTTAAAATGGGATAACTACACAGACTCAAACAAGTGAAACTGCAAGCTACTGCTCACTGATGATACCCCCGCCGCAAGTGGATAATATTAATAGTGTAAAAATATGCAAGTTTTTAGTAAACAGGAAGTTGTTGAGTGATGAATCTGAAAATGCATCACACGGTAAAGCTGACTTATATAAATCCTGAAACCAAATTTCAGAAATCCTTGTATTGTAGTTCCTGAGAAAAATGTGACGAAAATTTTCAACTTGGCTATCATGTGTAAAATCATACAAGTGTTTGGTAAACAGGAAGTTGTCAAGTGATCAATCTGAAAACGCATCACACGGTATAGCTGACTTAGATAAACACTGAAACCGAATTTCAGAAATCCTTGTATTGTAGTTCCTGAGAAAAATGTGACAAAAAATATTCATGGGACGGACGGACTGACGGAAGGACAGACAGAGGTGAAACAGTATACCCCCCCCCCTTTTTAAAGCGGGGTATAATAAAGAATTTCACTTTAATACATATATCACTGTACTTGACATTTACACATATAGTAGAGATTTTAAAGAGCCTTCCCTGGGTCTCATGTATGTTTTTATGGAACAGCTCCTATAAAGAATGTACCAAACATTAAGTGCAAGGTCTATAAGTTTTTGCAACCACTTATTCCTATTGCTTAAGTATTAAAAAAAAGAAGATGTGGTATGATTGCCAATGAGACATCTCTCCACAAGAGACCAAATGACACAGATATTAACAACTACATGTCACAGTACAGCCTTTTTCAAATAGTAAATAAATATACTTACAGATCTTCATGAACCAGTTAGCTTCATTGTTAAGTTGCTCTGTTAAATCTTTTCTTTCATTTATCAACTGTAACAGCTTGTTGTAACCTAAAACATTAAATGACAAAAAAATATTGAAGATTTTAAGAGACATGTGTCGCTCAAATTGCACCATTGTAAGTTTTTCTACAGATACAATACTATATATTAATTGCAGTGGACATGACATGTTGCAGTGGACATGACATAGCATGCTTTTCAAAAGTGGATAATCTAGGCACTAGAAACTAAGTTAATAACTTTACAATGTAACTGTTATCACAAAATTCTTCTTGGTTTATCTACTAGATAACAAATTCTGCCTTCTCTTAATTTAAAAATATTCTTTATTTTTTGCAATATCAAAATGTTTACAGTGAAAAGATACTACATCCTCCTGCCCAAATAAAAATTAAAAAAAAAATAAACTGCAGCTTCCCGCCCAATTTTTTTTTTTTTTAAACTTCAGCCTCCGTCCCAAATAAAATTTAAAAAACAACAAAAACACCAAAAGAACTTCTAATTCTCAACAATGACAATATAAAACATTTTTCAGGCAATCAATTAAATATAAACAAATCAACAAGAATCCCATGCATATATAATCTACTACCTGTCCTTATATGAGTAGTTATATTTTCAATATCAACACTGAAACAAGAATGTGTCCATAATACATGGATGCCCCACTCACATTATCATTTTCTATGTTCAGTTTACTGTGAAAATGAGATCGAACCTCTAATTTGGCATTAAAATAATTAGAAAGATCTCATCATACATGTGTAACATGTGTACCAAGTTACAAGTTGATTTGACTTTAACTTTATCAAAAACTACCTTGACCAAAAACTTTTACCTGAAAGGGGACAAATTATTGGATGCACAGCCCAAAAACCTAAATGCCAATAGGGTAAGCCATAAAAATAGAACAGAAACTATTCACCTAAATTGAATTTGTGATAGAAAAATAAGATTAAGAAATAATTGTCATTCAAAAATCACAACTATTTACTTTTTACATAAAACTAATCATGCAAAAAATAAAAAGTTCACAATCCACAATCATATATCTCACTTTGAATACTCCCGACACTTATTTGTCAGATTTGACATTTAGTTGAATAATTTGTCAGTATTCTAATAGTGCCTAAATGTTTGTGCTCTGTAATGGATTGAATTTAATCATTTATCTTTTGCTTCTAAAACTTGCATTAATAATTTTCTTTTAAATATATACAGACTGTCATTTCAATTATTCTCAGTGTTACAATTTTTTGTGGTCAGAAGAAAATCTTTTTTGTGAATACATATTTTAATGAATTTTACACTTAAATTTGTGGTCAAGTGTACAAGTGTATGCACGAAAATGGAAAATGTTAATATTGAACACTGATCCCTTATATTTTAGTGCAAGTAGAGAACTCTAGCCTTTTGCTGACCAGTATGTCTTCTGATTGTTCCAGTACTGTACTGATTTTTTGGTGGATATCAATATTTTGTGGATTTAGGAAAAACTTGCCCTTTTCAAAGATATTTTATTTCGTAGTTTTGCAAAAGTCTGCATACAAGTCTACAATTTTTTTTTAAATTCATTGAATATTCAAATGTGTGGTTCACCTGCTTACATGAAAACTGGTATAATTACTATCTTGCAAATTATAATGAGTCTACAGTATGTTCTACAAGATTGGCATTTCTTTGTTCCATTTCACTTACCATTTTTCTTCTGTTTCTCCTAGTTTTATTCTAATCAAACACCTCAGGGCTGTTAAAACTTGTAAATGATCTGGACTTGTGTTAGCCAAACATTCTAATGCTTCAGATGCAGTTGACTGGTGATGTTGCTGCAAGGAAAACAAGAATTTGTCTATAGTACAAGGATGCCACACTTGCACTATCATTTTCTATGTTTAGTGTACCATGAAATTGGGGTTAAAAACTCTTAATTTGACATTAAAATTTGAAAGATCATATCATGGGGGACATGTGTACTTAGTTTCAAGTTGATTGGACTTTAACATCATTAAAAACTACCTTGACCAAAAACTTTAACCTGAAGTAAAACAGATAGAAAAACTGACAAACGAAACGGCGTTTTGCACTTGCGCCGATTTTTTTACAGGTAAATTACAGGTGAAAAAATATAAGAAGATGCGGTATGAGTGTCAACTAGATATCATTGAGATGGGAGCCATCTCTGTGGGCCCCGCTGTCAATAAAGTGTGGTAAATAAGTTGTATGGATAATCTGATATGAAGCATTATTTGAAGTTATTACATAGTCTCATGTGCGATTTTATTCTAAGATTTTAAGTTAAAACTGATAAATATTCTCAACTTACTTTCATAGTATAATAGTGATATGACTGCATGATGTGAACTCATTGTTGACTACTCTAAGGTGACTTCTGGATATGTGGATTGATGTTTGAACAATATGTTTAAAGGTGCTGCCCAATTGATATTTGTCACATATTTTTAGAATTATGCCTTCAATATATTAACACCCACCAAGTATAAAGTATGAAATAATAACGGTTCTCGAGAGGTAGAGCGGACACAATTTGTTAAGAACAACGAACGGATGGACAGACCGACGGACTGACCTTTGACCTAGGATGCATACATTATGACACATTCTCTGGTGTTGGTTAATATATATGTTAAGTTGAAAATGTTTGTCAGGTATAAAGTATGAAATAATAACAGCTGTCCTCTCAAAATATAGTGTGGATCAAATTTGTTAGCGATGGACAGACCAACAGACCGACAGACCTTTGACCTATGAAGTGGTACATACATCATGACACACCCTCTGGTGTTGGTTAAAATGGATGTCAAGTATAATATTTGAAATCATAAAGGTTCTCAAGATATAGAGCAGACACAATCTTCACAACAGAACACGGGGTTGTCAACTGAAACCAAAGTTTTTTTGACGTTGACCTTTGACCTAGGAAGTTATACATACATCACGACACGCCCTCTGGTGGTGGTTAAAATAGATGACAAGTATAAACTTAGAAATCATAACGGTTATCTAGATATGGAGCGGACACGATCTTCATCACAGGACACGGGGTTGTCAACTGAAACCAAAGTTTTTGACCTTGACCTTTGACCTAGGAAGTTCTACATACATCATGACACACCCTTGGGTGTTGGTTAATAATCATGTTAAGTATTAAGTATAAAATCATAACGGTTATCTAGATATGGAGCGGACACGATCTTCATCACAGGACACGGGGTTGTCAACTGAAACCAAAGTTTTTGACCTTGACCTTTGACCTAGGAAGTTGTACATACATCATGACACACCCTCTGGTGTTGGTTAAAATGGATGTCAAGTATAAACTTTGAAATCATAACGGTTCTCAAGATATGGAGCGGACAAGAAAGTGTTACGGACGGACGGACAGACGGACAGACGGACGGACAGACGGACAGACGGACAGACGGACGGACGGACGGACAGACTGATCACTATAGGGCAACCCGCCTTAGTCGGCGGGGCCCTAATAAGACAACTCTCTACCCCAGTCATGTTATAGTTGTTTATTCTTTAGTTTTCTATGTTGTGTTATATGTACTTTTGTTTGACTGTTTATCCTTTTCATTTTTAGCCATGGCGTTGTCATTTATTGTCGATTTATGAGTTTGACTGTCACTCTGGAATCTTTCGTCCCTCTTTCATTTACCATTTATCAACCTCTTCCGTAAACCAGTTGTACAAATGTTTTGAATTGTCAATCATAACATGTATATAACTGTTGTCCTCTTCTCACTACGGGGAGGTGGAAGTAGGGTTTCGAGCAAGATAAATCAATATAAAAGCTATATATTTACATACTTTAAAATCGAGAAGTAAAAACCTAAGATAAAAGCACTCTGTTAATGCTAAAATGAAGGATTCAAATCCATTAAAACGGAATACATTCAAATCATAAATGTGTACTTGTTGAGTGTATATGCAACATATCTGATATATTCCTATAATTGTCGCTATAGTGTCACTCTTTTCTTTGTCTGGCTTACGTACTGATGCAAGCATTTCTATAGAGTTCGCATTTTAACATACATTACGGCCTGGATTTTATGACAAAATCTGTAAAAACATATCAGTTGGGGTGCAGCTGCTCAGAAATGAGGTGGATAGCGTTACAGTGTGCATATATATGTACTTAAGTCTGTAGGCTAAGAATGTAAGACATTTGTAATCAGAAGGAGCGTCAGACATATTGTCAAGCATGAAGTAGTCATTGATTTCATTTGGGGGAAGGAATGGTAACCCGAAACTAGAGGCTCTCAAGAGCCTGTGTCGCTCACCTGTTACTGTATTTACTGATGTCAGTCATCTTGGTTGGTAGGTGGAGTCATTAGACACTTTTTTTAAATAGATACCATAGTAATGATTGTGGCCACGTTTAGTTTAATATGGCCCATAGTTTTAGAAAAGAAGATTTTTGTACAAGTTACAAAAATGACGAAAAAAATTTCAAAATTGACTATAAAGGGCAATAACTCCTTAAGGGGTACTCTTACAATTTTTATCCTGTTGACTTATTTGTAGATCCTACTTTGCTGAACAAAATTGCTGTTTACAGTTTATCTCTATCTATAATAGTATTCAAGATAATAACCAAAAACTGCAAAATTTCCTTAAAATTACCAATTTTAGGGCAGCAACGAGTTGTCAGATTCATCTGAAAATTTGCGAGGGGATAGATCTTATTCTGATGGACATTTAATTCTTGCAAGATTTGCCCTAAATGTCTTAGTTTTAAAGATATAAATCAAAAACTGCATTTTACCACTATGTTCTAATTTTAGCCATGTCGGCCATTTTGTTTGGAAGGTGGTGTCATCGGATAAATTTTTTAAACTATATACCACAATGATAATTATGGCCAAGTTTGGTTTAATTTGGCCATGTAGTTTCAGAGAAGAAGATTTTTGTACAAGTTACAAAAACTGATGAAAATTTGTTAAAAATTGACTATAAAATAACTCCTTAAGGGGTTGATTGACAATTTTTTCATGTTGACCTATTTGTAGGTTTTACTTTGCTGAACATTATTGCTGTTTACAGTTTTTTTCTATCTATAATAATATTCAAGATAATAACCAAAAACTGCAAAATTTCCTTAAAATAACCAATTCAGGGGCAGCAACCTAACAACAGGTTGTCCGATTCATCTGAAAATTTCAGGGCAGATAGATCTTGATCTGATCAACAAGTGATGAGAAAAGCTCACTTGACCTTTCAGGTCAGGTGAGCTAAAAATGGGATAGCCATTTACCAATGATGCTTAATTTGTCTGTATACTCTGTGCTCAGCCCATGTAATAATATTACCTTACCTGTAACTTACTTGTAAATCCAATTAGGAGAAAAAATAAAATCGGCACAAATGAAAAATTGAATTCGTCGCAAATGAAAGAATGAAAATTTTTCAAAATCAGCGCAAATGTCGCACAAATGTTATACGTCCATACCAACGGATCCATACTGAAAAACAAAATGCCTCTAGGTGGGACATAAAAACAGGAAACTTTTTTGTCAAAAAAAGTCTTTTCCAGAAATTAAGTATTTGGCATTTGATTAGAATATTCAGAACTGTTGATTAGTTAGTTTCATACTTCTCAAGGCAGATTGTTATCAGTCATTCTTTAGACAATTAGTTTGTGACCCCAACATAATTTTTAAAAAAAATTCCAGGTATGCACACAGAAGTATCACAGATACTAATAGATTATCGTTGATCATCTCAACAAGACTGATTTTTCTCACTTGAGCCGGGACTTCGAAAGTGAGAAAAGCAATCAAGTTGAGATGACCAATGATAATCTGTATTTTCATAGTGCATAGCTTATAAGGGATATTCTGACAAATACCTCAAAAGCCATGTGTGCTGCCAGACAAATAAGACTGTGTACATCTGTATCTTCTGAACTGTCTTGTACTGCTATTTCACACATCTTATGTAAGGCTTGCCTTGCTTAAAAAGAAAATATTTATGTCGACATGATTTGATAAAAATGAAATATTTCCCAATTATTAACAAGACTTGAAAAAATGGTGCAATAGTTCTATTCTTTCTGGTATTAATCCAGAATCTTATAAGGGCTGTTCCAGAATTAAGCACATGGGAGGCTTTTCTTTAAGACCACCAACCATAAAATAAAAGTGTTCATTTTACATGCAGTTCTTACAAAATTGTAAGTAGTTTGCAATCGCCCATATTTTTTAATTTCAGTGAGTCTTATTTTCCCACTTGCTAAGTATTTGAAACAGCCCTTTAAAGCAATGACACTTTTAAAGAAACAGTTCTAAAAAAGTACATGCTTGAAAATTAATGTCTGCTTTAATTTTCTCCATGAACATTGCTACAGATCAAGCTGTTTAAACCTCATAACTTTTATTCATTTCACTTTCACATAACATGAATGAATCAAAAGATTTTTTCTGATTTTAATAGTAACATATGAGGAATTAATTGTTGACTGCTTCATTTAGCAACAAAATTTTCAGGTTCAAACACTGACATTGGATGGGAATGCTCTGTATTTTCTCATATATTTAAAGGGATTTTAATCATCATTTTCAAACAGTGAAACCATTTTGTGAGGTTTATTTTTTAAGCCAACAGGAGTGCAAATGAATAATCCTTTGTCCAACAAACAAGAATGTGTCCATAGTACACTAATGTCCCATCCACACTATCACTTTCTATGTTCAGTGGACCATGAAAATGGGGTAAAATCTCTAATTTGGCATTAAAATAAATCATAGGAAACATGTATACTAAGTTTCAAGTTGATTGGACTTCAACTTCATCAAAAACTACCTCGACCAAATACTTTAACCTGGAAGGGTCAGATGGACAAAAGAACGGACGGATGGACGAGCGAACAGAAGCACAGACCAGAAAACCTAATGCCCATAAATGGGGCATAAAAATCAAGTGTTTAGTATGCTGTCTCATAGAAGGTTACCTTACATCTTCTTTTGTTTATCAAAGATAACCAGAAACAGGTCACTTCTACAAAATATACATGCTAGCACTATAAAGATCTATGATTTCTTACTATAGTAGTTTGCATTGCAGCTATCTTTTATTCTTTTTAACTCATAGGAATGGACATTTTAACCAATTCCTATATCATTTGATCTCTGGTGGATAGTTAGTTGTCTTATTAGCAAGCATATCACATCTCCTTATGTTTATACACCATGGATAATCATGCTATCCTAATACAAACCATTTTCTACATCAGAATCTGCTAATGCCAACTTGTACAAACTAAACTGTGTGTGTATTGATCCAGGGTCATGTTTCTCTGCTTCACTCAGTGCATCTAATGCCTGTACAGTAAAATGATAATCATCTTATAAAATCCTTTCATCTTTTTGTGTATTCAATTTACAATTCAAGCTACTTAAATGATGTGGGTTTTTCTCTGAGTAGAGTAGTTGGGTATAATGTCTTAATCCAAGGTCATTCAAATAGCCTAGGAAAAATGGCAAAAAAAAGATAGTCTTAGGTCTTACAATTTGAGGCAGTTTCCTAGCTTCATCTGGTAGATTGTAAAAATGCAAATTTTCTCTTTAGAACCACTAATAATATATCAGGCAAATTTTTCTCTTATCAATATTTATACCACACATAATATATCAGGATTTAAAACGTATAAGGGCTGTTTCAGGAAAAAAATACAAAGGGTGGTTAGAACTCAGAAAAATTATATTTACCATGGTAGAGGATTATTTCTATTATTTGTATTGTAAAGGAAAAAATAGTTAAACTTTTGTGTGGTGAACCCACAAATCAAAAATCCTTAACCTCAACCCCTGGCATTCTTTTTCTGAAACAGCCCTGATCAGTCTGACAGATAATTAAGATTAAAGCACGGTAATGAGGGTACAAGTCTGACAGATAGTTAGGAATGAAGCACAGTAATGAGGGTACAAGTCTGACAGATAATTAAGATTAAAGCACAGTAATGAGGGTACAAGTCCGGCAGACAGTTAGGCTTAAAGCACGGTAATGAGGGTACAAAACCTGTCAATTAAAGCACAGTAATGAGGGTACAAAACCTGTCAATTTTGATTCCAATAATTATGTTGTAAATAAGAATCTTTGACAAAGCTTGTAAATGAATGTTATCCTATAAGGTTTTAAAACATTTTAAATTTTTGCACTTTAACCAATGTTGGTTAATTTTTTAAAACAATTCAACATTAAAATAGTTTTAAAATTTGCTTCAACTTAAGTAACAACATGTTTTTCCAATTATACCTACCTTCTCATTGAGTTGAAGATACATGTTACAATTAGCTCTATTTCTGTGTAGCTTAGCCAGGTTTTTGTCACCAATTTGTGAAGTATCATACAGACTTAAAGAATAATTGTACCACTCTAATGCAGATTTAAAATCTTTTTCCTGCAAAGAAAAAAGAAAATGCATGAATATTAATGTAGCAAATCCATTCAAACTCAACTGAGAAGAATCTCTATTTTTAATAAAAATTGGTCAAAATATTTCAACCATAAATATTTTCCCTCTGTTCAATTAAACACAACTTTGTGTAATTTTAACTTAATGAAATTAATTATATTTTAAATACATATACCCATTTGCTATTAAGTGCATGAACTATAATAGCATAGTTGCCAAGTAACATGATATTCCTGTGTAATACAGGCTTTTTCAACTGTTTACACACACAGATTTTTTCACATGGCGTGTACACCCTTTTTCGTTTTTTTTTGGTAGTTAGTGATATCACTATTCACAGGTTTTTTCCTTATTTGGCGATAAATATTGAAAAATTGGAATCAATTGTTTGGATGCCATATTGTTTATTTTTCTAAACGGACGAACAGCAAAAGATATTAAGTAGTTTGTGATTAGTTTTAAAGATTTTGTGACTTTCTTTCAAATTCACTATAGGAGGAAGAGATCGCTTTCAGGGCCTGTACCGTTGTCTAAAGAGCCGATTGTTAAGTGGAAACGATGTGTACGTAACAAGATTCAAGATTTATAAATTGTATTTTCAAGTTTCAGTTTAAATGATCGAGTAACAAGTAATGCATTGCGCATTCTATGTTGCAATGATATAAACAGTACATGTGAGAGGAGAAATACAATGTAGCTATTTGAATAAGCATTTAACATGTTTATTTAATGGAAATCAAATTATAAAACATTTTTCTTTTGCAATTTCAGTTTCAAATCTAGCCAACAGATTTTCCACAGGCCATGGGGATAAAAATATCACAGAACTGTTGGATCAGCTCTCATAGTACCAACTTTCTACTGATGAACTATCCAGTTTTGACCAGGAAATAGCAATGGCAGAGATAATAGATGACATTTTACATTGCCGAAAAAACAAACCGTTATGACATTCTTTCAAAGCTTGATAAAGCTAATTACGTTCAGTCAAATATCAAGTCTTACTGTTGGAGAGCATTTTCGATTATAAAGAAATTGACACTGAATTCTGATCAGAACTTGACAATGTTACATTTATATTGCGTGCTGTTATCAAATAAATGTAACTTGAAACTGGCAGTTGTTTTGAATATGTGCATAGTGGTTTTGCTTTAAACGCAACATAACAGACCACTGTTGAAAACAATGAAATTTACAGTAGAATATATATTGTTTTTTTATATTAACAAATTTGTATAATGTTAAAATTATGAACATTACCACATTGAATTTCATATTAACAAGAATGTGTCCATAGTACAAGGATGCCCCACACGCACTATCATTTTACATGTTCAGTGAACCATGAAATTGGGGTCAATACTTTAATTTGGCATCAAAATTAGAAAGATCATATCATAGGGAACATGTGCAAAAAGTTTCAAGTTGATTGGACTTGACCAAAAACTTTAACCAAAACTTTAACCTGAAGCGGGAAGAAAGCACACATGGACAAACGAACGGACAAACAAACAGAGGAACGGAGGTGGACAAATGAACAAACGAACGGAGGCACAGACCAGAAAACATAATGTCCCCCTATTATCGTAAGTGGGGCTTAAAAATTCCACATCTACGTCAAACGTTTTCACACACTTTTTGACATATCCCATGATTTCCCATGTCAGAGCTGTTGGCAAGTATGTAATAGAACTATTTTCAATTTGCTGTATAATTTTGGCAGATAAGATATCACAGAAAAGGAATTATAACTCCCACAGTCAGGAATCTATTAAGTTTTCAATAATGTTACTCTGAAATGTTGCCAATTGAAAAGTAGTAATTTGGTTGACTTCTTAAATGCTATCTGTTTCATGGAAAATGATAAGACTACGGTATTCTCATGGGCTTCAAACCATTAAAACAGAAAAATTTAAATAAAACCTTAACTCTTAAAGTCATATGAAACCTCAAATTAAAAACAAATGATGCATATGTTTTTTAATAACTAAATGGATTATTAAACTTATATACATCAACTTTTTTCTGAAGAAAATTCTTCACTTTTTCCACATTTAAAAAAAGTTTACCTTTTTTTAATTGCTTGCTTTCACCGACATATTTTCGGTATGCATGTGATTTCAGCATGACCCTTGTCGTAAAAATCTGATGATTGCAATATGCATGGATCTGTCATTTAAATAAACTATTATCTGATTTATATGTTAAACACATGCTCAATATCAATGCTTCTTTGTTGATTGTTTACTATAAATTGACAATCAGTAAACTACAGCTTTAAAACATGACAATTAAGTGGCTGCCATATTTTCACACAATAACAGGCAGAGAGAAAAAAAAAATTACTATTATACAAAATGTTTGTGTAAACAATTATAATATCGTGCACAGAAGACAAAGTTTATGATATAAACATGCATTGGTTCAAGAATTGGATTAACTTTATTTTCACCAGTCACTCGTTTCATATGACTTTAACTAATGATTCAATACAAAATTATTATATTATTTCAATCTGACCTCAAAAGCCTCAGCTGCTTGTTCCCATAATAAGATATGAAATCTTTTCAGCACCTCCTTGTCCAAAGGATTTCCTGTATTGTGCCCTACAATAAATACAAAATAATTATTTCTTAATACACAACTTCAAAATTTTCTTTCTTACAAAGACAGTAACTTTAAACAAGAATAATAAATTTTATACAACACCTTGAAAAGTAAATATTAAACATTTATTTCCCGTGCCTGAGAGAGATATGAAGATTTGTTCACCCAAGAATATTCATATTTCACGAGGGCTCTGCTCGAGGGAAATATGATTTTTCGAGGGTGAACAAATCTTCATATCTCCCGAGGCCAAGGGAAATGAATGTTTTATTCCACTGCCTAAGCTTTGTATACTATCTGAACTTCAAATATTAGTTTGCATACCGGCATTTTTTCAGACTTATTCGCTTGTTTTTATTACTGAACACGACATACATATTGATAAACAGTACGGATAAACATTGATTATTTAATAAGTCTTTTTGTTTTAACATCTGAAATAAATTTGAACACGATAATGATATTTGCTATTGCTATTTAGAAAATAAGAAGCTCAAGACGTTATGTTCATAAACCGCGAATAACGTCGCACGATTTAGTCCCGACATGTCAGAGGGGAATATGATACTCAGAGGTGAATATGAAGTTTTGTTCGACGTCACGTGTCAAAGTTTCAACCAATCAAATGTTGATTTCGCTATCAAAATCAACATGCAGTGGAATAATATTGTTTACCTTACCTCCTATACATATCTAGGAATATGATTGGTTAAAAGCAACTGTGTGGAGACCGTGTATATTCTATATTAGATTAGTAGGGTTCCATATTGGGTTAGTAGGCAGGGCTTATTTCAATACATGGTTAGTAGCAGTGTTATGTCCCTTTACAAAAAACAACACAATGTTAAGGAAAAATCTTGATGGGTTTTAAAAGACGTAGAAATTGATGATGAACCATTAATTTTTTTTCTTAAAACACTTTTAACAAGTTGTTGGCAATTGTTTTTTGTATAGACCAACAAGAAGTTTTTAATACCCCTACCTCAACCTGGTAAACTTATTTACACCACGTCAGAATTACTCTAAATGCTATAGTTTCAGAGATATAAGCCAAAAACTGCATTTTACCTCCCATGTTCTATTTTTAGCCATGGTGGCCATGTTGGTTGACAGGCAGGGTCGACATACACCTTTTTTTACTAGTTACAATTATAATGATTGTGGCCAAGTTTGGTTAAATTTGGCTCAGTGGTTTCAGGAGAAAATTTTTTTAAAAGTTAATGAAGACAAACGACAAACACCAAGTGATGAGAAAAGCTCTTTTTGCCCTTTGGGCAAGGTGGGCTAAAAGGGGGGAGTTGAATAAGATGTTAACATAACAAAAAGAAAATCTTCCAAAGTAATTTGAAAAAGTATCAAATCTGAAGAAAAAAAAACAGAATACTCAATGATAAATGTAGGCAGTATATGTAAGGAGTAAAGTATGGATGCCAACCTGTTATGCAATTTTCTACAAATTGTTTTGCTGCCTCTTTGTTATTTGTCTGTAGAAATAGTTCTAATTGGATTCCTTTTAATTTACATACATCAGGACTATTTCCAAATCTTAAAATTTGATCTTGTATCAGTGACTGGTATACAGCAGCTCTGTCAAAAAGACAAAATAAATGTATAGCAATATAGTGTAAACAGCAGCTCTGTCAAAAAGACAATATAAATGTATAGCAATATAGTGTAAACAGCAGCTCTGTCAAAAAGACAAAATAAATGTATAGCAATATAGTGTAAACAGCAGCTCTGTCAAAAAGACAAAATAAATGTAGAGCAATATAGTGTAAACAGCAGCTCTGTCAAAAAGACAAAATAAATGTAGAGCAATATAGTGTAAACAGCAGCTCTGTCAAAAAGACAAAATAAATGTAGAGCAATATAGTCTAAACAGCAGCTCTGTCAAAAAGACAAAATAAATGTAGAGCAATATAGTGTAAACAGCAGCTCTGTCAAAAAGACAAAATAAATGTATAGCAATATAGTGTAAAAAGTAGGTATGATACTAAACCCCTAACGGGAAGGATTGTGCCTGATGTTCATATGATGAAATCATAATCTTTCAGTCAGTTCAATTGAAGTCTGGAGCTGGCATGTCAGTTAACTGCTAGTAGGCTGTTGTTATTTATGTATTATTGTCATTTTGTTTATTTTCTCTGGTTACATCTTCTGACATCAGACTCAGACTTCTCTTGAACTGAATTTTAATGTGCGTATTGTTATGCGTTTACTTTTCTACATTGGTAAGAGGTATAGGGGGAGGGTTGAGATCTCACAAACATGTTAAACCCCGCCGCATTTTTGCGCCTGTCCCAAGTCAGGAGCCTTTGTTAGTCTTGTATTATTTTAATTTTAGTTTCTTGTGTACAATTTGGAAATTAGTATGGCGTTCATTATCACTGAACTAGTATATATTTGTTTAGGGCCCAGCTGAAGGACGCTATCGGGTGCGGGAATTTCTCTCTAAATTGAAGACCTGTTGGTGACCTTCTGCTGTTGTTTTTTTATTTGGTCGGGTTGTTGTCTCTTTGACACATTCCCCATTTCCATTCTCAATTTTATTTTACAAAAGTAGCTCTGTCAAAAAGACAAAATAAATGTATAGCAATATAGTGTAAACAGCAGCTCTATCAAAAAGACAAAATAAATGTATAGCAATATAGTGTAAACAGTTTGAAAAGCTTTATCAAATATTCATTGAAGATTAGGTAAACTTGCCACAAAAAAAAACCACCACAATCTGTACGTACATACATAAAATTTTGACATGTTTAGTCCATTATAAATCAATTCAAATACACTTACATGTACTATCAGACAATGAACAACAATATTTGAACTATTTCTAACTGTTTGATGTAGTGTATGTATTTACTAACACTACATGTTTAATAATGTAAGTTTAACAGAAGATTTTCACAAGACACTTCATTAATTTTGAACACTGTGTGCCTTCTTCAAGTGTCATGTCATTTTGAAAACTGTGTGCCTTCTTCAATTGTCATGTCATTTTGAACACTGTGTGCCTTCTTCAAGTGTCATGTCATTTGAACACTGTGTGCCTTCTTCAATTGTCATGTCATTTTGAAAACTGTGTGCCTTCTTCAATTGTCATGTCATTTTGAACACTGTGTGCCTTCTTCAAGTGTCATGTCATTTGAACACTGTGTGCCTTCTTCAAGTGTCATGTCATTTTGAACACTGTGTGCCTTCTTCAAGTGTTATGTCATTTCTGGTTTCATTGTTTTTTTAAGCTTTCTGTTTAACAATTTTAGTTTCCTCTGAAGGTCATAAATCAATTTTTGGTGGGCAAAAAAAATGAAGATATTTTTTTTATGGTTAAAGACAAGGTGAAAAAATGCCATTGCTTCTCCCTTCAGCTAATGATAGTCATAAATAATAAAAGCCAACATCCAGCCATACCTTTTGTAATCAGATAAAAGCTGAACCAATGATGTAACACTATCTATCGTGGTATCTGTCTGTTTCACTATTTCTTCTACAGCTGGATATAATATTTATAATACAGTAAAAGATTTATTCATTAATTCAAATTAACAAATGTCCACAGTTTAAATTTATATCAAGAGTATTTGAGTAGAATTATTAAATTATTCATTGCAATTAGTAAGTAATTTCAAAAAGAAAATGTAGCTTACATCTATATAAAAGGATATTGCTTACTATGTAATGTGGTATGGGTCTAGCTCATTTTTTGAAGTTCATATAGTGACTGAAGTTATTTTCATCCTTATCCAAAAGATATTGTTGGATTATTGTCTCATTGGGAATGAAATAACATTTATTTTAAAATTAACAGTTAACAAATAGCTTGTGTGACATGAAAACAGATATGACCAAGATATTGGACTAAATTTCCTGGATTTTACATTATTACTCATTTTTTCATCGCGAGTTATTACTCTGCATTGGAAATTGAACATTTTGAGGGAAAATATGAATAAAATTAATAATGGAAATGGGTACTATGTCCAAGAGACATAAATCAACCAAAAAGCAGATCTATTAGAAAAATCAAATTATCAAAGAAGAGTGTCCACCATGCACTTGAACTGCACTGTTATTAATATAGTAGAATAGAATATTACAAATGAATGAAAATTATATATTATACATGTAACTGTAATATACAAATATTGATATAATCTATAACAACAAACAAGACAGTATACTGTGTCTCTACAAAATAATTATTACAGTGAGGTTGAATCCCCTGTCATTAAATTATCATCCAAGCATGAACTTGTCTCAAGATTTATTTTTCATATCTGTACATTAACCTCACTTTCAGATATAGATGTGGTTTTTTTTCTGAGACAAATGCTTATGACCGTCCCCAAGAACTTGCTTTCATCAAATGTTCAGTACTTTAGTACTTTAATTAATTCAAAACATATCAAGAGCTTCTTAATCCATTGTTGCTGGGATTCTTTTTCAACTTGCAAAAAAAATAATACACTGTGTTAAAACCAATTTCTGTGTTTTAAGACTAGTTATCTCTAGTCTTGTGAGGTTCCCTGTGTATCAGTAAATGTAGGTTGAGGCAGTATAGAAACATTAATCAATAGTGTAGGTTGAGGCAGTATAGAAACATTAATCAGTAATGTAGGTTGAGGCAGTATAGAAACATTAATCAGTAATGTAGGTTGAGGCAGTATAGAAACATTAATCAGTAATGTACCTCTGTTAACCACTTCATCAGTATCTCCATTCTGTAGAAGAATTTTCAGGTGTATGTAAAGACCAGCAGGATGTGGATACTCCTTCAAAAGAAATTACAATAATAATGTGTCTATAGTACATGGATGCCCCAATCGCACTATCATTCTTTCAATGTACAGTGAACCTTGAAATTGGTGTCATAGGGAACATGTATGTACTAAGTTTCAAGTCAATTGGACTTCAACTTCATCAAAAACTATCACGACCAAAAACTTTAACCTGAAGTGGGACATATAAACCGAGGAAGGACCGAAGGAACGAAACCAACAGGTGAACAGACCAGAAAACATAATGCCCATAAATAGAGCATAATAATAAAAAAAAAAGCAGGTCAAGGAAACTTGTATATATTAACAGACTTTTATTACAAACCCTCAGATGACAAAATATATGTAAATAAGTAATTGATACAAAGTCACTGGACCTAAAAGACAGCCTCAAAATATACTTCAAACTCATATCTTTATAGTAATGCTACTCCATACAAAACATCATTGATTTATCACAAATAGTTCTTATCGAACTTAAGCAGAAAACCTAACATTGAAAATGGTTAATTAATTCAAGCCAAGGCTCAGTGTTGAAGGCTGTACTTCTATCTGTAATTCAATTGTTAAATATCAAATAAGAGTTAAACGGCACTAGAAAAGAAATCCCTATGTCTAGCTGTCAGCGTCTTTCATCACAGTGGTGACAAAAATGCTTGGTTTTTATTCAGTTTCAATATATATTATATGAACTTTTGACAATGGGCTGTATTTGTGCTTTTGTATTTTCTTTAAAACGTTATCAATAGCTATTTACTAACCATACATAGACATAAGATGTGGTGAAGGACATTTTTCTTTGATATTATAAGTATGAAGAAAATTATGAGAAATTATCCATATACGAATGATAGGGCTTTCCAGAAATAAATATCTGGGAGGGTCAGAACTTCACATTTCTATTTTTTAATAATTCAAGTAGGAATATTTCATTTTGTCAGTAATAACCAAAGATAAGAGAGAAGTTCAAAACTCCTAGATATTTTTTAGGAATATCCCTTGCTACTTACAGCATTAGCTAAGGTAATGGCGTTCTGTGCTTTCTGTAGGTATGCTGGACCTAAGTCTAAGTAAGCACATGCCAATAATCTCAATGTTCTGGCCTACAACATAACTCAAGGTTTAGTTATAAATAACTGAACAACATAACTCAAGGTTTAGATATCAATAATTGAACAACATAACCAAAGGTTTAGATATCAATAATTGAAAGTCAAGGTTCACAAGAATGAACTGGTAATTTAATACTGATTTGGGGAGAAAACATCTGAATACTAGAGTTCTTGGTAGAAATTCTGTGAAAATTTAATTCAATAAAAAGATTACAAAGATACATTATAATATCTAATAACTTAACAAGATTACTTCCATTTATTTTCAAATTTTTAACCCAATAAAGGGCCAAAAAGTCGAATTTTAAAATTTTCATTCAAATAATGCCGAAAACCATTCTCTCAGAGTAGCTTCTGTGAGGGTAGATATCGGTGAAAGGGTTAAAGAAGGATTTAGGCACATTTTAAATTTTACAGTAAATTGTATTATTTAATTGTTTAATGCAGGTTTGGGATTTATACATTGAGGAGCATTTTTAGATTAATTTGTTTAAAAAAGTATTTTTTTGTATTATAATATAATATTTCAATTTTAGTTTCTTGTGTACAATTTGGAAATTAGTATGGCGTTCATTATCACTGAACTAGTATATATTTGTTTAGAGACCTGCTGAAGGACGCCTACAGGTGCGGGAATTTCTCGCTACATTGAAGATCTGTTGGTGACCTTCTACTGTTGCTTTTTCCATGGTTGAGTTGTTGTCTCTTCAACACATTCCCCATTTCCATTCTCAATTTTATTTTTATTGCTCAATGATAAATGCACTAAATGCACTTATAATTGATTATTGATTTTTTTACGTACAAAATATTAATTAAGGCTTTCTCGGCTATTTCCTCAAAAGTTTGATACTGCCAAGTGGTCAAGATTATAAACAGATTAGTGATTTTTCCATCAAAATGACAAACTGTAAATTGACAGCTATTGTACAAACTTTAACAGTTAATTAAGTTCAAAGAAAAGGTCAAATGCTTAAGCATTTTCGGAGAAAGTTTGGGCTCAAAATTCACATGAAACTAGAATAAGCGAGCATTTAACTATTGTTAATTAAGAAGTTTTTCAATGTTTTTGCTATTACCAAAATTGCAATAGAATAGGATTTGCAAAATTTAAACTCAACATTTTTTAATAGTTTGAAAGCAATATATCTGTATGATGCATTTAAAGATGTTGTTCATTGTTATGATTGTACAAAAGTTGCAATCATAAATGCATGCAAAAATTCTGCATATAGTATACTTAGTTTAATACAAACTTGGTTCTTAGGTCCTATAAGAGATCTTCCTTTACCAAGTTCAAAACTCTCTCTCAACCAAGTGGTACATTCTTCATACTTCTTCTTCTGATACGTATCAACTCCAAAGTTGTAGCACATCATGGCTAAAAAGGCTCCCTGGAAACATATATATAGATTGAAGAGGTACAGATTGTTTGTTATCTAGAAAAACATGAAAAGTAGTCGTTTGTTGACGTGGTTCACAAGTATTTTTCGTTTCTTGGGTTTTTTTTAAAGATTAGATCATTGGTTTTCTGGTCTTAAACTAGTAATTTTTTGGGGGCCCTTTATAGCTTGCTGTTCGATGTGAGCCAAGGCTCTGTGTAGTAGACAGTAAATTGATCTATAATAGTATACTTTTATAAATTGTGACTTGGACGGAGAGTTGTATCATTGGCACTCATACCACATCTACCTATATCTATCTAACTGTTTAGTTTATTGGAATGTATAAAATTCTTTAAGAACTATCAATCATTCATTATTCCCTCCAAAGATTTTTTATTTTTAAACAGAACATCATCATTGCAGGAACAGTATGGCATTTATATACTTGATTAAACTTAGCTAAAGCTTGGTTCCATATATCCAGAAGCTTTGAGTTGTTGCAAAGTGGCAATGTTAATCCAGTTTTCAACCCTTCTAAGGAGTTTTAGTTTGTATATTAAAAGGAAACCTGTCTTAAGTCAAGAGCCTGTAGTTCAGTGGTTGACATTTGTTACTGTGTTACATATCTGTTTTTTTTCCCATAAATTTATAAGATGTTAGGCCGTTGAATTGATTAACATTTGCAATTTATTGCAGATTCTTCAGTATGGGCTTTGCTAATTGTTGAAGGCTGTACAGTGACCTATAGTTGTTTATTTCTGTGTGATTTCGTCTCTTGTGAATAGTTGTCTAATTGGCAATCAAACCACATCTTCTTTTTAATAATTATCAACTAAAGGAAATTTTACTTAATTGTTCTAGGACATACAATCAACTTATCAATGTTAGTAGTGTAATGAGTGAAATATTCATTCGAAATCGATAAAAATCATTCTTTATCTTCAGCAGAAAAAGTCACAGGAGGCCTTGTTATCTGTAAAATACAGACACACATTGAACATGTACATAAATAATAAATACAAATTCAACATCTCAATATAAATATATACCTCTTTAGGAAAATTCACTAGCATTTCTTTAGCCAGAAATGTCATCTCTAATGCTTCCTGGTATCTGTACTGAGCTGTATACTACAGAAAGAGAAACAGAAGGAAAACTGCTTGTATAAACACATTTGCCAAAAAGTTTTCCAACTGGTTTATGATATTGCAAATGAGGACCACTGATTTTAAAGAAGAGGGTCAGTATTGTAATTGTTTGGGCACGATATGAGCACTTGTTCAAAAGTTGCATGAAGATCATCAAAAGGTGGTCAGAGTGACAGATTACTGGATATTTTAAACAATTTTAAGTTACAAGTGTCCATGGCAACAATTAATATTAAATGCCATTTATATATTTGAAATTCATTAATTAAGGTGGTACCTAACACTTCAGGGAGATAACCCTGTAAAATCAGCTGAACGTTTTAATTATGTTGTGTTGTTACAGAAAAATTAAAGTTTCTCAAAATCAAAAGTAGTGTATGTCAAACTGCATATAACTTGTGTATTTTTTCTGATAAAACGGTTGGTTAAATTTTTTTGAAATATTTATATTTTTGTCAAAGGGTCAAAGTAAATACTTTGTCAATTTTTTTGTGAAAATAAAACAAGCCAAGTTAATTTTAGTGAAGGCGTTGGGTACCACCAGAAGTACAAAGATATGTGTGAATTACCTACCGATTCTGCTCTGTAACAGATGATTCTGAACATATCTTGCTCTGCTTCAATCCTCTGTCTCTGTAATACCTCAGTGGGACCATTAGCATTTATTTTCTGTACAATCATTCTTCTTAAAAACTTAACAGACTACAAAATAGCAACATTGTCTTATAAAGTTGCACAATCAAATCATGCTAATATTAGATAAAGATTAAAATGAAAACATGTTGTAAATTTTGATACCTTTTCAATATCTACACTTCTAAAGGAATAGACTGAATTAGTTGAGCCACAAATCCTCTGAAACCATACAAATTAGGTAATATTTGTGATATATGACGTCTAAATGAAGTCTTTTGTACTTCCAAAATTTGTCTTTGAAACAATATATTTCCACAGAAATTGCCAATTTTTGTGAAAATATCCGAATTTGGAGGCTGTTTTTGATCTATGTCGTATATATTTTTTTCGTGCTTGCTCAGTTGACTTACTGCCTGCAAATTCTTTAATACTAAAAATAACAATGCCATGAACTTCATCATTATACGGAGATTACTACTACTAAATTCAATCTTTGTCACATTATTTTTTTGGTTGTAGTAAGAAAACCAGGACAGGTTCAAACAAAGATTTTGATAGAGAAAACTATGCAGCTTATTATCAACATGACTTTATCAGATCAGAATTTGAATACTAAAAATCCAGGCTAAATAAGGCGTAGGTACTTTATTTGTCAGGGATCTGTGATGTTTCAGGTATTTTCTACTATATGTATATTTAAGGGCATATCCAACAGTTTATTTCTGACGGTGAGAATTTTTTCCCTTTAAGATATTTTATTCTTCAATTGACAGAGAATCTAATTTTGCCCAAAAAAATATATGTTGTCGATTTCGTTTTTGCAAAAAATGCTGCTGAAAATTGAACATTTTTGGAATTTTGGAGTAAAAAACGTTTTTTATTTAAAAAATTTAAATATGATTTTTTAATCAAAATATACTTATATAATTGGGCTCAAATTGAAGCAAAATAATCCAAGATGGTTAGAAAAATCTAACTTGACCATTTAAAGAATTAATTCTTACTCAAATAAAGCCAAAAACGTCATGGTTACCCCCAAAAACGGTAAGAAATGAACATTTGAAATGCACATTTTAGATTTTTTTAAATATTTCTAACGGTGTCGATTTGACCAAAGTAAGATATGTTATTCTTTGAAAAAAATGGAACGTCATAACGTTTTGAAAAATATTTGTCACCGTTCTCGTTTTTGAGAAAAATCGAGTAATATCATAATTTTTACTCAATCCCTTCCGTAAGCCTCACAAATTGCGCCAAAAATAAGACGTTTCGGAACGTAACGTTATAGTTCCCGCTTATTTTTCATAGGCAGTGCGACGGTGTTGCAGACAAATGTATTTTTACACTGTGACTTTGTTGGATAGTTGTCTCGACAGCAGTCATGTCGCCTCTTCTTCTTTATAATGGACCAGTATATGAACGAGATAATAATTCAGTTAGCTCTTCTATAGTGTTCGTCAAAATTGTGAAACCCGGGTGTGAAACATGCAAACCATTAACCCGTATAATTCAGTCGTTATATTCCGCTGATCTACGATTACTACCTAGCAAGTAGGAGAGATCGATTACGGGGAGGTACTGAATTATTCGGTTTAGCAAACCATGGAATAACAAACTATCATTAAGCCGTTATTTAAAAATAAGGGGGATCCAAACAATTTGGATAATTACAGAGCTATTTGTCTTACATCGAATTTAGGAAAAGTGTTCACCTCTATACTTAATTCAAGACTTAATGCTCTGTCAGACGAGATCGGGATTATAACTGATGCCCAGGGTGGTTTTCGTAAGGGATATTCTGTCCAAGATAGTATGTTTATCATGCATGCTTTAATTTCATTATATTTGAGTTCGGGAAAGAAATTATTTTGCGCTTTTGTAGATTTTAGAAAAGCGTTTGACACAGTGTGGAGGGTGGGACTATGGCAAAAACTATTAAAATATAATATTGGTGGGAAAATGTTTAAAGTTATATTGAGCATGTATACAGATATTAAGTCTTGTGTTAAAAATGGAGAACTGAAAACAGATTTTTTCCCGTGTGAGGTAGGTGTAAGACAGGGAGAAAAAATGTCACCTTTTCTCTTTGCCTTATACCTTAATGACTTGGAGGAATATCTGGATGAAAACTCTGTGGATGGTCTAAAATTTATTAATGGAAAATTTACAGAGAATCTTGATTTGTATATCAAGTTATTTATTCTTCTGTACGCCGATGACACAATCATTTTTGCGGAGTCGGCAGAAGGGTTACAAAAGGCTCTGGATGTTTTTGAGCAATATTGTTTTGAGTGGAAACTCACTGTTAATGTTACAAAAACAAAGATTGTAATTTTTTCAAAGAGAAAGTATAATAAGAATGTTACTTTTAAACTATGTAATGAAATTATTGAAATTAAAGATTCATATGTTTATCTTGGTCTGCTGTTTAATTACAACGGAAATTTCTTTCAAGCTCGTAAAAAATTGGTAGACCAAGCTCAAAAAGCACTTTATGCTCTTTACAAGAAGATACAAAATATCTCACTTCCGATTGATCTACAGCTAAAATTATTTGATGCTTTGGTGGTTCCTATTTTGACCTATTCCTCGGAAATATGGGGGTTTGAAAATAAAAATAATACTGAAAAGTTACATCTACAGTTTTGTAAGCGCACATTGGGTGTGCGATCATCTACGCCAAATTTTATGGTATATGGGGAACTTGGAAGATTTCCGCTTGAACTGCAGATCAAGTTAAAAATGGTATGTTTTTGGCACAAGCTAGCAACAAATGATAAAAAACTATCGGGTAAACTTTATAAGTTACTTTGGTACATGCATGAGCATGAAGGTTGTAATTTTAAGTGGTTTAACTATGTAAAATCTGTGTTTAATGATTGTGGCTTTTGTGAACTATATAATTTTCCGGAGCAAGTCGATTATAATTATATTAAAATTAATGTAAGGCAGCGTCTCCAGGACCAGTTTATTCAAAAATGGTTCTCAGATATAAACAATTCATCAAGGGGGGAATTTTATCTACACTTTAAAGAAGAGTTTTGCTTGGAACCATATCTGTTAAAATTAAGGCGGGGTCATAGGGTAAACATATGTAAATTAAGGGTATGTAATACAAAGTTTCCACTCGAAACAGGAAGATGGAGAAATGTACCACGAAATGAGAGGATTTGTCCACTTTGTAAAGCTGGTCTTGGAGATGTATACCACTATATATGTAAATGTACCAACTATGAAGTTAAGGATTTAAGGGGGAAGTTCATACCTCCATATTATTTAAAATATCCAAATGAAAAAAAAGTACTTGGCATGCTTAAATATAGTAATAGTAATGTGCTGTCTAAGCTGTCAATTTTTATTCAAAAGGTAGAAAAGATGCTTGTCTAATTTAAAACTGTAATAAACACAAACTTATTTTTGAAGATGTATAATTTAAAAATGTATTATGTTTGTATGATGAACTATGTTGTAATTAATATTGTGTATATAAATATGCTCCTGTTACAGTCTTCTGCGGCTGAGTTTTCTCTAATAAACTATCAAGTAACTAACTATTAAAATAGTCCCCGGCTATCGTATACGGTATTTCATCCCTCTTCCTCTGAGTTCAGTATTTTTGTGATTTTACTTTTTACAACAAACGAATTACACGTTAGAAGTCCGTTTCTGTGTGTCGGTCTATAGTACAAAGCAGGGTTAATTTTCATATTATATTTACATTTGATGTTTTTCATTTAATATGCCACTTGACGTCCGTCGTCATTATTTATTTTACCGTTACTTTACAAAGAAGTGTTTGTCTTACACTGATTTACATTACACTGTCTATATAATTTCACATATCGAAATCAATAAAGAGCACGTGAAATTTTGCAACAAAACACTTGTCTAAAATCTCACCCACTCCGTATTATATATTCCTGTTGCAGTTTTGGCTTTTTCTCTTTACAGGCTTCTAGCTATAACAAAAATCTGTATGTTGACTCTTAGTGTTTTGAATTATATGTGTCGTTGGTTTGCTGACGTATTAATGTATACCTTTAAAATCTTTATCATTAAAAATGGATTGATTGGGTAAAGAAATATTCCGTCTCTGGACTGCTCCTGTCCAACAGTTACGTGTATATATTTGCTAAAATTGGGTGCGGCCGTTTAGCTGCTCGGATGTATAAATTTGCAGCCTCATTTAGTCGAAATAAAAATGTCGTAATATCAGATGCATAGAGTAAGGAGAGTTTCGCGCTATCTATACGCTGCCATCTAAATGAATGATTGCAGGGATAAAGGAACTTTGAATAAAATCTATAAACAACAACAAAGGTCACATGAAAATTGAAGTTGCGCCTTTTGCAGTTGTAGATGAAAACATACTTTGTTGAACAAAACAGATCAGTTTGACATTAACTTGAGCATAAACAAAACGACCGAAAAATGTTGAATGTTAAAATAAATTGTGGACATTTTTTCGTGTGTTTTTGCTTTTATGACATATTTACTATAATTTATATAAGTATATGAAATTGAAACTGTGACAGTATTTTTTTCACCTAAACGAGCCTGACTGCCGTGGTTTTACGCTTCAATATATGAGTTATTGCATATATACACAATGGAAATTGTTTTCTGTTCTACTGCCCTCTACATAGTTTGGCTGTATACAATGTAACCACTGATGTAGACTACTAGATCTATATTATTATTGATTATTCAAAAAAGTGAATTCAAAGAGAAAGATGCGGAAAGAAATTCTAAAATTTTCGTTTTGAAATAAGATATAAAATAAAAATAAAAAACCAAAACTGGAACACTGTTTGAAACAATTATCAGTTGAGAACTAATGATTATGCCTCACTATATGAAACTGATGAATTGATTGTTGCCGTGCTCCAGTGGCAAATATATCACGCATATCTACGACGATGCGAGAGTGGATCGATTGATACATTATCAAGATATAAAGAGTGTACTAGCGGTAAAACGTATGCCGTACTAGATAAAGTTGAATGATGATCAAAATCGTGAGTAAAGCTATTAGCCCTCCCCCCTCCACATTTTGAATTATGGTATTTTGTCAAAGGCTGTTTTTCCCCCATCCTGTTATGGACCTACTGACTGAAAAGGGCGTGTCTAATTAGTAAAGACACCTACACTGGGTTTTTTTTGTGTTTTATTTTTAAATTATATTTGTTTCCTCATACATAAGTAAACACCAACATCGTCGGATATTTTCTACTTGCATTTCAGTGTATATATTACAATGTTTTCCTATTTCAATATTTTTTTATTACTGTGTCATCTTTTGTTTTACATTGTCAGTGTTCTCCCCAGGATTTTTGGATAGCACAAGGGTAACACGTGACGAAATGATTTTTTTCAATATTTTGTGTCGCGTTGCCTCGCTTATTTTTTTCTTGTTGGTTTTTGTCATTACCTTTTTGCCTTTGTTTTGTTTACTGTGGTACTGTGTTGTATGGACTTTGGGTCAGAACATTATTGGTAGAAAAAGTAAATCAATAAAACAGTTTGTATACTTTAATATCTTTGAAAAAGAAAAGAAAGCACAATTAGTCTTTAAACTAAAGTCACTTCTTATATTTGGATCAAGCCATTTTGTCCCAATACTTGTAGTTACACTACACATTCCCTATGTTAGATTTGACCATAACAATGAACTTTGAACAAGATTAATTTTTGTTACAGAACCTTCAGTAAATTGAAAACTACTTTCCATTCTTTTTAACAACAGTTTTATTTATTTTCTTATGCATCTTAATTATTATTTTTAAAATTTAAGTTTATAAATACTTTATTTCAATTGTAAGCTCACATTCCTGTTAAGTTTAGGCCCAATAACCTTTTGTATTAATGATCAATCGGGTCAAAAATCTATTTAATATAAAATGACAAAATGTCTGTGTATCAATAAAGGTATCATTCTCTAAAATAATTTGCAAAACATTTTTGTTGGTATGTTCTAAGATTTGTTTTATCCTTAATGTAACATTCTAATATAATTTTGCATTCAATTTGTACTTTATTTTAATTTTCAAAGAGAAATTATATGTGAGGAGCATTTATTTGTAAAAAGCAAAATCAGGGGAAATAACTTCACAATTAATTTTTATAACAGTCAAATTATTTTGACTAAAGACTGGCGTAAAAGAGTTCATTCACAAATGTCTGCTTGTCCCCTATTACAAGTCTGTTATTAAAATTATGATCTCTTAATTAATTAAAACACAAGAGAATCATGTATATTGATTAAATCCAATCATCAATGTTAACCTCAACAGGTAAATCGATCATGTGGTGTAAACAATCTACCTGTCAATACTGGATTAAACTGGTTAGAACTGGTCAATTTTCATGTAAAATTTTAACCCTCACTGAAAGTTGAAGTCATTTGAAACTTTACCGATTTTAATACAAATTTTTTACCGAAAACTTTAGCACCACGGAGAAAAATTATACATCACGGCAAGAACGATACCACCGCGGTAGAAAATTATACATCGCGGGCCCGTGGTCCTTTAAGGGCCTGGGGAGAACACTGATTGTTTACCGGTTAAAGTTCATATTCATTTAAAGAGCTACTGTATATCTTTTAGCACTTCAACGCAAATCTAGATGCATGATAAATGCTATATTACGCCGTATTTATTTTTTCTCAAGAAACCTTTTTTTCATCTTTCTCAAGTAAAACCAAACTTTAAGTTTTCTATCCTGAATGACAAAATCTCGGAAAAAGTTGATAAAGAACTAATTACAATTTGTGCTACTTTCTTATGCAATAATAAATCATTATGCATTTGCTCTCGTTGTTTTCTACTGTATTGAAGATAATTTAATAAAACGGAAACTTAAGTGAGTATGGTCTAGTAATGATTAAGATAATTGCAGTTCTTTTATAATAGACCAAATGGACAAACATATCTTTTAGTTTTGAATTCTAGTTCTGCTAATATTCTGTATGATTTTTTTGCCGATTCCCGCCGTGCAATTTCCAATGAGGAAAGAAACCGCTCTTTCCAAACGGCCATTATGACGTCGTTGAAACACCGTGAAATTACGGGAAACAATAGACGACGTTTACGTTTGTTATTACCTCCCCTGAAACTGTTGGATATGCCCTTAAAAGCATTATGATTGAGTCTATATATACATTGTAGTACTGCATTACATAGTCCCCTACCACTTAAAAATTCATTGTATTGAGACAAAACTCTAACTTGATCTATAACTTGTCATGGTATAAACTATTAAACAAATATCAAGTTAATATCTTCAATCATGATGAAAGGTGTGGAAAACAGAATTTTCTGAGGGAATTTTCCAAAGACTCTGTACAAAATCTGAAAAACTCATTATTTTAGGGTTTTTTTTCATGTTTCACAAGTTAAAACTGGAAAATGTTGATGTTTAATTTAAGGCTTTCTTAAATGATTTATAAAATTGAGAATGGAAATTGGAAATGTGATAATGAACGCCATACTTAACTCCAAATTGTACACAGGAAACTAAAAGTTAAAATAATACAAAAGTAAATGCATAACAATACGCACATTAAAATTCAGTTCAAGTATGTATTAAATGATAAATGTAACTTAATGAAAACAACAAAAAATGCAAATTACCACAAGAACAATGCTAAAAGTTTTGTTAAAAATCAGCATTTATAATTGAATTAGTGTTTATATTGAACAGATTGCAAAATATTTGATATTGAATAAATTCAACAATCACATGAATTAATCTCAAGTTATAATATGTATTTTTGTCTATTTTGAAGATATTTATTTTACTCAGGTAAAAAGCTACACAAGAGTTTGCCACAATTAATTCCTAAATCAGTTCTTTATAATGATTTGTCGCATTAAAAAAAATTTGCTTTTTCTTTTTGTCTAATTTTTTGTGTGTGTAATGTACAGTACATGTCCAAAAATATATGCAATTTTCAGAAAATTTGCATGTTTACATCATACAAATTTGGCCAATACCCCAATAAGCAAGTCAAGAGATGTTCCGAAAAGTGTTAATATTATCTTTTTGTCACCTGGCCTAAGCACTCTTTCCTTATCAGTTAAAATAAAACACCAAAAATTTCTTTCAGCTCTCTTCTTTCATTTCCACCCAAGAAAAACAAAATAATGTATGATAAAGGGAAAGAAAAAAATAAAGAAAAGCTTTAACATCTATACTATTAAACGAGAAGACCTCATTTTGGGTGTCGCCTCTCTTCTTTCCACAATAAATTAATCATCATGCCTCAGTGTCCTATGGGTGCAGTGCATAATCGCATTTGTCATCCATTCATGATTATTCAGATCGAGTTATTTTGGGTGAAAAACGAGAAAAAAGACGTCCGGATATGTTTCCGTCATTGGGCGAAATTTTAAGTCAGATTAGACTTCCGGTTTGTGTTTTCTGTATATATACTTTGAACATACATTAATACTACGAATACAGTGTATTTTCTGTCTTATATCCGTCATTGGACGAAATTTAAGTCGGATTAGACCTCCGGTTTGCGTTTTTCTTTTTACCTTGAAACAAATGCATATACATGTACTACGAATAAAGTGTATTTTCTGTCTGATATCATTTTCAAGTTTACTATCCACGGCAGTCACAGGGTTTATTTAATAGAGAGGGTCTGAATAATATATCAATGACCACTGTGGATCAATTATTAAACTGAGAAAAGAAAATAACCTTTCGGGACGTCTGGAACGGGTGTTTTTAAGATCGAAATTTCAGGATTTACCATTTTGGGATCCGGTATTTCTTTTTTCGAATTTCGGGATACTAAATGTTTTACAAAAACTTTTTTTGGTATGAATGCCAATGAGACAGCTCTCCACAAGAGACCAAAATGACACCGAAATTAACATTTAAAGGTCACCTAACGGCCTTCAACAATAAGCAAAAGCCAATACTGCATAGTCTGATATAAAAGGCCCTGACATGACAATGTAAAACAATTCAAATGAGAAAACTAACAGCCTTATTTATGTACAAAAAATGAACGAAAAACAAATATCACTGAACCACTGAATTACAGGCTCCTGACTGGAATGTTCATAATACATGTGCACTAAATGTATGTTCATAATGAAATTAATAGAATCAAAAAATGGGAATTTGGAAAAGGAGGAGGGTAAAAAAAACATTTTCCTGTCCCCAAGTACCTATGACTTTTGATACTTTTCCTGAAATTCTCAAGTCAATAAATTTTTTACAAAATTCTTCCTACAACACTTTACATCCTTTCAAATACGCTCTGGATGCCCGTGATTTTGCGGGTGTGTTCTAGTGATAATAAAACTTCCAAAGTAAATACAATCATGACAATCAACCCAAGTATTATACCTGATCTGCTATCTGCAATGTAATATCAGCTAGCTTAGTATTACCAGCATCTAAAATGAAAAACAATAGAATTCTAATTGACCAAAATTCAATTTGTGAGGGTTATTCCATCTAAAAATATAATAGTATTTGTATATATCCCAAAAATGAAATGTCAAACCTTGATTTTAAATATTTATGGCATGTTAGGCATGTAAAAGTCAGGTTTAGCTAATATATAGCTAGCTATAAAACCAGGTTTAATCCACCATTTTCTACATAAGAAAATGCCTGTACCAAGTCCGAAATATGCATTATTTTCCATTCATTTGGTGTGTTTTATATTCTAATTAGATTCCTGCACCTTGCAAAAGTTGTGTAATTTTCTTAACAGGTGTAACACAATTTGTGTTTTGAATATCTGAGCATTTATTACATCCATAAATTTCTGAAATATTAAAATGGATAGGATGTATAGAATGTTATATTTTGTGCATCAAAAAAAGTAATGATAAACTCTGGAAGATTTAGATATCAAGTCAGTAACAAAGGGCATTTCATGCAATTTTTACCAGAAAATAAAAAAAATCATTTTAAACAAGAAACAATATTTCCAAATATAAATACCTAAAAATCATAAGAAGGGTTGTATCGAAGTGACAAATCCCACTTTGTATGATGAAACTTTAAGTCAGAATTCAAAAACTGCTTCTATAGAATGTTACTTTATTTTCAAAGTGCATTTTACCCTTTGATACCATTAATATTGTAATGATACTATTTAACAAGTATGTCATATTTTCAGGACTATTAGTTACTTTTTGTTAGGATAAATTATTTCCTTCTATCATTAGTCATATTTGTTTTTTTCTATTTTAGCTACTGCTATAATTTTTAAGCTGCATGTAACAAAACCTACCAAGCCATCCTCTTGCTGTTTTGATACCCATCTGAAAATTATATCAAAAAGTATCATTAAATATTTTAATATTTAAGGAATGACTGTAATAATTTTTCTGTCTATGAAAAAATAACATAAAAAAATTGGTGCACACTGAATAACCCCCATAGCAGGTTATTTTAAAGTGTGCACCACAATTTTTTTTGTTATTTCGAATAGACAGAAAAAATATTACAGTCATTTCTTATAATTTTATTCTAAATTCCATTTTAAACCGGAGTGAACCATGAAAAAACGTTGATGATGTCAGGGTCACATGACAAAATTATGTCTATGAGCTGATAAACATAACAATTTCAGCCAATCAGAAGAATTGTACATCCAAAATTAAATTATTATGTTATAAACAACTATTAAATGAAAAGTAACATAAAATGTTTCGTGCTATAAAAATGTGAAGAAAAAAAAGGAGAATGTGTCTGAGGACATGAAAGAGACCGTGGGTTGTGGTGTTATAGCATTGTGTTTGAAACAAGGCAGAGATTGTGGATCTTGTTTGTTTATCTCACAGGTCTCATTTGCCATAAAACATATTAAAATTCCTAGCCATTTATTATAAAAATAAAACTATATACAGATAACCTGATAATCAGTACCTTTTCTATTTAATATCAAGGAAATATATATATCTTAATTCATGTGAATCTCTATAATTTTTCATAAAAAATGAATCTACATGTTATACCATAATTTTTTTCTTTACAATGGTCTCATCAGCATCTTCACCAATATAAGAATCAACCAGCAGCAAGGATATATATCTTACTGTAATAGAAATATGTAGACAGTCAGTACTTGATAAATGTTATTTACAATGGTAATTAGGAACAGTAAGTAACATCAAAAATATATAGATATTAGTTCCTGCGCACCTTTCTTGTATAACAGTTATCAGGTTCATCAAAACCAAAAGATTTAGTATTCGCTAAATTGTAGTGACTAATATGTTTGTCCTGTAACTAATTTTCGAGAGCGTTTAATTTTGCAACTTTTCCCAGTAGTGAAATGGCGCAACTAAAGTTGGAAGGCAGTTTTTGTCAGCACCCGCCACCCAGACAATTGTAATTGAGAATTGTAGTGCATTATGGTGTGAAAAGTTGCTCTGATACCCATCACCCATGTATTATTAATACAATGTGCCTTCCAACCCCCTGATTAAAAATAATTTCATCTTCTACAAAAACAATGTTTCAGTTCAAATAAAAAGTTAGAAAATTTTGCCTTATCATGCTTATAATCCTGTTACCCTTGTGTACAGTAACCATCACTTTTTCAGTTTGTCAGTGGCAACACATTCTTTTCTAGGCCAATAAAATCTACTCAAATTATACCCATAGCAACAGATATCAACCGTGATAGATTTCAACCTTACATTTTGCATTAGATAGGCCAGACAGTGTTCCTTTTGTTTTTAAACCAACTGCAAAGTTCCATAAATTGACAGCAGCATTTTCTAACTGAAAAAAAAACAATAAAAACTGAAGTTTCCATGATAGACCAGTATCTGTTTAAATATAAAGAATGTCAAAAATAGTTAGGATTTATTTATAGAAAAATAATAGTTAAATACATTTAGCAAAAATAATTTCTTAAAAGCACAAATGTATGATTGCTAATTTTAATACTTCTATTCCAAAAGACTTAGACAAGAGTTGAAGCCCCTACTTTGACCTATAATTGTTTGATTTTTATATATTGTGACATGATGGAGAGTTGTCTCCTTGGCACTCATACCACATTTTTATAATGATGTAAACAACCACAGGTCACTGTATAGTTTTCCAAACCTTATAGGCTGATAACAAAGTGTAAAACATTTCAAAAAAAATAAAACTAACTGTCCAGTCAGTGTATATACAGTACAGTTCAAGAGTACCAACTCTCCCACACCCTACACCGAGGAAAATGTCGGAGCCACTCCGACAAACTCCGATATTCCTCCCAAAATGTTGGGAGGAATTTGGGAGTAATCTCTCCCAAAATCAGGTAAATGTTTATTGTGATAACGAGCTCACTCTCTACACCGAGGAATTAATTGCCCTTATCCTACTTTGATCTATACCGGCACTAGACTGAATGGGTAATTGGATTACCTGACAGGTAAAGGTTGAAGTAATAAAGAGTTATATTTCCGGTCTACTGTACCAGTTTAAGTGTCAAACAGGTGTATAATTTTAAATGTCTTTTATACTAATTAAATTTCATTTGTGGTAATAAAAACTCAAGTCAAAATATTTTCGTATTTTTTGTTAGCCCATCTAAAAATATCTTAACCTTAATGTACTTGCTTTAAAAAAAAAAAACGATTATAAAATATAGCGGAATATGTGAAAAACAAAATATTCTACTTCAAAGTTATAGTCTTTATTTAAAAATTATAAGTCTAAAAGTTTTATATATGGAAGTAAAAAGGAAAATTTATTCACCATTCATTAGACAAAATGATTGCCCCGTATTAATTGTGTAAATCTACGGCATTTTCTTTTTACGATTATCTAATTGCTGGAATGAATAAAAGATTTAAAAGCAAAATGTTGTTGTTAATTCTTTCAATTGTATTTAAGTTTTATAAAAAATGAAAACTACTTAATTTTGACCTCGATGTCTTCACCAGTAAATTAATATTTTATTTACGAAATGAGCATACTTGTGTAAAAATAACCGGAAACTTTCGCTAAATTAATCTGAGCAGTTAAATAAAATTACGTGTTTGAAAGTTTTGTATATTCAAGTTAAAAGGAAAATATTATTCACCATTCGTTATGCTTAACAATTACGCCATTTTCGTTTTACGATTTGTTGGCAGTACAGCAGAATAATAATACATTTCCGTTACAACAGGAATACTTCCAGCTGCATTAATTCGTCTTTGTTTAATATTAACTTTCGCACAATGAATGTAAATTTGTGTATTTTCAACAAAAGATTTTAAAAACAATTATTTGCCGTGCGAAGACAATTCCACGATACACATCTCAGTTATCAACAGTTTGGGTTGAACTTGAACTTGACTTACTTAACAATGTTAAATGCTAAAAATAGTTAACATCAATGTTATCCACAGCACGAGTTTTTTAAAGGGCGGGAAAAAATATCGCGTACTAGTAAACTCAGGTGACCTTTCTGGCCGACCGTGGGAAAGTCCATTCAAGGTTTCTAAAGTTGCAGAACGACATTTTTGTGCAATCGTATTGAGGCTCCAGAAGGTCCTTTTACAATTGATTTATCGGGAAAATATAATTCTTATCCGAATAAACGTGAACACATTTTTAACTATTTGAATTTTAATGTTTTATCTTTCAAAAAAGAAAGTACATTAGTTATATGTCCATGGTCAATAATATAGATTTACAGTTGGTGATGTATTAATTGAAATTATGATGGAAATTGTCCGGGGTGACTGATTGTATTCAAATGACAATAATCATGATAATACGATAAAGAAATGCCAATTGTAGGCGGTTGGGAAATTTTGAAAATAAAATGACTGACTTAACTGGAATAGAATATTATGATGGGCAATTATGAGGTTTGATAAATTTTATTAATAATTAAAGGATTAGTGACCTATCGGATAGCGATAAGCGGATTACTTATCATCACAACTTTTAACATCTTTTGTAAACGTAAAATGATTGAGCGTCATAAACTTGTCAAACACCGGTAGAATTATAGTACATTTATAATATAATTAATGTGAAAATATTTTTCACTATGACGAAATTGATATAAATACTTTCGTCAATTTGAAAACCGTTCCGTAAAATGCGAAAATGACGAGCACTATCAATATCACTTGAAATTATTTCCTTTGTCAACAGAGTTGTCATTTAACAGTTTCTGTTCGTAATTTGAATTATTCAAGTCTGTATAAATGTACCGAGGTGGTGAAACATCATATTTTACATTGCTCAATAAATTAAGTTTACTTGATAATCCGATGAATCGGGTTACCGAAAAAAAAAACATGATTTTATTAGCCAGTTGATTTTTTAATAATGAACAATTAATGCGCTGATATTGCTTATTGAATAAGTTATAAAAGAAACTAATTGTGGCAAAATCGTCCTTGCTGAAAGAACACAATGTATGACCTGACCGGACTGTAATAGAAACACAAAATAACAATTTTCTTCGTACTTTTTCGTATGTACGTTCTATTTTAAAGATAACGGCATAAGACACAAATATAAAAGATAATAATTATCTTATTCTAAATGATATTGTCACATCTTTATCTGTCAAAGAAAGGAAAACATTTGTTCAATTTATAATACCGTGATTTTAAAGCACACCTGTGCAACCAAGATCGATTAAATGTTCAAAGGTAAATTATCTGGGTAATCCAATTATGTTGTCACGCGTCGTTAATTTGAAGTACATCCGATGGGCAATAAACCAATTAACAGCCACGCGGTGTTGGGAGAGAATCTTTGGAGGATTTTAGGAGTGAAATCCGCGGTACTCGGTGTGATTCCGAGAAAATCGGAAATCGGAGAAAAAAGTTATCGAATCGATATTTTTGAACAGTACTGTAATGCACCCATGTTTTACACATAATCTAAAGTTTAAAGTTCCATATCTGTAGATAGTTTCCATGATAAACCAGTATCTGTTTAAATATAAAGAATGTCAAAAATAGTTAGGATTTATTTATAAAAAAATAATAGTTAAATACATTTAGCAAAAATAATTTCTTAAAAGCACAAATGTATGGTTGCTAATTTTAATACTTCTAGTCCTAAAGACTTAGACAAGTTTTGAAGCCCCTACTTTGACCTATAATTGTTTAATCATTATACATTGTGACATGATGGAGAGTTGTCTCCTTGGCACTCATATCACATTTTTATACATTGTGACATGACACTGCATGATGGAGAGTTGTCTCCTTAGCATTCGTACCACATTTTTATAATGATGTAAACAACTACATGTCACTGTAAAGCTTTTGTAAATGAACCAATTCCTAACCTTATAGTCTGATAACAAAGTGTAAAACATTTTAAAAAAATAAAAAAACTAACTGCCCAGTCAGTGCATATAACATGTATAATGCACCCATGTTTTACACATAATCATAAGTTTAAAGTTCCATATCTGTAGAATAAAATTCAAAATAAATATAAATCTGAATCCATATTGTATTTGTCATGAACATAAATATTGCATCAAGCTAGGATGTGTAAAGTTAACAAAATTAAACATGCATTGTGAATGTAATAAAATTTCCAAGTAAAAAGAAAGCCTGATTTTCAGGGCAAACAGGCCAGCCATGAATTTATAAGTATTTTGGCACAACATTTAATTTAAACAAAGGTTTGCAGCTATGGTTTTATTCCCATTTATAAGCACCAAGCACCACAGAATTTCAAGTTATCACAGTGAAACCATTTCTTACATATGAACAAATAAAGTGACTCCATGAAAAAAAATTCTGGGATAATAAAAACCGTCAATAACTGCAGCATTAAAAGTAGTCACTAACCATTGAATCTGCTTTCATGGATTTAAGTATGGCTGAATCAACATCATGAATTTTTTCAGCAATACCAATAGCTGTCTCAGCATAGTTATGAAACTGGCTATTCTCACTGCAGTCATCTCTACAAATTTCCTTCAAAAGAGCTAAAATAAATTATAACAATAATATCATTTAACTACACATTTAGGCAACGTTTTTTTTATTTGTTGGTTTACGGATCCGCCGACCCGAATTGGCATCAAAATCTTTAAAACTACCAATATAAATAAAATTACAATGTACTTGTAACTCTCAAATTTCATCATTACTTCAGTGTGAATGTATATAAATTCATGTCTAATATATGTTAAACAGTGTCACAAGTGGAGCTGGATCTGTTTACCCTTCCTGATAACTGAAATCACCACCTGTTTTCGGTGGGGTTTGAGTTGCTAAGCTTTGGTAGCCATACACAGTTAGGGAAAAAACTTTAAATTCACACTCATAACTTTGAGACACCCTCTTTCCTTCATTTCTAACAAATATGACGTGTGTTATGCATGTGTATATTTATAGAAAGAGAATCTTCCATAGATTTGATATCCAATAGTTATAATGGTGAAATAGAGTCTTTTTTTTGGTGTAACCATGGCAACAATATGCATTTATTTGATACAAAGTAAAAATGCAAAAATGGGGTGAAAATGTCACAAGTCTCCAAAATTTGGTCCAAAGGAAAATTTCAATCAGTTAGATTGATACCTTTCCTGAAACCAATTAACCATAGACATTTATCCATCAAGAGGTTCCAAAAAAATCATATGCATTTCTGCTTGTTTTCCATAAAAATTGAATTGAAAAAATTGAGCGTCAAAAAACACTACAATATTTTCTGGACCTATGGGCTGTACTGATAGGAAAATACCGACTGTCAATTAGAAAAATGGCCTATATAAAAACATGCTTAAAACAATCTAAATGTTCATAAAAGGCCAATTAAAATTAATTGGTAGATTTTTATCCCCAACTGCCCCTCTGAAATCATCCCGCCCCAATTTTTTTTTTCTTCAATTAATGATTTCTGGTTTGTTCATTTCCGTTTCCAGTAAACGTCAAAAATTTCATTTCATTCAAAACTTCCTGTTTAATACATTTTTTTGTATTTCTATTTTCATATTTGGCCAAGTACATTGAAGTAATTTAAAATGATTCTGCTACTTTATGATGACAACATTATCTACTGAGAATACGAGAAGTGCATGAAATACTTAGGTCACAAGTTAAACGCTGTGTCCAAGAACGCAAATCACGGTATGATACAAATTTCTGTGATAAGAAAACTGTGATTTTTTTTATTGATACAAATAATGACTTTGTTACGGGAATAGTGGATTATGAATGATATCCAAAGCTAAAGAATTGTGGATCACATTGGTACAAAAACATGACTGGATTTAAGAAATTTATTACAGTAAATTGAGTTCAAAAAGTCGGCAAACATTCACTTAGATTTACCCATGGCTTTAATAGTTTTTTGTTGACAAACTGCAAAAAAAACAAAACACTCAAAAGAGTCATTAAACAACTTGTGTCAGTTGATCGGAAAAAAAAGTATTTTGTAAATAGATTTGTTGAAATTTTACTCTGTAATAAGAATTTGTTTTATACACAATATCGAGAGAATATTTTCGTGAATAGCAGTTTTAAAAGATTTTTACTTCAAAGTTACTGTTTTGATTTTTTGTTGTTGAAGTTTTATTCTTAATTGTATATTTTTTAGTCACGGATCAGTTACGATGTGAGAAGAGAAGTTAATTTAGCAGAGAAAGTTTTGAATTTAAGTAATTCATGATTGTATTGAAGAAATATATATTTTAGAGTTTGCTTTCAAATGAATAGTCATTTTTGAAGTTTGATAAAAAGCAAATATTGCATTAAGGCAATTAAAATGAAATTACTGCGTTTTAATGAGCATTTACAGTGTTGTCATTTGTAATGACGGATTTGGTGTACAATACCAGAAATAACCTATTTTTTTATGGTTATATTTTTAGAGGCAGCGTAAATGGCCATTGTGTTGCTTTAATTGTATTTCCATTTAATTAGAGCCAGGGTCTCTGCTGGTGTCATCATTTATTAAAGTTTGCTCTATATAACCAATTTTATTATGGAATATGCAGTAGGAAGTGATTTTTATTTTGAGTATAGTCAAAGATTTTGATATTGATTGAATGAATGATAGCTTGGAAGAAATAAAAAGCCATAATTTTTATGAAATTAATTAATTTTTTGAACTATTTTAAATGACCAAACACATTGACCATTGAAAACAAACGGGTTTGTTTATTTGTTCGGGGGGATGTTATATGTCAGTTTGGTATGGCAAGTCGTTTGAGAAGTTAACATACTTTTATGAGAGTTATCTCTCCTTAACCAGTCTGGTGTATTCATGCGGATTGCATTCCGTATTTGTATTATATGTTATTTTATGTTGTTCTCTTGATTTATTGTTACGATACCATGTGGATGTGTTTTTGAAGAATAGAACATTATTAATTTGAAATTCAGTTTAATTATTTATGCCAGATTGCAACATAAAACGCCCCATTTTTTCAAAAATTTGGATGAAAATCTACTAATTAATTTTAGTTGGCCTAAACCCATTTGGAAAGCTACAATATTCTTTGACTAACTAAAAATCTATTTTATTGTACAAAAACTTTCATATATACATGTATATATTTGAAAAATCCGCCATGGCCATAATGTGAAATTAACTTCTACTTTTACTTTATATGTTATGTTTGTGAACTAATGTTTGTCTGTTTGTCCTTCAGTCTTTTTTTTTCTTTTTTAGTCATGACATTGTCATTTTATTTTCGACTTGTGAGTTTGAATATGTCCCTTTGGTATCTTTCTCCTGAGACAGTAGTCTTCAATTAATGTTTAACAAGACAGTAGATGGAGGGCATTCATAACGTGGGTCTGATTGGGGTCTAAGCGTGATGTGGGATTGCCAATTTTTCGTAAGCGTGAAACGTGAAAGTCAAATTATTGTGTCGTGAAAACTGGAAATGAGGTCTTGCGGGACCCGGGAAATGACAAAATAATGAGAATTGCTTACGTACATAGTGTAATCAGGATACGGGAATCTGACAAAACACTAAGCGGGATCCGGGATCGGAATCCCCCAATGAGACCCCCCATAAACTCCTATTATCAGTATTTCTATTTGAATTACTTGTATTCAAGTTTACTGTTTACAATAAGCTTGCATAATAAACCCAGTTGAGTGAAAACACATACTTTGTATGGATATATAATACATTATATGTGTCATTTTACCTTGAATCTGAGCTATTAAACTGTGAACATTCACTGCCTGTGTCATTATTTTCAAAAGATCTCGATACACACAGTAAATGAATATTTTACATATTGTACATATGATGAGTATGGTGCATAATTTGTGAATTTAAACGTGTGTGTGTGTCGTGTTTGAGACTTGTACAATATTTTGTTTTTGATGCTGAGGATGAATAAATTTCCCGCCAAACGTCATTTCGTCCAGTTCGTATAAGTGTTTTATTTATTCGGAATGACAGATAATTCTTTCAAACACCACAATGACTACGAATGGCAGCTTCTTGCAGCAGCAGCAACAAAACTTTAAAACTTTCTGTCACTTTACATCTTGCCTTACAGATAACACCATCAAATTATCGTCAGCCAAGGGAAAACATATTGTAATTGTTTAATGCTTTATTCAATTTTAAGGTTTTACAAGGGATTTGTTAACAGGTTCTTTTACAGATTTTATTGTCCATCTGAGTAAAATTTGTGGTAGCCAAAAGGTTTGACGAATCTTAAAACAATTAATATTTCACAGCCAAAATCGCCCAAAATACCCCTGACTTATAAGAATTGGTTCAATAATTTAAAATCATCTTAAATATATTAAAATTTAATATTCGATGCATATTCAGTGGCGGATCCAGGGGGAGGGGGGGGGGGGAGGACCCCCCTTTTTTTTGGATGATCAATGCATTTGAATGGGGACATATAGTTGGACCCCCCCCTTTCTCCTGGGTTGGTAACCCCCTTTTTAAAATGGCTGGATCCGCCCCTGATATTTTGGTCCTATAGTGAAAATTAAGGTTCATGTGACCCTATGGCTAAAATGGCCATATTTTCACCTCAAAATTTACTCTGAGTGGGTTACACTAATGTCCTGACAGTGTCCTGACAGAAATGAAAATGTTAAATACTTATTATTGGAAGGATTTATTTCAAATTTGGAATCGAGCAACATGAGAACTTATATTTAATAAATAAAAATTTAAAAAAATATTTATAAGAGTTAGAAAACTTGACCTGACCAACTTGATTTTGAACCACTAATGTCCTGACCGATATGAAACGGATAAAAATGTTTTATTATTGACAGAATAGACTTCAAATTTGCTACCAAGGAAGACAATGTTTTCTCGGGGTAACAATCTGCTCTTAGACTGTCACCCTCTCAGCTATGTGTTATTTATATAGTTTCTAATACTATCTATAATAAAAATCTACATTATGTTATATTGTCTTCAAATTTTACTTTATTTCAAGAGATATTGAAAAATGAAAAAGTTAATCGATAGTCAGGATAGTTCTTAAAAACAAGGAGGCAAAAGATACAAAGGATATTCAAACTCATACATATAAGTTCAAAACAAACTGTCAATGCCATAGCAAAAAACAAACAAACAACTGAGAAGTGAACCACAACATAAAAAACTATATACTGAGCAACACCAACACTGTCAAGACTGTTGACAAAAAATAAATTTTAAAGGAGCATATTTTTTTTTATACCTACCACATGTACCACAAAAGTATCATTATTTAGTTTTAAAAAAATCACAGCACTTTTACAGTAATTGATTTTTTCACTGATCAGTTTAAATTTGAATTACATTGTATATGTATAAATTAAGACCAGTTTAAACTGGCCCAGTACATGTGTTACATCACTATTTTTTCAGGTTGTAAACTACATGACAGCATTAATTTACATAATGCCCTTTGCTGACAACATTCATTCACAGAAAACATTTAACAGGTACATGAAATTGAAGCATCAATGTTATTAACAAAAGTTAACATAACAAGTGGCATAATACGGGATGATGAAACTTAACTTTAATATTGTGTATAAATATATCAAAGAAGATGGTGTGATCTGCACCAAAATTTGGCTTTCTTTAAAAAAAAAATCTTTTGTTTTTTCTTTTACTGCATGAACTATTGTATAGATTTTAAATTGACTAGAAAATAATCTTTGGGGAGCAAAAAAATATTTCTAGAAAATATGTGGTTTTGAAAAAAAGAAATGTGAAAAAATCTGACTGCGTTCTCAAACATCATGCAAATAAACCAGTTCTGCTGTTTTAGAGCTCATGCTCATAATATATCAACATATATTTGTATAGGGCAAGTTAAAAATATCATAATTGATATGTATTCATACTTTATATCTCGATCAATTTCAAGCATATTTTTTTTAAAGATATATCAGTTGCACACAATAATGTATAAATTACAAATTGAAGATTTACACAGAAGTATAATTATATTAGCTATTTAGTAGACACATTATGTCTTTTTGTTTCAGTTCAGAACAAGTTGTACCATACACTGCTTTAGAAGGAATGATGGAGGCAGATTTACCAAATGAGAAGGGTGCTGCAGAACACTCGCATGACAAGAATTCAATGGAATGTAGTGATGTAAAGGTATTTAATGGCAGAACATAAATTAGTTTTGTGATTTTATTTTTTATGCAGTTGTTTTAGCATAATATGTAAATTGTACTGCTCCTATTTCAGTTTCAACATAAATGTTTTTATTGAATTCCAGACATTAAATAATAAGTTAAATATAGTAGCTATATGTTTTTTACTTGCCAGATCATACTCAACTTTCTTGTGGAGGTATTTTGTCTAAGAGGTTAATAGCACATTTATTCCAACAGGAAATCAGGCAGAAAACACAAATGTGCTGTAAGATTTAATTTAGATAAATGTATATATTTTTCAGAGTGAAGTGATATATTTGTAAACATAATGAGATTTGTTATGATTATACTACTTTGTGGTAGTTTACTTCAAGGGACCAAAATATTGACCATATCATACCTTCTCTTTGCTCTAGGTACAATTTTCAATTTTCCTAATTATTAATTAAAAATATTTGAATTCTGCTGACTACTATGCATATTTTTTTAAGGTGGTACCCAACACTTAAACTAAAATTAATTTGGCTCGTTTAATTTTCTTAAAATTTTGACAAAGTATTTACTTTGACCTTTTGACAAAAAATATAAAAATTTCAAAAAATTTGAACCAACCGTTTTATCAGAAAAAATACACTGGTTATATAGCAGTTTGACAAAAAATTATTTTGGTCTTTCATAAGCTTAATTTTCCCTTAACAACACAACGTAATTAAAACGCTTAGCTGATTTTACAGAGTTATCTCCCTGTAGTGTTAGGTACTACCTTAAGTAACAATGAATCCTTACATGAAAAATTATAAAAGCAACAGTAAAATACATTAAAATTACATAGGTAGATTTGCCTACAAAAGTGGAACTTTACATGAAATGTACAAATGAATATAACATCTTTAAAATGTCTGGTTTGCTTTTAGATAGAGGTAAGCAGTCAACACCAACCAACTTTAAACTCATGTGATTTAATTGAAGATAATAAGGATGTGTTACATCTTGAAACAGAGACCCAACAAGATATGTCTGATAGTTTACATTCAAAAGAGGTACTATGGGAAATAATTAAATAAGGGAGATAATTTTATGTATTTTTTATTTTATTTTGGACACCAATGTTTCTTAAAGTTTTAAAATGAGATCAAACTTCATGTACCAGAGAAACAATTTAAAACTCATAATTCTAAGAGAAACAAAAAAAAAGGGGGCAAAAAAACTACTAACTACTAAAAGACAAAAAAGTCTATAAAGACTGACCAACAAGAACAGGTTTGAACAGTGTGAATGTCTATAAAGACTGATGAACAAGAACAGATTTGTACAGTGTGAATGTCTATAAAGAGTGATCAACAAGATCAGGTTTGTACAGCATGTACAGTGTGAATGTCTATAAAGACTGATCAACAAGAACAGATTTGTACAGCATGTAGTGTGAATGTCTATAAAGACTGACCAACAAGAACAGATTTGTACAGTGTGAATGTCTATCAAGAGTGATCAACAAGAACAGGTTTGTACAGCATGTACAGTGTGAATGTCTATAAAGACTGATCAACAAGAACAGATTTGTACAGCATGTACAGTGTGAATGTCTATAAAGACTGACCAACAAGAACAGATTTGTACAGTGTGAATGTCTATAAAGAGTGATCAACAAGAACAGGTTTGTACAGCATGTACAGTGTGAATGTCTATAAAGACTGATCAACAAGAACAGATTTGTACAGCATGTACTGTGTGAATGTCTATAAAGACTGACCAACAAGAACAGGTTTGTACAGTGTGAATGTCTATTAAAGGAAGTTAAAATTACAAAAAAGATTGTGACGTTATACTTACACCCTGTACAAAGATAAAGTGAAATGCTAATAAAGTTGTGACGTTTGATGTTGGTTGACATCATAGGTGCAAATTATATAAAATGTCAAATGTCCATATTAAAGCACCTAAAGTGTTATCATCAAATCTTTAGGAAAGTGTAATCATTGACACTTAAGTTTTATCTTATACCCTGTAATTTTATGTAACCTTTTTGTAAGTAAATACTATTAAGGTTATACACATAGTAGTTTAGTGCTAATGAGATTCCCTGCTACACAAAATTATTGAAAAAAAAGATAACTTGCCTTATTCACTTTTTCTACTATACTTGTTTAAAATGCTCGAAATTACTTTGAAAAATGTTGTACTTTAAAAATCAAAGCATAATAGGGACTGGATACTACAATAGAACCACTAATAAGAGCTTATGTACCTTCACATTTTCAGATCATTATTCGGCACATTGTCTTAAATTATAAAGTCTCCACCTAAAATTCAGCCTTGTGTGGATTAAACTTCACTTCTAGTATTTAATGTGTGGTCAACAAAAAAATGTTCTGTTTAGAGAATCCAAACTCCATTACAAATCACAAAATTAACAAATGCGCTCTTAGCATAAGTCCAATTCATTGTCCAAAAAGAGAAGTCCAGGTGTCCACATTTCTAAACCACCGTCAACATTGGAATCAACCGGTAAAAGTATAACAAAAATACTGAAGGTAAATTCAAAAAGGGGATATCTATAAAAACTGACCAAATCAAACTTTATCAACAAACAAAAGAAGTGCCATATGAATTTTAATAAATTTTAATTAAACATTTTTTTTCAGTTTTCTTCAAACATGGACCAAGACAAAAACAACAATGTATGTTCTGATGTCTTTAGTTTAGATCTTGATGAGGATTCTAATCAACATGATCCAAAACAACACCAATACCCAAGTGGGTCAGGGAGTAAAATACAGCCATGGTGTCCACCATTCTCTGTACCATTAGATACTGGAGATACAGATATGGGTTATTCTAGTCATAGTGCATGCAGTAGCTGTCAACAGGGCTCACAGGTTAGATCTAATACTGTTCATTCATTATTATACCATGCAGTAGCTGTCAACAGGGCTCACAGGTTAGATCTTATACTGTTCACTCATTATTATACCATGCAGTAGCTGTTAACAGGGCTCACAGGTTAGATCTAATAGTGTTCATTCATTAGTATACCATGCAGTAGCTGTTAACAGGGCTCACAGGTTAGATCTAATACTGTTCATTCATTAGTATACCATGCAGTAGCTGTTAACAGGGCTCACAGGTTAGATCTTATACTGTTCATTCATTAGTATACCATGCAGTAGCTGTTAACAGGGCTCACAGGTTAGATCTAATACTGTTCATTCATTAGTATACCATGCAGTAGCTGTTAACAGGGCTTACAGGTAAGATCTTATACTGTTCACTCATTATTATACCATGCAGTAGCTGTTAACAGGGCTTACAGGTAAGATCTAATACTGTTTATTCATTATTATACCATGCAGTAGCTGTTAACAGGGCTTACAGGTAAGATCTAATACTGTTCATTCATTAGTATACCATGCAGTAGCTGTTAACAGGGCTTACAGGTAAGATCTAATACTGTTTATTCATTATTATACCATGCAGTAGCTGTTAACAGGGCTCACAGGTTAGATCTAATACTGTTTATTCATTATTATACCATGCAGTAGCTGTCAACAGGGCTCACAGGTTAGATCTAATACTGTTCATTCATTATTATACCATGCAGTAGCTGTTAACAGGGCTCACAGGTTAGATCTAATACTGTTCATTCATTATTATACCATGCAGTAGCTGTCAACAGGGCTCACAGGTTAGATCTAATACTGTTCATTCATTATTATACCATGCAGTAGCTGTTAACAGGGCTCACAGGTTAGATCTAATACTGTTTATTCATTATTATACCATGCAGTAGCTGTTAACAGGGCTCACAGGTTAGATCTAATACTGTTCATTCATTATTATACCATGCAGTAGCTGTCAACAGGGCTCACAGGTTAGATCTAATACTGTTCATTCATTATTATACCATGCAGTAGCTGTCAACAGGGCTCACAGGTTAGATCTTATAGTGTTCATTCATTAGTATACCATGCAGTAGCTGTTAACAGGGCTCACAGGTTAGATCTAATACTGTTCACTCATTAGTATACCATGCAGTAGCTGTTAACAGGGCTCACAGGTTAGATCTAATACTGTTCACTCATTATTATACCATGCAGTAGCTGTCAACAGGGCTCACAGGTTAGATCTAATACTGTTCATTCATTATTATACCATGCAGTAGCTGTTAACAGGGCTCACATGTTAGATCTTATACTGTTCACTCATTATTATACCATGCAGTAGCTGTTAACAGGGCTCACAGGTTAGATCTTATAGTGTTCATTCATTAGTATACCATGCAGTAGCTGTCAACAGGGCTCACAGGTTAGATCTTACACTGTTCATTCTTTAGTATACCATGCAGTAGCTGTTAACAGGGCTCACAGGTTAGATCTAATACTGTTCATTCATTAGTATACCATGCAGTAGCTGTTAACAGGGCTTACAGGTAAGATCTAATACTGTTTATTCATTATTATACCATGCAGTAGCTGTTAACAGGGCTTACAGGTAAGATCTAATACTGTTCATTCATTATTATACCATGCAGTAGCTGTTAACAGGGCTCACAGGTTAGATCTAATACTGTTCATTCATTAGTATACCATGCAGTAGCTGTTAACAGGGCTTACAGGTAAGATCTAATACTGTTTATTCATTATTATACCATGCAGTAGCTGTTAACAGGGCTCACAGGTTAGATCTAATACTGTTTATTCATTATTATACCATGCAGTAGCTGTCAACAGGGCTCACAGGTTAGATCTAATACTGTTCATTCATTATTATACCATGCAGTAGCTGTTAACAGGGCTCACAGGTTAGATCTAATACTGTTCATTCATTATTATACCATGCAGTAGCTGTCAACAGGGCTCACAGGTTAGATCTAATACTGTTCATTCATTATTATACCATGCAGTAGCTGTTAACAGGGCTCACAGGTTAGATCTAATACTGTTTATTCATTATTATACCATGCAGTAGCTGTTAACAGGGCTCACAGGTTAAATCTAATACTGTTCATTCATTATTATACCATGCAGTAGCTGTCAACAGGGCTCACAGGTTAGATCTAATACTGTTCATTCATTATTATACCATGCAGTAGCTGTCAACAGGGCTCACAGGTTAGATCTTATACTGTTCACTCATTATTATACCATGCAGTAGCTGTTAACAGGGCTCACAGGTTAGATCTAATAGTGTTCATTCATTAGTATACCATGCAGTAGCTGTTAACAGGGCTCACAGGTTAGATCTAATACTGTTCATTCATTAGTATACCATGCAGTAGCTGTTAACAGGGCTCACAGGTTAGATCTAATACTGTTCACTCATTATTATACCATGCAGTAGCTGTCAACAGGGCTCACAGGTTAGATCTAATACTGTTCACTCATTATTATACCATGCAGTAGCTGTTAACAGGGCTCACATGTTAGATCTAATACTGTTCATTCATTCATTAGTATACCATGCAGTAGCTGTTAACAGGGCTCACAGGTTAGATCTTATACTGTTCATTCATTAGTATACCATGCAGTAGCTGTTAACAGGGCTCACAGGTTAGATCTAATACTGTTCATTCATTAGTATACCATGCAGTAGCTGTTAACAGGGCTTACAGGTAAGATCTAATACTGTTTATTCATTATTATACCATGCAGTAGCTGTTAACAGGGCTCACAGGTTAGATCTAATACTGTTTATTCATTATTATACCATGCAGTAGCTGTCAACAGGGCTCACAGGTTAGATCTAATACTGTTCATTCATTATTATACCATGCAGTAGCTGTTAACAGGGCTCACAGGTTAGATCTAATACTGTTTATTCATTATTATACCATGCAGTAGCTGTTAACAGGGCTCACAGGTTAGATCTAATACTGTTCATTCATTATTATACCATGCAGTAGCTGTTAACAGGGCTCACAGGTTAGATCTAATACTGTTTATTCATTATTATACCATGCAGTAGCTGTTAACAGGGCTCACAGGTTAAATCTAATACTGTTCATTCATTATTATACCATGCAGTAGCTGTCAACAGGGCTCACAGGTTAGATCTAATACTGTTCATTCATTATTATACCATGCAGTAGCTGTCAACAGGGCTCACAGGTTAGATCTTATACTGTTCACTCATTATTATACCATGCAGTAGCTGTTAACAGGGCTCACAGGTTAGATCTAATAGTGTTCATTCATTAGTATACCATGCAGTAGCTGTTAACAGGGCTCACAGGTTAGATCTAATACTGTTCATTCATTAGTATACCATGCAGTAGCTGTTAACAGGGCTCACAGGTTAGATCTAATACTGTTCACTCATTATTATACCATGCAGTAGCTGTCAACAGGGCTCACAGGTTAGATCTAATACTGTTCACTCATTATTATACCATGCAGTAGCTGTTAACAGGGCTCACATGTTAGATCTAATACTGTTCATTCATTCATTAGTATACCATGCAGTAGCTGTTAACAGGGCTCACAGGTTAGATCTTATACTGTTCATTCATTAGTATACCATGCAGTAGCTGTTAACAGGGCTCACAGGTTAGATCTAATACTGTTCATTCATTAGTATACCATGCAGTAGCTGTTAACAGGGCTTACAGGTAAGATCTAATACTGTTTATTCATTATTATACCATGCAGTAGCTGTTAACAGGGCTCACAGGTTAGATCTAATACTGTTTATTCATTATTATACCATGCAGTAGCTGTCAACAGGGCTCACAGGTTAGATCTAATACTGTTCATTCATTATTATACCATGCAGTAGCTGTTAACAGGGCTCACAGGTTAGATCTAATACTGTTTATTCATTATTATACCATGCAGTAGCTGTTAACAGGGCTCACAGGTTAGATCTAATACTGTTCATTCATTATTATACCATGCAGTAGCTGTCAACAGGGCTCACAGGTTAGATCTAATACTGTTCATTCATTATTATACCATGCAGTAGCTGTTAACAGGGCTCACAGGTTAGATCTAATACTGTTCATTCATTATTATACCATGCAGTAGCTGTCAACAGGGCTCACAGGTTAGATCTAATACTGTTCATTCATTATTATACCATGCAGTAGCTGTTAACAGGGCTCACCGGTTAGATCTAATACTGTTTATTCATTATTATACCATGCAGTAGCTGTTAACAGGGCTCACAGGTTAGATCTAATACTGTTTATTCATTATTATACCATGCAGTAGCTGTCAACAGGGCTCACAGGTTAGATCTAATACTGTTCATTCATTATTATACCATGCAGTAGCTGTTAACAGGGCTCACAGGTTAGATCTAATACTGTTCATTCATTATTATACCATGCAGTAGCTGTTAACAGGGCTCACAGGTTAGATCTAATACTGTTCATTCATTATTATACCATGCAGTAGCTGTCAACAGGGCTCACAGGTTAGATCTAATACTGTTCATTCATTATTATACCATGCAGTAGCTGTTAACAGGGCTCACAGGTTAGATCTAATACTGTTCATTCATTATTATACCATGCAGTAGCTGTCAACAGGGCTCACAGGTTAGATCTAATACTGTTCATTCATTATTATACCATGCAGTAGCTGTCAACAGGGCTCACAGGTTAGATCTAATACTGTTCATTCATTATTATACCATGCAGTAGCTGTCAACAGGGCTCACAGGTTAGATCTAATACTGTTCACTCATTATTATACCATGCAGTAGCTGTCAACAGGGCTCACAGGTTAGATCTAATACTGTTCATTCATTATTATACCATGCAGTAGCTGTCAACAGGGCTCACAGGTTAGATCTAATACTGTTCACTCATTATTATACCATGCAGTAGCTGTTAACAGGGCTCACAGGTTAGATCTAATACTTTTCATTCATTAGTATACCATGCAGTAGCTGTTAACAGGGCTCACAGGTTAGATCTAAAACTGTTCATTTATTAGTATACCATGCAGTAGCTGTTAAAAGGGCTCACAGGTTAGATCTAATACTGTTTATTCATTATTATACCATGCAGTAGCTGTTAACAGGGCTCACAGGTTAGATCTAATACTGTTCATTCATTATTATACCATGCAGTAGCTGTTAACTAAATGAGAGTCAACATCTTCCTAGGTTTATAGCTTTAATAATAAGGATGACTGATACCTGAAATGAATACACAGTATATTAGTAAATGATTAGTTATTAACAGGGCTCACAGGTTAGATCTAATACTGTTCATTATTATACCAGAAGTTCTGTTAGTTTGCATATATTAGTTATGAAATAGAATTTCCTTCATAATGTTAGTTCGAAATAGAAGAAATTTTCTGTAACATTATTTCCTTGGGAACAAATACTACCACTGGAACAAATATAACATTATTTCCTTGGGAACAAATACTACCACTGGAACAAAGATAACATTATTTCCTTGGGAACAAATACTACCACTGAAACAAAGATAACAGTATTTGACTACAGTTATTCTGTATCAGAAAGTTAAACCTATTACGTGTCAAATATTTGATTACAATCCAAATTCAGACCTGTATCAAGTGCTTATATTGTGCCCATTTTCGCTCCAACTGTTCAGGGTTGGACCTCTGTGGTCGTATACAGCTGCGCTGAGCAAATATATCTATGACTTATAGATAAAATTTTCATGAGAATTGTACTTGTCCATAACTTTTTTGTAAAACATGCTTGAGTATTTATGTATTTCTAGTAATATAGATATACATGTATATGATATTTGTGTTGACTGAGATATATTTTCATTAAAGACAGACAGTGGACAGAATATAAACTTCACAGATGTTGAGTATGCTGAAGACTGTTTGGATGGGGATGATGAAATGGAAGATTTACTGTTTCATTTTGGTAATTTTAATTCTGACTTTGTAAAAGATATGCCAAAGATACTTAAGGGACATTTAAACTGAATAGTTGAACCCAAAATGACAATACCATGGCAAAGAAAAGGAAAATGATCAAAAGACAAACAACAGTACACAATACACAACATCATTTTTTTATAAAAAACTGAGCTGAGCAACAATTAAGAACCCTACCAAAAAAAGGGTTGATCTTAGGTGCTCCAGAAGGGGAAGCAGATCCTGCTCCACATGCTCATATCTTAACAATTACTGATAAAAGGTTGATACCGAGAGGCTTATCTGTTTAGAATCAGAACTGTCACCTTGCTTCACAGGGTCGTAGTTGCTGTTAGGCACTTTTGGCACGTGCCTACATATAATTTATCACAAATAATTTTTTTATTAAAATTTTTTATAAACAACGTAATCTGTAGATGAATGCCAGTGAAGTCAAAACTCTTTGATTATCAAATGTCATGTGCACACTAGTCTATCATTCTTAGTAAATGGAATATTGGATAGAAATGAATGTTATTATGATTTTACCTTATATAAAATCTATAAACTAGAACTTTAGTTGATTCAAATCATCTCACTTCTATAAAAAAAAACTTGAATGAACCTCAACTTAGACACATGAGTGTTTTACTTTAAATAGTTGTTGTTAGTTTTCAACTAGCTTTCCACTTTGCATTCACCCGACTTGCCAATGTTGGTTGTCCGTTTGGCTGTCCTGTGCAGGATGTATAAATATGCAGTCACGTCAGGTCAGAATGGGGACATTCAATCTGATGCCTAGTTGTAGAGTGAATGCCACTCTTTGGGGAGTTCGTAGTTGGTCTACTGAAAGGCAAAATTTCTGCTCCTATCCAATAATCCCTCATTTTCCAATGCATGGCATTTTTAAATTTCCAGACCTTCGTCCTGGACGACACCTATTACAGGACCTAGCTCCCTGTTGTATTTATTGTAAATTTGGGTGTTTTTTTTGTCCAAATTCCTAAGCAGGTAGGGATTTTACAGTAGAGGATATAAAGAAATACGAATTTCTTGAATTTTGTTACGATGGTATGAACAGAACAGAACTGTGTGTATGTGTTTGTGTGGCTAGGGTGAAGGTTTAAGAATAAACAAAAGATTGATGGTTTTTGTCTAGCCAAAAGGATAGTTTTATTATATAGTAATATCAGTGTTTACGTGGGTGCCTATATTTTTTAATGAAGGATCGTCACAATATTTACTTTTAATTAACTTATAAGTATATATCAATCAGAACGGAATAGATATGAAATACCAAACAGGGTGTACTGCTTAATTAAAGGCATAGGGTGATATGAAAATACCAAACAGGGTGTACTGCTTAATTAAAGGCATATGGTGATATGAAAATACCAAACAGGGTGTACTGCTTAATTAAAGGGATACGCTGATCTACGCTGGGCAGTGCATATTGTAATTTTTTTTCTTTCATAGTTCCGATTGTACTGCGTTATCTAATTCACTATTCAGATTACTCATAATTCTTTAAACTTTTCATCATGTATATTATAATTATCATGAATAAATAACCAGTAAATTTAATATTTTTGTACATAAAATTATGCAGCTAAAATGCTAAAAAACGTTTTTCGCCCCCCCCCCCCCCCCCCCCCTGGGACATACTGGGGGCCTTGAGCGTCCTCCTGAATACCTAGCTACGCCCTGCTTCATTCTATTTGTTTGTTGTCCATATTAGACTGAAGACAATCCAATAAGAGGTGGTGTTCAGTGACTTTTTATCATCCAATCAAATCTTTGCCTTCAAATTTTTTGGTATTTTTATGCCCCACCTACGATAGTAGAGGGGCATTATGTTTTCTGGTCTGTGCCTCCTTTCGTCCGTCCGTTCGTTCGTCCATTCGTTCGTCCCGCTTCAGGTTAAAGTTTTTGGTCGAGGTAGTTTTTGATGAAGTTGAAGTCCAATCAATTTGAAACTTAGTACACATGTTCCCTATGATATGATCTTTCTAATTTTAATGTCAAATTAAAGTATTGACCCCAATTTCATGGTCCACTGATCAAAGAAGAAGATAGTGTGAAGCTCAGGTTAAAAGTTTTTGGTCAAGGTAGTTTTTGATGAAGTTGAAGTCCAATCAACTTGAAACTTAGTACACATGTTAACTATGATATGATCTTTCTAATTTTAATGCCAAATTAAAGTATTGACCCCAATTTCACGGTCCAGTGAACATGTAAAATGATAGTGTGAGTGGGGCATCTGTGTACTATGGACACATTCTTGTTTACTATAGTACAAAAATTATCTGTAAAATGCAAAATACATTTGTATTATCTTTTTTTTTATTATTTAATTTCCTGACAAGGTTGACATGGTAATCTTAACCGGATGGTAAACATTCCTCAACTGAGCAAGACAATTTACTTTCGTGGTTTTATTCATGTTTTATAATATAAATATGATATAAAAAATAAGATGTGGTATGTTTGCCAATGAGACAAATCTCCGCAAGAGACAAAAAGACACAGAAAATAATACCGATAGGTCACTACAGCCTCCAACAATGAGCTTAACCCATACTGCATAGTCGGCTTTAAAAGGCCCTGAAATCACAAATGTTAAATTTTCAAACGGCTTAATTAATGTACAAAAAGAATGAATTAAAACAAATATGTAGCACAGCAGCATACATCAACCACTCGATTACAGCTTCACATTCCACAATGTAATACCATTAGAAAGATTATACCTTTTGACAGTAACTAAAGCCTTTTTTGTAATTACAGCTTATAATCTTCATATGGTCCAGTAGTGGGTGGGAATAAGCCAGATTAGTTAATGATAGCATTGCTTTTAGTTGGTTTTTTTACAATGATTCATAAAAAAACAATTGGAAAATACCAAGGAAAAAAAAAGGAAAATACCAAGAGGAGTTGCGAAACTCATATTAAGGCAAAAAGATATTGACATGGTCATGGCAATAAATGTATGACATCATAAAACAAAAAGGTAAATGAAACACTTCATAAGAAAACTGAGCAACACAAACTCTGTTAAGATCTAGGGAAGTAGTGAGGGAAAGTGTAGTGTTATGTATAAACCTTATTGTATTGCTTGTTCAAAAACATAATGATTAATATATTGGCATTTTTTTTAGATAGATTCTTTAGGAATAGATATGAGGAACTTTTAACTGAACAAGGGATGCATGTTAGACAAATCATAAAGAAAGCAGCCAAAACATATGATGATAAATGTTGTATAGCAGACACAGATCCCAGTTCTGTTGAGGTGATTATAAAAAAGAAAATATATGGGATACTGTGGAATTATCATTATTTGTTGAATACTATTTTTTCTCAGGTAGGGCAACCCACCAGTTTAAATGTTCAACGAATTACTAACTTTCAATAGGCTGTGCATGCAAAGATTTGCCAAACCATGAATACAAATATCCACAAAAATGAATATTTTCCTCAATCCACAAAAAATCATACCCACGAAAAATGAATGACTCTGCAGTACATTATATGAATAGACATTCCACATATCTGGACATCAAATTAAATTTAAGTGTTCAGTCTTTTAAGATAAACTTTTAATTGATGGATGGACGTAGAAATAATTAACATAGTTTCTTTGATTTTTTTAGATAAAGTTCAACAATTAGTTTCAAAATTCATTTGAAAAAGAAATGCATATTTTTAGAAATGAAGGTTTTAACTTTCACAATTTCTTATTGAAAAAATAAGTCATTGGCAAATAAAAAAACAAACAAAAAATATCTTTCAGAATATAATCACTTTCACATGATTTATTTAGATCAAATACTTTCTAGACAAAATAGATATTTGTAGTCTTATTTTCTTGCTATGTCACAAGATTACTGATTATTTTTATTTTGCCGAAAATTATTGTACAAGTTCATTTAACAAATAATTTATACATATACATGAAATAAAGGATACAATTTTACAGGCCCTTCCAAAATAACCCACATAATATAGATTTGTAAAAAAAATTATAAAAAAATAACTCACTAGTACAATACCAGTAATCAAAAATAAGGGATGTGCGGGCGGGTAACTGATAAAAAAATAGATCTAATTATGAATACAAAGTACTCACTGAACAGGTACTATTGATAGGACAGAATTTCAAATGTTGAGAGAAACGAACTTTGCATATAATTATGCGTTTTTATGACGCACCTACGATAGTAGATGGGCATTATGTTTTCTGGTCTGTACGTTCTTTCGTCTGTTCGTCCCACTTCAGGTTAAAGTTTTTGGTAAAGGTAGTTTTTGATGAAGCTGGAGTCCAATCAACTTGAAACTTAGTACACATTGTCCTTATGATATGATCTTTCTGATTTAAAAACAAAATTAGACTTTTGACCCCATTTTCATGGTCCACTGAACATAGAAATTAAAAGTGTGAGTTTAAGGTTAAAGCTTTTGGTCAAGGTAGTTTTTGATGAAGTTAAAGTCCAATCAACTTGAAACTTAGTACACATGTTCCCTATTGGTTGATCTTTTTTACTTTTAAGGCCAAATTAGATTTTTTACCCAATTTCACAATCCATTGAACATGGAAAATGAAAATGCGAGTGGGGCATCCGTGTACTTTGGACACATTCTTGTTAGAATTAAAATTGTACATTTTTAGTGATCTCCCCTGGAAAAATCACAGAATTTTTTAGAAGTCTGCAATGGCTTTGATTTTTTTCCTTTATGTTTGCAAATCTAAACAAGAGGCTCTCAAGAGCCTGAATCGCTCACCTTAATTCTTTTGGTTAAATCTCTCATCAATGATTATTTTGGCTTTTCAATTTATTTAAATGTTTTTTGGATCGTCCTATTTTCTTCAAAAGCCAAACTGAAAATAATCATTTTCTCCTATGTTCTATTAAATTGTGAAAAAAGTCTTTAAAGGGCAATAATTCCTTAAGGGGTCAATTGACAATTTTGGTCAAATTGACTTAATTGAAGATCTTACTTTGCTGAACATCATTGCTGTTTACAGTTTATTTCTATCTATAATTATATTCAAGATAATAAACAAAAACAGCAAAATTTCCTTAAAATTATCAATTCAGGGGCAGCAACCCAACAACAGGTTGTCTGATTCATCTGAAAATTTCAGGGCAGATAGATCATGACCTGATAAACAATATTACCCAACGTCAGATTTGCTCTAAATGCTTTGGTTTTTGAGTTATAAGCCAAAAACTGCATTTGACCCCTATGTTCTATTTTTAGCAATGGCGACCATGTTTGTTGATAGATCATAACTTCGGATACAATTTACAAACTAGATACCCTAAGGAACATTCAGTTAAAGTTTGGAAGCATTTGGCCCAGTAGTTTCAGAGGAGAAGATGTTTGTAAAAGATTACTACGATTTACGAAAAATGGTTAAAAATTGACTATAAAGGGCAATAACTCCTAAAGGGGTCAACTGACCATTTCCGTCATGTTGACTTATTTGTAAATCTTACTTTGCTAAACATTATTCCTGTTTACAGTTTATCTCTATCTATAATAATATTCAAGATAATAACCAAAAACAGCAAAATTTCTTTAAAATTACCAATTCAGGGGCAGTAACCCAACAACAGCTTGTCTGATTCATCTGAAAATTTCAGGGCAGATAGATCTTAACCTGATAAACAATATTGTCCCATGTCAGATTTGCTCTAAATGCTTTGGTTTTTGAGTTATAAGCCAAAAACTGCATTTGACCCCTATGTTCTATTTTTAGCAATGGCGACCATGTTTGTTGATAGATCACAACTTCTGATACAATTTACAAACTAGATACCCTAAGGAACATTCAGTTAAAGTTTGGAAGTTTTTGGCCCGGTAGTTTCAGAGGAGAACATTTTTGTAAAAGATTACTAAGATTTACGAAAAATGGTTAAAAATTTACTATAAAGGGCAATAACTCCTAAAGGGGTCAATTGACCATTTCTGTCATGTTGACTTATTTGTAAATCTTACTTTGCTGAACATTATTCCTGTTTACAGTTTATCTCTATCTATAATAATATTCAAGATAATAAACAAAAACAGCAAAATTTCCTTAAAATTACCAATTCAGGGGCAGCAACCCAACAACGGGTTGTCTGATTCATCTGAAAATTTCAGGGCAGATAGATCTTGACCTGATAAACAATATTACCTCATGTCAGATTTGCTCTAAATGCTTTGGTTTTTGAGTTATAAGCCAAAAACTGCATTTGACCCCTATGTTCTATTTTTAGCAATGGCGACCATGTTTGTTGATAGATCAAAACTTCGGATACAATTTATAAATAAGATACCCTAAGGAACATTCAGTTAAAGTTTGAAAGTATTTGGCCCAGTAGTTTCAGAGGAGAAGATTCTTGAAATAGTTTTCGACGACGACAGACGACGACGACAGACGACGGACGACGACGGACGCCAAGTGATGGCATAAGCTCACTTGTCCCTTCGGGACAGGTGAGTTAAAAACATAATATTCTGAATTAGAATAAGCACAGAACATATCCAAGATGCGGCTAGTATAAGTACTCAATTCAATTCTTTCTTTAACATTGTAAAAAGTAGTTTTTAACATTGTAAAAAGTAGTTCCATACTGTAATCACTAGCCAGTCAACACTGAGGTTGTGAGTTCAAATCCAGCTCGTGCGGGTCAACTTGATTCCAACCTTAATTGACTAGAATTGTAAGTTTTCCTATTGAAGGTCAGTGGTTTTCTCCTGGCACTCCAGCTCCCTCCACCAATAGAAACTGGCCATCACAAAATAGCTAAAAAAAATGGCACTTAAAAGTGGCATTAAAACACCAATCAATGTATGAAATTGTTGCCACTGAATGTTAAAAAAAGCAACAATCAATTAATAATTCAAATATATTCTGAATATGAATATCATGAAAATTTCTAGTTAAATTAATTGTTTGAAGAAGTAAAATTTATTTTGTTTATAAGTTTTGACAAAATATAAAATGCCTGACTTTTGTTGTAGGTGACCGATAAAGCAACCCAAACAGTTGTGGTGGAAAAATTTAGTCTACCACCAATGATTATTGAGAATTCCTCTTGTCAAGGTAATACATATATTATATGCTTTAAACCAGTACAAGTAGAACTTTAGTATTTAGATATGCAATGACTATCTATGAGCAAATAAACCAGGTTAATCAAACCACTTACTGTTAGAAGAATCTGTACCAGTGATATTGTTTGCCTTCAATTACCGGAGAATAAAGGCTTTTTCCCCTGGAGAAAAATCCCAATTTGAAAAAAAAATGGCTTTAAATTATTCCCAAACAGTGCAGTCTCAGTAGTAATTGTGCATGAATTCAAACTGAAAAACACTCATTTAAACATTTTTCTTGCCTAAAATTACCAAATGTACAGATTTGAGGGTCTATTTATGTATCATCAACGACAATAAGGGTTTTTATTTAAAATGAGGGTTTATCTCTTAAAAGAAGGTCTTCAAATTGAAGTTCCAGTCAAATTCATGGTTTAATATAAATTTCCCAATTTGATAAAAATGACGCATAATTTCCCAATAAAAAAGGGTAGCGGTAGTTTTGAAAAAAGTCAACAATATCACTCTGTACCCTTTCACAATTTTGGTGAGCTTTATGTTTGCTTAGTATTTAGTTTTCTTTGTTAAGGATTGTGGACTACTGTTTAAGTCTTTTCATGATTATACCCCCACTTTAAAAAAAAAAGGGTTGAATTGATTTATATGTGTCTGTCCAATGGATATTTTTGGTCATGTCAGAGTTGGCTATACCGTGTGATGTGTTTTCAGACTCTTCACTCAACAACTTCCTGTTTACGCTTACATCATTTTACACATTACATACAAGTTAAAAAAATATCATCAAATTTTTCTCAGGAAATACATTACAAGGATTTCTGAAATTTGGTATCAGGTTTTTTATGAGTAACTTACATATTTTTACACTATTAGAATTGTCCAGTGGTGGCAGCCGTTATCATCAGTTTAACTTGATTTTTTTTCTTTTTTTTTGCCATAGCATAGTAGTTTGTATTTGACTTATAAGTTTGAATATCTCTTTGGTATCTTTCAGCACTCTTTAAATATCTGTTTGCTATCTTTCATATCCAAATATCTTTAAAGAACATTTCCATGTATTTGGCTCCCATTTAGTTCTATATAGTTGAAAACTACACATAAAAACACATATGGATTCCTGGCATCAGACACACATAGTACTGGTAGTCATTTACAAGAAAGAAAAAGACTAGAAAAAATTGCAGGTCTTTAATTGCAGTAATCTCTGACAGTGTCTACTTAAATTCAAAATTGTTTTGTACAATGAAGTTGATTTTGTTTTTCAGCATTAGAAAGATTAGAAGACCATAACAAAATACCTACCAAGTAAGATCAGCTGTGATAAATAACATATGTATTATTTATTATTTTTTTGGCATCCAACTTTTACACTTAACCATGCATATCTTTTAAAATCTGTCTGTCATAATGCAAAGAACCTAAACTCTCAGAGTAAGAATATGGACACTTACCGTATAGAGATTTCTTTTCCACATTTAACTTGATACATATATTTGTATGCAGATTATTCCTGAAATCACCATAATTAATCTTGCTTTTTTGTCCATTCTCAAAAAATTGCAAAATAAATGCACACAATAATTTCTGAATTTACAGTACATAAACTCCGTAAATAACAAGTAGGAATTAAATAGCAATTATAACAAAGTCCAAGGAAAATACTGAATGCAAAGTCCTTAATCAAATGGCACAATCAAAAACTCCAACACATCAAACATCAAAACAATTGATTTAAGTTACTACTACCTACCATTATTGTCATTTTTAGCTCACCTGGCCCGAAGGGCCAAGTGAGCTTATGCCATCACTTGGCGTCCGTCGTCGTCTGTCGTCGTAAACTATTTCAAGAATCTTCTCCTCTGAAACTACTGGGCCAAATACTTCCAAGCTTTAACTGAATGTTCCTTAGGGTATCTAGTTTATAAATTGTATCCGAAATTATGATCTATCAACAAACATGGTCGCCATTGCTAAAAATAGAACATAGGGGTCAAATGCAGTTTTTGGCTTATAACTCAAAAACCAAAGCATTTAGAGCAAATCTGACAGGGGGTAATATTGTTGATCAGGTCAAGATCTATCTGCCCTGAAATTTTCAGATGAATCAGACAACCCGTTGTTGGGTTGCTGCCCCTGAATTGGTAATTTTAAGGAAATTTTGCTGTTTTTGGTTATCTTGAATTTTATTATAGATAGAGATAAACTGTAAACAGCAATAATGTTCAACAAAGTAAGATTTACAAATAAGTCAACATGACCAAAATGGTCAGTTGACCCCTTTAGGAGTTATTGCCCTTTATAGTCAATTTTTAACCATTTTTCGTAAATCTTAGTAATCTTTTACAAAAATCTTCTCCTCTGAAACTACTAGGCCAAATACTTCCAAACTTTAAATGAATGTTCCTTAGGGTATCTAGTTTATAAATTGTATCCGAAATTATGATTTATTAACAAACATGGTCGCCATTGCTAAAAATAGAACATAGGGGTCAAATGCAGTTTTTGGCTTATAACTCAAAAACCAAAGCATTTAGAGCATATCTGACATGGGGTTATATTGTTTATCAGGTCAAGATCTATCTGCCCTGAAATTTGCAGATGAATCAGACAACCCGTTGTTGGGTTGCTGCCCCTGAATTGGTAATTTTAAGGAAATTTTGCTGTTTTTGGTTATTATCTTGAATTTTATTATAGATAGAGATAAACTGTAAACAGCAATAATGTTCAGCAAAGTAAGATTTACAAATAAGTCAGCATGACCGAAATGGTCAGTTGACCCCTTTAGGAGTTATTGCCCTTTATAGTCAATTTTAAACCATTTTTCGTAAATCTTAGTAATCTTTTACAAAAATCTTCTCCTCTGAAACTACTGGGCCAAATACTTTCAAACTTTAACTGAATGTTCCTTAGGGTATCTAGTTTATAAATTGTATCCGAAGTTTTGATCTATCAACAAACATGGTCGCCATTGCTAAAAATAGAACATAGGGGTCAAATGCAGTTTTTGGCTTATAACTCAAAAACCAAAGCATTTAAAGCAAATCTGACATGGGTATTATTGTTTATCAGGTCAAGATCTATTTGCCCTGAAATTTTAAGATGAATCAGACAACCTGTTGTTGGGTTGCTGCCCCTGAATTGACAATTTTACAGAAATTTTGCTGTTTTTGTTTATTATCTTGAATATTATTATAGATAGAGATAAACTGTAAACAGCAATAATGTTCAGCAAAGTAAGATCTTCAAATAAGTCGATTTGACCAAAATTGTCAATTGACCACTTAAGGAGTTATTGCCCTTCAAAGACATATTTCACAATTTGTTCATCATGTTGACTTACTTTAAAAAATCTTCTCCTTTGAAACTGCTGTATCAATTTCAGCCAAACTTAGGCTTAATGAGTTTCAGAGTATCTAGTATAGATTTTATATTTTATTTCCTTTCCTTGTATGTCAAGAAACATAGCTCCTATGGCTAAAATAGAACATAGGAGAAAATGATTATTTTTTTTGGCTTTTGAAGAAAAGAAAGGACGATCCAAAGAACATTTAAATACCGGTAAATTGAAAAGCCAAAATATTCATTGATGAGAGATTTAATCAAAAGAATTAAGGTGAGCGATTCAGGCTCTTGAGAGCCTCTTTTTAGAAGTACCACTTTGTGTACTTAATTACATAATTTCTTGAATAAATTGTTCTGATGATGGCTGTCTGGCAGGAGAAACATGAAGATGTGATTTATAAAATTGCAGACCATTTGAAATTTTGTTGTCAATTTTAATCCACCTCAGAGCTCTATCAAAAGGATTCCCAAAGATATTGATTCGCCATTTGGGTCAAAATCCCAAATGTGCCCAAAAATGAGGAACAGGAGCTCAAAAGTTGTGTTTAAACAAAAAATCTCTGTGTAGTGATATTGGACATGTTTCTATTTTTATGCCCCATTTATGGGCATTATGTTTTCTGGTATGTGCGTCTGTTCGTTCATCCTTCCGTCCGTTCGTCCTGCTCCAGGTTAAAGTTTTTGGTCAAGGTAGTTTTTGAAGAAGTTGAAGTCCAGTCAACTTGAAACTTAGTACACATGTTCCTTATGGTATGATGTTTCTAATTTTAATGCCAAATTAGAGATTTTACCCCATTTTTACGGTCCACTGAACCTAGAAAATGATAGTGCAAAATGGGCATCCGTGTCCTTAGGACACATTCTTGTTTACAAATGACTGAGCTTAATCATTTGTGTTGATTAGTAAAGAAGAGGAATACAGAATAAATGTGTAAAAACTATGAAGCTATTAAATGTGTTCAAAGTATTAAATTTTCAAAGAACTTATTGGGTTCAAAAAGGGATTTTTGAACACGAGGAGACACATCACTCAAATATGTTCTGGTTTGCAAATTTACAGAAAAAGTAGTCTTTCTTGGTACCCTGAAAACTTTGCCACATGTGTGAAAATGTCACTGCTTCAAAATGAGCTATCATACATATCCAAGTTTACGATTTGGTCTGACTTACAAAAATGTGACCATTACCGCCTATGCAAAAACAATTTAAGATATTGACCCTTTTGTAGTTTAATATCTTAGTATTTGTACTTATTATTTTGTTATTTGTACTTTTTTAGTATTGGTATGTATACTATATTAGTTTTTGTAGTTACTGTATTACTATTTGTACTTACTCTATTAATATTTGTACTTACTATATTAATATTTGTACTTTATATTTTTAGATCAATACCTTTGGACCAGCTAGGAACAGCATGTTTATCCAAAGACAAACAGTTTCTTAAAATACTGTCTCTTACATGTGCAGTGTCAAATCTGTTACATAGAAAGGAATATAAAATGTAGTGTTTTGTTGATGTACTAATTTAAATGTTAAATGTATAACAGATGTGACTATTCATGTACTAATGTAAATAAAACCAGTTATACATGCTGTGCATGCAGTAAGAAACATTTGTCAATTTTATTTTTGCAATTTTTATTTAAAACATTAAAAAGCATTACAGATAAAACTTTTAAAGAATTAGCTGCACAAATTAAAAAAGTCAGTAGTGAACCCGAGAGCTTCAGAAGGGTTTTATGTTTCTGATTTCACTAGTAACACTCATTATTCTGCTTATGACAATATAAACATCAGGTGATATCGGCAAGTGAAGAGGGAGGGAAATAACAAGTTTATCATGGTTTACTGTTGTCTGTTCCTCTACATTGTTCAATGACTATAGAATGATGTGTTTAAGTATTGTAGGAAATATAAAAAAGCTTCCTTCTAATTTTGAAAAGTTATCAGTTTGTTGTTCCAGAATTATGTGACTTGAACCATAAAGTTTTAGGCAATTTTTTAATATCCCACACTAGCTCAAGTATGCTTGGATTTTTTTATTTGAGACTTCATGTTGTAGTTTAATTTTATGGTTAGTTATTCCAGAGTTATGGGACTTTCTCAACTATCAGATTTTTAAAATAATGATGTTGTGCACCACACACTAAGGCAATACTCCTAAGGTGACTTACTTGAAACTTAACACTGTTGTTAAAGTAATGAATAATGGATTATGAGGGTTACATGTACTTTCTTCACAGTCTTTTAATTGTATATATTCTACTTTTATCCAGTATTATAACGTAAATTATGACATAATTCTATTTAAAAGGTGACTTATTGTGATAAGTTTTCTTCTGGCAATGTTTCTGTATCTAACCAGCATTCTCTCTGAATCAGATGATACCTAAGTGATGTTTATTATAAGAATAAGTCTGCGTTCACGTCTGTAGACACATTGGTTTCCCGACAATAACTTTATTTTAAGGTTTCACTAAAGTCAAAATATAGGACACTTCATAAACATCTAAACTTTGCCTGTATTTGTCAACCTATAATGAATAAAGTCATAAACTATGAAAACATATGTTCATTTAAACATACTTAACATATACACACTGTGAAAAATGTAAATAAACTTGAAATTGTTATGTTGTGGCCAAACCGGTTTCTTGGGATGAACACCTAATTTTCAAAAAAATCTGGAGGCCTGTGAGACGAATTAATTTGCTTAAAATTGGTATGGACGAATACTATTACATGTAATGCAGGGCAAGCTCATGTTGATTTGTCACATACATATGTTTTAATGGCATATCTGTCCAATTTCTGTATTGTACCTTCGGTATTCGTTCAGTTGGCTACATGAAATTAACTGAAACTCGAAAATTAATACATTTTATGAAAAATCAACATGCGCTTGCCTTGCATCATATATAACAGTATTCGTCCATACCAATTCTAAACAAATTAATTCGTCTTGCAGGCCTCCAGATTTTTTTGAAAATTAAGTGTTAACCCCAAGAACCGGTTTGGCCACAACATAACAATTTCAAGTGTATTTACAATTTATACAGTGTGTATATGTTAAGTATGTTTAAATGAACATATGTTCTCATAGTTTATGACTTTATTCATTATAGGTTGACAAATACAGGCAAAGTTTAGATTTTTATGAAGTGTCCTATATTTTGACTTTAGTGGAACCTTAAGTGAATGGATCTCTATAAAATTTGTTAAGAAGGTTCGATACCACAAAAGGAAGGTTGGGATTTATTTTAAGTGTTATGGGACAAACAGTTTTGGAATGATGGTACAAACCGTTTAGGAATGACGGGAATAACAAGCATTTATCTAGTTTCAGGACAATAACATGTACAATAACAATTGTACTACAATGTTTAATACCACAAATAGAAGGTTGGGATTTATTTAAAGTATTATGGGGCAAACAGTTAAGGATTTAGGGGGCATCAAAACAAGTATTTTTTCTAGTTTCCGGACAGTTACTTGTGTGCAAGTGTATGGATCTCTTGGACATTGTACCACAAGTTTCTATATAACAAAGTAAAGGCTGGGATTGAGTTTTGGGTTAATTGCCCCAAACATTTAGTAATAAAGGCCAAAAAGAAGCATTTTTCTAGTTTCCAGACAATAACTTGTGTTTAAGTATTTGGATTTATCTGAAATTATACTACAAGGAATACTTCGAAGGAAAAGCTGGGATTGATTTTTTTTTCAATTTTTCAAATTTCAAGTTTTTGAAAAGATTCAAGAAGAAATCTTCAATTGCACAATAATGTGCAAACAGATTTGTAAGATCTTGGAGCAAACTTATTTTGTGTCAGTAACCTAAATTTTGTCAAAAATTTGATCACAATCCAAATTCAGACAGTATCAACCTGAATATTGTGTCCAACTTGCCCCAACTGTTTAGAGTTCAATATCTGTGGTTGTATCAGGCTGTGCTCAACGCAGCATTTTATTAAAATTTGGCCAAAAAAAATACAAATCTATTAGTGAGCCACTCAAAAAATCTGATTCATGGATTGCACAAAGAGATGAGATTTTGACTCCATTCTAAATTTTGATATCAACACCAAATTCAGTTATTTTTTATAATTTTCTGAAAAATTATGTTCAGATATTTTGGTGGTTTTCTAATAGATTCATATTTGTTTTTTTGTCAAATTTTGAATATGTAAAGTCATGGAATCTTTTTTTTTTTAAATAAGATGAAGTATGATTGCCAAGGAGAAATTTTATTTGGAGATTATTTTGCCCTGTCCCTTCAGTCATGGTATGTTGAGTTTTTCAGGTTAAAGTTTATGATTTTGCAAGTATAAAATGAATCACTGGTGATATTTGGTGTATTTGATATCTAATTTCCATTGTGATTATTTTGCCCTGCCCTTTGGTCATTGTTCATAGGCTTTGAATGTTTGACATGTAAAAATATTGCAATTTCAATTTCAACAATTTTTTTACTGTCAATTTACGTGACATGTCTCCATGTCAACAGTTTATTTACTACGGCATACCTTCCATTCAAATTGTTGAGCTAAATATTTTAAATGATTTTGAGTTATATTAAATTCGACATAAGCATGACATCATCAACACTAACATATTGATGACTCCTAGAATGTCCATATCACCTGCTACGCTTTGTAAAAGGGCAAAAAGATCATTTTATTTATCCATTTCTATAATTATGTCCATGGTGTCAAATTGATATTTGTTTCTACTAAGTCCGAAAGCAATAACAAAATATCAATACAAAGTGTTACTAAACTGTTAATTAATGACAGACGTATGTTATCTTGTTGCTGTCAAATCGTCATTTCTCAATAATTCGATTACATTGTAATTTGCATATAGTATACAAGATATCTCAGCACTTTAGGCTGTATACAAGATGTGGAAAAAAACATTTAAAGTACTTTTCCTCAACATTTCAACTATATTGCAACCTGCTTGTAACACTGTTTATCAATATCTGTTGAAATTGAACAGGTTCAAAGCCTGGCTTTCAAGAAAAAGGTGGGCATAATGGGAAAATATGTTTAGAACATTTGTTTTTGAAACTTTAAGGCAAACATCTTTTTTTTATATCAAAGTGGTAGGGGGTGCATTACACCTCACTTGAATCTGAAATTGAATACATTTTGGCATTTTACCAAAACGTTCCATATATACCCTAACTATATAACTTGTAGGCTTGTGTTGTTTGATGCGTGTCTCCTTGGTGTGTTTCCTATATCTTTTTATTTACATTATTGTGAAAAATGCTTAGGTTGCACAAACAATTGTACTGTCATGATTACCGGTAAGTATCTCTACATAAGCTTTACTTCTTTTAACATTTTAGTTAAGTGTAACTGTTTAGGCAAGATTTTTCAGTTATTTTACATTTATCCATCACAACAAAGTTTATTCAGTGCAGAACATATTTTGAGAAATCCTTTGAGACACTATTTTACATGTTTTGTCGGAATTCAGCATTCCAGCTTAGGTGTGAAATATTCTGGACTCTTTCCAATTCAGAATTTACTGTTCATAAAAAGTTAAAAGCATACTATGAGCCCTAAGGATTTCTACCCCAAGAAGAATGGCCATTGCCAGATGTGAAAGAACTATTGAAAATTTCTGGCTTTCAATGATATTCTAATTCATAATTCTTTTGATTCAAGAGCCACTGATGACTTAATGCAGACATCTGGTTTACCAAATAAAAAGTCCGACATATTTTGATAGTTTTTATAGTGCTGTTTTCCCTTCTTATTCTATTGATTTAAATTACGCGGGAGAGTGATGAACCTATAGCTAGACACATTGATATGTCTCAAGTAAGGAACTGCGTCTACCATAACTGTTTATTTTCAACTGTTTATCTGTTAATTTTGGAAATAAGGGAATTTCAGATGTTTCCTCAGTTGAATTGTGCTTTACACAGATTTTGCTACTAGTCAAGACAGTTTGAGGAACTCGATGTGGAGTACATGATAACAAGACACTTTTGGGGCCCTTTATAGCTTGTTGTTCGGTGTGAGCCAAGGCTCCGTGTTGAAGGCCGTACTTTAACCTATAATGGTTTAATTTTTAAATTGTTATTTGGATGGAGAGTTGTCTCATTGGCACTCACACCACATCTTCCTATATCTATCTATGTGGAGTACATGATAACAAGACAGTTCGATGAACTCTATGTGGAGTACATGATAACAAGACAGTTTGATGAACTCGATGTGGAGTACATGATAACAAGACAGTTTGATGAACTCGATGTGGAGTACATGATAACAAAAAAGTATGAGGAACTCGATGTGGAGTACATGATAACAAGACAGTTTGAGGAACTCAATGTGGAGTACATGATAACAAGACAGTTTGAGGAACTCGATGTGGAGTACATGATAACAAGACAGTTTGAGGAACTCGATTTGGAGTACATGATAACAAGACAGTTCGACAAACTCGATGTGGAGTACATGATAACAAGACAGTTTGATGAACTCTATGTGGAGTACATGATAACAAGACAGTTCGGTGGAGTACATGATAACAAGACAGTTTAATGAAATGGATGTGGAGTACATGATAACAAGACAGTTTGATGAACTCTATGTGGAGTACATGATAACAAGAGTTTAA